>NC_067476.1:103543758-103843758 GCF_947179515.1 Apodemus sylvaticus | reverse complement strand
AGTCTGAGAAAGGGGCTGGTGTTGGCCTACGACACTCAAGTTCTCAGCACAAAGGAGACTTACTACTCCCAGAGAGACAGTGGACAAGAAATAGAGACAAAGGATGAGGGGGAAGAGAAGAGGAAGGAATGTTTGTCCCCCAGGGGACAAAGGAGTGCCTCTGGGTAGAGAGGAGACAGACCTGGCCCATAGGCAAATGGCGGTCTATAAAAGTTAAAGGGGAAACCCCAGGTAAGGATAAGGGGTTTAATTTTACCTGGACATATTAATTAGGTGAGCCAAAGGGGGCTTTTGGTTTCAGTACTTTAACAGCTGGACCTTGGTAGTCAGCCTCAGGAGGAGGAGGTCGCCAGATAAGGGAATGGACCTTGGTGGGTAGCTTCAGGATGGAATCTAATGGTTTTTAGCATGGAAGGGAGGATAGGGGAGAAGGGCAAGGCCTGCCAGAGCCATGTTTGCTATGATTGGACTGACTTCGGTGTCTTTGATATGCTGATGGTGGTATTTGGGAGTCTGGAAGAGGAGGACCTCAAATTCAAGGCCATCCTGAGCTGAGAAAATGGAGTTAGGAGGGGAAAGAGGCAAGAGAACAGGTGGGGGCATGTTGGCACTGGACTCAACCTTAGTGGAAAGTGTACCTGAGAGACAGAGAGGGAGCTAGCCTGAGGTCGGTCGGTTGGTTGGTTGGTTGGTTGACCAGCACATTGGTACATAGTGCTCCCTCTTTTAATATCAGTCTCAGGGGCTCACAAATTCATTGACTTCATTTCACCCTCACAGCTGTTTACCTCAGTATTTTACCCCTAGGCTGACTAAGCTCAGGTCCAGCCATCTTTTCCTGAACGGGGAGGGCTCTACCTTCTGAACTCTGCTGCTTCCTTGATAGACAGTTGAGCTTAAGTTGAGTGTTTTGTGAATGTCTGAAACACTTAAGAGCTGTGGTTTTTTTGAGACTGGAATAAATTGCAAATGAAATGAACACAGTTTAATCCCTTGACACTTACTGACATGGTTATGAAAATACTGTGTTCCTCTTAGCTTTGCACTAACATTATTGTTGCTGGCTCTTCTGTGGGAAGTATCCTTTCAAGTATCTGTCCTTAAAACATTTTTTAAAGTGAATTTATGTGCATGAGTTTTATGTGTATATATGTATGTATGCATGTGTATGTGTGTGTGTTGTGTGTGTGTGTGTGTATGTGTGTGTGTAATATGTGTGCCTAGAGCCTATGAAGTTCAGAAGAATCCTTTGGGGCTGGAGTTACAGATGGTTGTGAGTCACCATTTGGGTTCTGGGAACTGATGACTGAACCCAGGTTGTCCCCAAGAACAACCAGTGTGGGTAAAGCCCTTTGGCAAGGTATTGGGTGCCTTTTACATGTGAGTGTTTCTAAAATGAACCACTTAATTTGTACATTAACTTAACATTTTCCTATACATTATTTTGAGATAGTTTCATTATATAGCTCAGGCTGTCCTAGAATTATTGTGTAGCCCAGGTTGGCCTTGAACTTAAGCTTCCCAAAATGTTGACATTACAGGGGTGTTCTACTTCACCTGCCTTGTTACTTAGTTTCTTCAGGTTTTTTGTTTGGTTCTTTTTTAAATAACGTGTTAGCTCAGCTTGGTAGTGTACACTTTTAATCCCAGCACTTTGGAGGCAGAGGCAGGTGGGTCTCTGACTTTGAGACCAGCCTGGCCTACATAGACCCTGTCTCAAAATTTTTTTTAGTTTATAAATATTTTTAAAAAGGTTGATTTATGCACTTTATGTATATGAGTGTTTTGTTTGCATGCACATTTGCACACTAGAAGAGGGCATTAGATCCCATGGGCTATAGTTACAGATGGTTGTGAGCTACTGTGTGGATGCTGGGAACTGAGCCCAGGACGTCTAGAAGAGCAGGTAGTGCTATTAACTGCTGAGCCCTCTCGCCTGCCCCCAAGCCCACCTTTTTGTATTTTCTCATGTGAATCTTAAATTTCTTGTATGGGAAGGTGACTCATGCTTCAGATGGGTCTGTCTTCATTGACAGATGTTATAGGTTGCAGTTCTGGTGAAGTACATGCATTGCCTGTAGGAAATCAGAAATGAAATAAAATGATAGGGATGAGAAGAGCCTGTTCTGCTAAAGTCTCTTCTGTTGACTGTTGATGTTTAGCTTTCCTTGTTTGTGCTTCTTTTGTTGCTGGTGTGGCAAGCAGGCGGAGGTGTTAGACTGGGGTGGCTGAGGTCTGCTTCTCTTTCCTTTCTCTCACTGCTTTTGTTTTTGTCTAGAGCCTACAACTGCTGAGAGAAAAAATGGATCTCCTGCTATTGCTGAGCCTGTTGCCAGGTAACCAGGGCTTGTCACTTAGAGACCTTTAATACAAAGGTACTGCTTAGAGAGAGGAACACATGGAAGCACTCACAGCCCAGCGTAAAGAACTGAGCAGTGTGTTGGATTACAGGCTTCCTCAGCAAGTCTAACTTGTATTGTTTTTACTAGTGGTTTTCCTGCCATTCATTTTTGTGCCACCCTCCCCCCACCCCCTTTTTCTGTCCATGACCGAGGTGAGGAAACAAAGGGCCAAAGGAGATGGCTCTAGACACACTACACTGTCCTGTGTCCTGTGCTTGGCTGGAGCCTCAGGACATTCTGCCTTTTCTTGCCAACTGCTGTGCTGAGCTGTTTTTGCTTTGTCACGAATGCCGCAAAGCAGTCAGTGAAGTGTGCTGGGATATGTAGGCTTTGGTGGTGAGCCTTTGCCATGCGGTGACTGCTGTGTTTATGGTGTGAGTCATCCCAGTGGGAAAACTCAAGCCAGCTGTAAGTGACACACAGGCGAAGACTCTAAGGCCAGCACAGGCAGGCAGTGTGAGTGAAGCCGATTGGATGTGAGAGGGCAGAGCTGAGGATGGCAGCCACCCCTGTGCTGCATTCGGAGTTCTTGCTCTGCCAGTCGCAGTCGCTGGTAGTGAGCTCGCTGGGCTAGAGCCCAGTTGTTGCATTTGCCTAAGTGAGGACTGTCGTTCAGTCCCAACCACGACAAAAAGGATTCAGGCTTATTATTGCCAAATCTTAAAAAAATCGAAGAGAATTTTAGGTGTTTTTTAAAAACCATAAAGTGCCTACTGACACAAGTGATCCTCTTTTTGGGTTTCTGAGCTGTTGGGAGAATCGGGAGGAAAGATGAGGAAGAGCAAGGCGGGGTAGGTCACGGGAAAAGATGAAAGGCATTGCTGCTGCCACGAAGCAATGGTTTTTGTGGTCAAGTTTTTTAAAGATTTATTTATTTATTATATGTAAGTACACCTAGCTGTATTCAGACACTCCAGAAGAGGGAGTCAGATCTCCTTACAGATGGTTGTGAGCCACCATGTGGTTGCTGAGATTTGAACTCAGGAACTTCGGAAAAGCAGTCGGTGCTCTTAACCACTGAGCCATCTCTCCAGCCCAAGCAAATTTTTTTTTTTATTAAAAAAAATCTATGCTTAAGAAATCTGTTAATTTTTTTGATCATTGGGTTCATATTAAGGAGTTATTGAAAGAGGATAGAGACTTGGCTCCGTGGTTAAGAGCACTGGATGTTCTCCAGAGGGTCTGGGTTCAATTCCCAGCACCCCCATGGCAGCTCAGAGCTGTCTGTATTTCCTCAAAGAGGTCCGATGCCTCCTCTGCGGTACAGAGACATACATGCCGGCAAAATACCTATGTAGGTGAAAAGATAAAATTAAAAACAAATTGTTAGAAATTTCAAATAAGATTGTATTGTATTATTTTTTTTTTTTTTTAAGACAGGGTTTCTCTGTGTAATCCTGGCTGTCCTGGAATTCACTCTGTAGACCAGACTGGCCTTGAACTCAGAAATCCACCTGCTTCTGCCTCCCAAGTGCCGGGATTACAGGCGTGCGCCACCACCACCACCTGGCTAAATTTTTTTTTATTTTTTGGGTTTTTTTTTTTTTTTTTTTGAAGATTTGTATTGTAAATAATTGTTGCATCCTCTGCATTTAGGTGAAACATTTGAGTGTTTGTGAAAGACACCTGGACTTTTTCAGTCATTTTACTGTGGGAAGACTAAAGTGTAGATAACAATAGAGAGTAGTGTAATATGGACAGCCATATTGTAAGTTGGCAGTCCTTTTTGATTATAAAATCTTAGCGTCCCTGCTTCTACCAGTGGGTTATTTTGAAGATGATTCTGTTTCATATCATCTTATGTAAATATTTCAGTGCTAGCTCTAAAAGATAAAGACTTATTTTAAATAGTGATTTCTAAATCTATCGGGTATTTAGTGTTGTTAAGATCCCACATCTAAAATCCCATCCAAGTAATATATTTAGTTTTGTTTGCTTTTTAAATCACAATTCCTCTTTTGTTCCTTTTCCAAGTTATCTTCTAAAGAGACTAGATTGTTTATCTTTTATTTCTGATTTTTTCTCTTTATATCCTTTTAGTATTTAATAGAGTCTCTCCAGTGACGTCACTTTAGTTTTTTTCTGTGTGTTTTGCCTGCATCTGTGTGCATGTACCACACATGTGCCTAGTGCCCATGGAGGCCAGAAGAGGGTGTCAGATGCCCTGGTACTGGAGTTAAAGGTGGTTCTGAGCTGTCTTGTGGGTACTGGGAATGGAACCTAGGTTCTTTGGAAGAGCAGCCAGTGCTCATAACTGTAGAAACATCTCTTCCGTTCCTATACAGAGAGATTTTTATTGTGCTCATTTGAAACATATCAAAGAGTTGGCTTGTGGGGTAATATAGATTGGAGTTTGGGGTGCCAAGGAATACTATATCTAAATAGAGTGATCTCCAGAGGTACTTTTCCATTTGAAACTTAGAAGATGCATTGCTTTAATGTATATGTTAGTCCCCAGAAGCCCGTGTCTGTGCTTGGCTGCGTCTATGAAGCCCAGCAAGAGAAGGAGACTCCAAGTGAGGATCCTCCCTCTGCGCCTGGCAGGTAAACATTTTCTTTTTCTTTTTTGGGGGGATGAGGTGTCATTATGTAGCCCCAGCTGGCCTTGAACTTATAGAGCACACTTTATGATCATTCATAGATCATGAAGATTTAACTGCTACCCATGCTTTTCCTTGTAGTGTGTTCTGTCCTCATTCTCAGGGGCCTGTGCATCCTGATTCAGCCAATGTTGCTGATAGATAGGACATGCTCCAACAGCTAAGATGTTCCTTTCAGGTGGAAGGCTGTTCAAGTCCATTGCCTGTTAGGGCTGAGTGACAGAGGCCTGCAAAACTCACTACCCACTCATGGAGAGCCCTAACAGACTTTTTTAATGTCCACCTAGAAGACTTAGCTGCTGTGACTAAGAGCTCCAAGCTTTTTTTTTTTTTTTTTTTTGGTTAAAACATTTAACAATATGCCATGGTTTTTAAGCTCCTTATATCTGTTCTTCAGGGCTAAGACATTGTAGACTCAGAATGGATTTTTGTTTGCTTGTTTGTTTTAGAAAACCTTAGTCTGTAGCTCAGGCAGATCAAGAGTTCAGCTGTGAACCCAAGGCAGGCCTTGAAGGTTCTGCAATCCTTCTGCTTCACAGTTCCTAAGGACTGGAATTATGGTGTGAGCCACCACACCTGGTCATTCATTACACCTTTTATTTTCTATATACATTTGACATAGCCTTGAAATGCCTTCATTTATGATTATTTAATATGACAGTAGCTTGCTGATTTTGTAGTTTTTTGATTTATGGAATATTCATTCTTTTGTTCAAAGTGCAGATATTAAGCACCTGCATCACAGTTAACTTCAGATACCAACTTGATACAAACTTAGGGTCACCTGGAACCTCAACTAAAGAATTGTCCAGATTAGTTTGGTCTGGGGCCATGTCTGTGAGCCATTTTCTTAATTGTAATTGATGGAGGAGGGTCTAGTTCCCTGTGTGGGGGGTGGGTGCCATTTCCAGGTGGGCCTGGACTGTATAAGAAAGGTAGCTGAAGCAACCCAGAGGAAGCCAAACCAGTAAGCAGCATTCCTCTCAGGTCTCTGCTTCAGTTCCTGCCTCCAAGTTCTGCCATTAGTTCCTGCCCTGGCTTCCCTTGCCAATGGACTGTAATCTGTAAGACAAACAAACCCCTTCCTATTCCCAAGTTGCTTTTGGTTTTTGTTTTATCATAGCATTAGAAACCAAACTAAGGTAACTTGTATTCTATCAAGCTTTATATTAACCATTTCAGATATAAAGATAAGACAGATTTTTGTGTACCCTGCTTAGATCTTAGTCTGCATTTCTGCATTCTAGAGAACTATTAACATGTAAAACCTCCAGTCACTTTGGAAACTATATATATTTGGCTTAGAGGCAATACCTAGCTAGTGCTTATAGGATAAATAAGTCAGAAGAGAGAATCTCAACCGGGGAATTGCCTCCATTAGTGGCATTTTCTTGACTAAGGGCCCAGCTCACAGTGGGTAGTGTTCCTAAGGAGTTGGTCCTGGGTTCTGTAAGAAACCAGGCTGAGCAAGCCATGGGGAGCAAGCATTAAATTATGCAGCACTCCTTTCCTGGCCTTTGCTTCGGTTTCTGTCTCCCATGTTTCTGCTGCCAGTCCCTGCCCTGTTTTCCCTTGATGGACTGTAATTTGTAGGCCAGATACACCCTTTCCTCCAAAGTTGTTTTTAGTCATGGTTTTTATCACAGCAATAGAAACTTAATTAAGACACACTGGCTCTTAATTCCCACAAATGGGAAATTAATGAAGAGCTGGGGCCATATCTTAGGCAATGTCTTACAGTTTTTCTGAGGTGTTTAGGTGTAGATATGCCCAGGAATCTGAGCCCTGAAACACTGGCACATGCTGTCATCACCAAATGGCCTTTTGACCTGGAAAGACCAGAATCTTACCTGCAGCTTTCTTCCTGAAGATTGTATGTCTTATCCTCCTAAATTACTGTTCTGGAGCCAGCGAAGAAGGTTAGAGTGCTCATAAGACCAAGTGAGGTGGCATCAGTGACTGATAGCTTTCCTTCTCTTCCCTCCCCTCCCCCTCCTTTTCCCCCCGCCTCTTTCTTTTGGAGATAGAGTCTCACTTTGTAGCCCTGGCTGTCTTGGAATTCACAGTGTAGACCAAGCTTGGCTGGAACTCACAGTGGTTCACCTGCCTCTGCATCCTGAGTGCAGTAATTAAACTTTGGAAGTGGATTGATTAAGCTGCCTTGATTGTTGGGGTTTATAGGGCTTACCTCTTGTTACTGACCTCATTCCTGTGTGTGCTGTGGGAGTTGTCTTAGTCCACTTAGTGCATTTTGTGTTGCTGAGGATAAGAGCCCAAGCCATGAGGAAAGGGGGTTTAATTTGACTCACTGATGTGCTTGAAGATTAAGGGGCCGGTATCCAGTGATGACTTTTCTTTTTTGGTTTTTTTTTTTTTTTTTTTTTCTCTGTGTAGCCCTGTTTGTCCTGTAACTCACTCTATTGACCAGGGTAGCCTGGAACTCAAGAGATCCACCTGCCTCTGCCTCCTGAGTGCTGGGATTAAAGGTGTGTGCTGCTGCTGCTGCCGCCGCCGCCACCGCAGCCACCACCACCTGACCAATGATGACTTTCTTAAGGATGGACTCCCAAGACAATGCAGGGCATCACATTGAGAGAGAGGATATGCGTGTTTTTCTTTTGAGACAGGCTCTCAATATGTGGCCCTTGCTGGTCTGGAATTCTCTAGTGAACAGAGCTGACCTCAGGCTCATAGAGATCTACTTGCTTCTTTCTGCCTCTTGAGTGCTGATTTTTAAGGTGTGCATCATCACACTTCACAGATCTTTTTTATGAAGCCACCAGTATTTATTCATAAATGCCCTTAACCCCAGTGACCTTATATCCTAATTACTTCCCAAATCTAAAATACTCTACACAATTGAATTTAGCTTTTATCCTTTTGCTATCTCATCATAACGGGATTATTTTATTTTTATTATGTTTTTGAGACAGTTTTGCTTTATAGCTTTAGTTGTCCTTGAACCCATGATCTCCAGCCTTCTGAGTACTAGGATTATAGACCACCTATAATCCTAGTGTATCATCACACTGTCTCAGGAATAAGCTGCGTTCAAACCGTGACACGTGGTGTCTTTATCATTTTCAGGGCGAATTTGCTCCATTTTCCAAGTGCTCAAGAAGAAGACACAGAAAAACCAGATGCTACGCCAAAGCTCAGGCAAAGTGAACAGCCTGTGAAGCCGATTGGGCCTGCCAAGGATACTGCTGCTTCTGAGGACTCTGCCTCTTCTGTTTCCCAGCAGAGGGCCTCACAGGGGTCTTTCAGTCCTCCAGGGGAAGTGATAGAAACAGACCTGCTAGAAGGACTGGGTGCTAACCAGGACAAACCTAGTAAGATCTTGATGGAAAGGCCCACCCAGAGTAACGTAGGAATCCAGACCATGGACCATTCCCTGTGTGCCCCAGAAACTGTGTCAGCAGCAACCCAGACTGTGAAGAATGTATGTGAGCAGGGGACCAGTACAGTGGAGCAGAACTCCGGGAAACAAGATGCCATTGTGCAGACTGAGAGGGGGAGTGGAGAGAAACCTGCCATTGCTCCTGTGGACGACACAGAGTCCCTCCACAGCCAGGTGGGAGCAGCTGGGCCTCAGGGCCCCACTATAGACTGTGTTCTTGAGGGACTCAGTTTAGTGCTTCTCTGTGTGTGTGTGTGTGTTTGTGTGTGCGCATCCCCCCCATGGGCCATGTGTGGGAAAGTCAGAAGATAAGTTCAGGTGTTAGTCCTCAGGTGTTTTCCATTTTTTTTGTTTGAAACAGGACCTCTCATTGGTCAGAAACTTTCCTAGATAGGCCAGACTAATTGACCTGAGTTTGGGGTCATGTCTCTTCCCGTCTCCCCACTGTTGGAATAGATACTCCATGGTACTCAGCTCTGCGCCAGTCTGAACTCATCTTAACGCTTTATTGACTAAGCCGTCTCCCTATCTCCAGTGACAGTTGTTTTTGTTTGTTTGTTTTTATCTTGTTTGGTTTTTGACACGGGGTTGGTCTCACTTGGCTGGTCTGAACTCAAAAAGATGCTTCTGCCTCTGCCTCTGCCTCCTATGTGCTTGGGATTAAAGGTATGTGCCAGCATGCTCTGGCTAATAATTGTTTAAATTGACAGAGGAGTAGAGTAGGGATAAGGTATGCCATCTAGCATTGCTTCTGTTGTATGTGTTAGTACAATTGTCTTGGAGGTTTCATGTTCTGTAAATGGGAGATTGCTTGTGTTTCATGATTGTTGACTGTGATGATGGTGGAGAGGCTATAAATGAGTCACTAAGGACCAGATTTAAATGCTAATGGAGACGCTTTAAGGGTTAAGGGATAAAACAGTTATTGCTACGTGCAGCATGTCTGAAGATTGATGAGTGCTGTTACCTATTGATTTTCTTATAAAGATTAATTAATTTCATTTTTTGTATGTGTCTGTTGCTGTGTGCATGTGCCGTGTTAGTGCAGGTGCTCATAAGGACCAGAAGAGGGTGCCAGATCCCCTGAAACTGGAGTTACAGAGAGATGTGAGCTGCCGTGTGGGTGCTGGCAACCACACCTGGGTTCTCTGTGAGAGTGCTTCGTGCTCCTAATTGATAAGCTATCTCTCTAGAACCTCCCCCCCTTTAAGATTTTTTTAAAAGATTTATTTATATGTAAATACACTGTAGCTGTCTTTGGACACCCCAGAAGAGGGGGTCAGGCCTCATTACGGATGGTTGTGAGCCACCATGTGGTTGCTGGGATTTGAACTCAGGACCTTTGGGAGAACAGTCAGTGCTCTTAACGGCTGAGCCAGCTATCTCTTCAGCCCCAAGTTTTTTTTTTTTTTTAAATTGTGTGTGTGTGTGAGAGAGAGAGACAGAGACGGATAGACAGGGATAGACAGGGACAGACAGAGAGTAAGAGACAGAGAGTCAGACACACATATATTAATGCAGTACCTGGGGAGTCCAGAGGTCTATGAGCGCTGGACTTAGAGACATTTGTGAGTGACCTAGTGTAGGTGCTGGGAACTGAACTCCAGTTCTCTACAAGAGTAGTAAATACCCTTATCTAACTCCTATCTATTGATTGTTATGGCTGTTATTTTAGCAACCACTTTTGATAGATATTACTATGATGCCATGCAGAGTGAGAGAATGTGTTTCAGAGCTAATTTCTCCTGTTGAGAAAGGTGCTAGGGGCTGGAGAGATGGCTCAGTGCGTTAAGAGCCTTGTTCTTCTAGAAGACCTGAGTCTCAGCATCCACACTGGGCAGCTCACTACTGTCTGCAACTTCAGCTGGCCTCTGAGTGCATATGCCCTTACATAGGAGATGTGTTCAACACAGACATGCACATAAGTAAAGTGAATCTTAAAACAAGTGCTAGGAAAGTGCAGCTGGTGGAGGGTTAAAGAGCGTTGGGGGGAAGTTCTGGAAAGTGGAGTGTGGAGAACTTGAAACTGGTGTGACCCTTTGAAGGACTGTTAGAAAGAAACACTATGAGTTTTTCTGAGAGTCAGAGCTTTTAAAAAATCTGTCTGAAATAGCTCTTCCTCAGGCCAGAGCTTGGTGAATGTCCAGGCTGCCACGTCGTTCAGGCTCCCAAATGTGCGTGTGAAGTGTCTATGGAGCTAGGTTCTCTGTGGCGAGAAATGATGTTTTCTCACTCAGTAATAATGGAATATTCAAGTTATTTAACTTTGGAGACCCTTCTCACATGTTAGCATAGATTATCTGCTTCCTTCTCTGACTCTTGTCATATTTTATCAGTTAAGTTTGTCCCTTGAAGGGTTCACTTTAATGGGCAGAAACTGTTTAGATCCCAGGATGCAAGATGGACCAGCTAGTGGGGAGCAGCCAGGCTGCACAAGTCACCTGAGGCCGCCATGGCTCAGGTACACGATGATTGCCGTGCAATAGCTGTGTTCCAGCCTCATTAAACAGAGTCACATACATGGAAACAATTTGAAGAGTTGGGTTAGGCTCCATGTTTTAAATTTTATATCTCTGTTCTACTCCATACCTAAAGTCAGAGTGAGAATTGTTCACTTATATTATTGAAAGCTGGGTAAATTACTACCTGTTCCTCCGTAGACTGCAGAGCCAGTGGGAGGAGGCTGGGGACAATGCTGAGATGTGGTAGAGGTGTTATGAGAACACAGACCAAATGATGACAAGTTTTAGCTACCAGCAAGTCCTAGGTAGTCAACACTGGCGGGCTCTAAGAGGCTAATGATTAGGGCTAGTGAGCAAATAGGGCTTTGAAATCTAGTTTGCAAACAGGCCTTTTTATCAAAATTATCCAAATCTGACTAAAGCCTTATCTCGGAGCCTATTTGTCAGTAGAAATTGTGAACATGAGATAGTTGGGTTCATGAAGTGCTCAGTGCTCAGATGTGAGGACTGGAGTTCATTCCCTAGAACCCATGGAAAGAACCCAATGGAGGAGTGCGCACCCCGTGATCCTACACTGGGGTAGCAAAGACAAGATCCCGGGGTTGCTGAGCAGCAGCCAGTCTAGTGGAATTGGCAAATTCTAGGTTCAAGGGGAGAGAGTAAATTACAGACCTTCATGAACACTCGTGTGCACACACATACATTCACAGATTTAGAAGAAATTATGATCATGAAACAGCCTGCCTCTTGTTGACTGCTTGTTTGTTTGAATGGTGGTCTGAAAGTTTTTAGTTTGCTATTTTTTTTTTAAGACTTATTTTTTATTATATGTAAGTACACTGTAGCTGTCTTTAGACAGCTAGAAAAGGGCATCAGATCTTGTTGCAGATGGTTGTGACCCACCATGTGGTTATTGGGATTTGAACTTAGGACCTTCGGAAGAGCAGTCAGTGCTCTTAACCACTGAACAATCTCACCAGCCCTGTTATTTTTATATTAATCGATAATAGTGCATTTGAATTTGTCAAGTCCTGCTCTTTCTAGCAGGTATTTGGATAGTGTAATCAATCCATGGTGCATATAAGCTATTCATCAAATATTTACATAATGGTTTTTGAATGAAAGAAGCTTATTTTTCTTGAAGTAATATGAAGTTGTCAAAAATAGGGTTTTGTTCAAACTATTTTTAATGTTAAATCTTAAAACCGTTTTATTATTTTTATTTTATGTGTCTGGCTGTCTTGCGTGCATATACTTAAGTGCACTGAATGGAGCACCTGGTGCCCGTGGAAGCCAGAAGAGGGAGGGCCCTGAATCCCCCAGCACGGGGGTTCATAGACAGTTGTGAGCTGCCACGTGAGTGGGGAGACTTGAACTCAGGACCCTCTGCAAGGGCAGCAAGGGTGCCTAACCAGTGTGCTATTATCTCTTCCATTCTGGATAGAAGATCTTTTTTTTTTTTTTTTTTTTTTAATTTGTTTTTTGTTTTTGGTGACATTGCCTCAGGTTACCTAGGCTCTAGCCTCAAACTATATAGTCTAGAGATGGCTTTGAACTTCTGATTCTCCTGCCTCTACCTCCAAGTGTTGAGATTATAAACTACCATGCCCAGCTTTCTAACTTAACTCTTTAGTTAAAAAGCTATTCCTTGCTGGGCAGTGGTGGCACATACCTGGAATCCCAGCACTTGGGAAGCAGAGGCAGGTGGATTTCTGAGTTCGAAGCCAGCCTGATCTACAGAGTGAGTTCTAGGACATCCAGGGCTACACAGAGAAACTCTGTCTCAAATAAACCAAAACCAAAACAAATCTATTCCTTGTGTCTTTAATGGGATTTCTATGAGAAAACATCATGAACAAAAGCAACCCTGGGCTGAAAGGGGTTGTTTAGCCTACATAGGCCATTGAGGGCGGGAGCTCAAACAACAGGAACCCAGAGACAGAGCTGTGGCACAGGCATGGAGGGGCTCCACTTTCTCCTTTTGTTGTTTTGGTTTTTTGGTTTTCATTTTTGTTCCAGTGGTTTTGTTTTGTTTTGAGACAGTAGTATTTTTCTGTGTAGTCCTGGTCTTCCTGGAACTCCCTCTGTAGATCAGGCTAGCCTCCTACTCAGAGATCCACCTGCCTCCTGAGTGCTGATCCTACCACTGCCTGGCTCAGCCTAATAGAACCCAGGACCACCAGCTGAGGGGTGCCCCCACCCACAGTGGGCAGGGCCCTCCCACAACATCACTAAGTAAGAAACTGCCCGGCGCCAGATCTTATGGAGGCAAACTTGAGGTTCCATCCTCAGTGATGGTTCTGTGTTAACCAGAAACTGTGCACCACACATTGGTGAGTAAGCAGAGGCTGGAGACCTGGTATCTAAACAAAGTTACAAAACCTTCAAAACTAGTCCTTGGAACAGATAGTTTCCTATTTAATCTCAGGAGAAAGCAATGTCTTTTTTTTGTTACTGAACTGGTTTTCACTAGTTAACAGGTGTAGATGCTGGGCTTCTCTAAGGGTCAAAGAGCACCTGCTTTTTAGGTAAAGCACTGTTATCAGAATTAAAGGATTAGCTGGTTGTGGTGGCACATACCATCCGAGTCTGAGGCAGGAGGATCATGAGTTGGAGAGATCAGCCTGGGGTACATAGTGAGTTGAAACAAAAAGTTGAAAAAAATTTAGAATGTTTATTTATTTATTTATTTTTTGGATTTGGTTTTTCCGAGACGGTTTCTCTGTGTAGCCCTGGCTGTCCTGGAACTCACTCTGTAGACCAGGCTGGCCTTGAACTCAGAAATCCGCCTGCCTCTGCCTCTCAGAGTGCTGGGATTACTGGCGTGCGCCACCACCGCCCAGCTATTTTTTTTTTTTAAATAATACGTTAGATCCTATGATTGAGCGTTGTCATTTCAGGTCAGGTGAGGCAGACAGATTTCTAGTCTCTCTTCTCAGGCTTCCTGTGAATAAACAGACCGCTCATCACATCCAATTCATGAGTCTGCTGACTGTTTATCTGACAGTTTACAGGGCAAATTCTGACTCCATTCCACCTTCTGTTTGCTGGTTTTGCTCAGACTGTGTTGTGCTTTTGTTGTAGGGGGAAGAAGAATTTGAAATGCCCCAGCCTCCACATGGCCATGTTTTGCATCGCCATATGAGAACAATTCGAGAAGTCCGTACACTTGTCACCCGTGTCATCACAGATGTTTATTATGTGGATGGAACAGAAGTGGAAAGGAAAGTAACGGAGGTAATCACTCACCCACCTACACCCCGCCCCTCTTACCCCTTCACCTGCCCCGCCTTTCATCACTGGGTCACTAAGCACTGGCGCTCTTTGCTTCAGTTTCTTTTTGTTGTTTTCTCTTTTTGAGACAGGGTCTTTTTACAATCCTGGCTGTTGTGGGACTTGCTCTGTATAGCAGGTTGACCTCGAACTCTCAGAGATCTGCTTGCCTCTATCTCCTGACTGCTACCACTGCCTGGCTGGCTTGTTTCTTATTGTAGCTCAACCTTCTTAACTGTTGTGTAGCCATTCTTGAATTTGTGATCTTTCTGTCTCCATCTCTGTTTATGTTTATGACAAACCTAAGGCCACAGGTGCATGAGGGAGCACACTCCACCAGCTGCGCTGCACCCCAAGCCTGTGGGGTTTCTTTCCTTTTAACATTCATTGATTCATTCAGTGTGTGCATTCATGTGGGTCTGTGTGTACAGTGGCCCATGTGTGACAGCTTTCAGTGTCAGCTGTCCTTGCATCATATGACTCTGGGTTGTCAGGCTTGGGTCACGAAGCATCTTATGAGCCATTTTGCTCTCTGTCCTTACACTCCCTCAAACTATATTCCCAAAGGAGAAATTTCCCAAAAGGGAGAAGTCAAAAACAGCCACTTGTTTACCTTTTAGTAGTATTACATAAATATGTATGGTATTTACTGTCTTTGTGGAGAGACTGTGCCTGCTGAGGAGAGAGTCTTCTTTCTTCACATCTTGTCAGTTACCCTGATGCTCTGTAAACATTTTAGATGAGGAAGACAAAACTGTATCATGTATGCCCATTTCCCCAGGCTGTGCCTGTGGGGATGTTGCCTTGGTCCTAGACCCTTGCCATGCCCAGCCTGGGCTTCAGTCTCACTAGCTGACTTACAGCTGAGCTCTAGCACCCAAGAGTGCATATGAGGTAAGTCCAGCTTGATATTCTTGTGGTTTGTACTTATCAAAAGTTCATCATCATCATCATCATCATCATCTGAAACAGGGTCTCATTATGTAGCCATGGCTGTCTTGAATTTTAGCATGTAGACCACATGCTAAAATTGGTCTACATGCTAAATGTAGTAAAGGTGTGTGTGGCTACGCTCAGCTTATACTTTCATTATAATGTGAACCCCCTCTACCCATGCTGGGTGGAGTTCAAAACCATAAACTCAGGGCTGTCCCAGGAAGCTACATGCTCAGCTCTGATAATGTTTTGTCTTCATTTTGTCTTCATTTGGAAACTAAAATTTCCAAACCAATTTTAGTTATTTTTGCTTATAATTTTCTGTTTTTGCTTATAATTTTCTGTTTTCTTGGTTACTCATCAAAGAACTACTGTTAATGGTGTGCCTGAATGGCCCCTGCCCGTTCCTCTCTGTGACCTTCTCAGCTCTTCTCTCTCCACAGGGAAATCCTTCTGTCTTCTGGGTAAATCCCTTGCTAGTTGCCCGTGCTTATGAGTTTTCCCAATAGAAAGATAATTTCATGTGCTGTAGAAAGGGTTCTCCTTAATATTTTGCTATCTGTAACATGTTAAGTGTTTGGTTCAATAGCTTTGAACAAGTTTAAAAACAATATTTATTTACTTAATTTTTAGTCAGGGTTTTACTGTGTAACCCTGGCTGGGCTGGACTGAAATTTGATATATGGATCAGGCTAGCCTCAAACTCCAGTTTACCTGCCTCTGCCTCCTAGGATTAAAAATGTGTGCATCATACCTGGCTATGCTTTGAAAATTTTATGTAGTTATGGCTCAAAATAGATAGAGATTTCCATTGCTTCAGAAGGTTCCTTCTTTATTCCTACCTGGCGGATGTGATATTTCCTGCAATCTCTAGGACTCCCTAGCCATCACCTTAGCTTTCTGTTAGTGCACTTTCTTTTAGCTTCCCTATCTGTTTCTTCCCTTCAGGAGACTGAAGAACCAATCGTAGAATGTCAGGAATGTGAAACAGAAGTTTCCCCTTCACAGACTGGAGGTTCCTCTGGGGACCTGGGGGACATCAGCTCCTTCTCCTCCAAAGCTTCCAGCTCACACCACACATCCAGTGGAACAAGTCTCTCAGCCATACACAGCAGTGGCAGCTCAGGGCGAGGAGCTGGGCCACTCAAAGGAAAAACCAGTGGGACAGAACCTGCAGATTTTGCCTTACCCAGTTCCCGAGGAGGCCCAGGAAAACTGAGGTGCAGACAGGTTCTCCAGAGAGAACCCAGCAGGGGCAGGGCTGCTAATGTTTTAATATCACATGAGAAGAAATACTGGGGAATGCCCCACCCTGAGCTGGAGAAATCAGTGCCTCTTCCTTCCTGTGGGCAAAGAAGCCTCTCAGGGAATGTTGGGAATGCTGGGTCCATTCTCCTGCCATCCCTGTGTCTGCAGCTTATCTATATTTTGGTTGGGATTTGGAATAGGCCCCCACTGTGGTCTATGCCCTTGGTCTTTGGTCTATGGGTATTCAGAGCCTGGAGTAGAATAGAAGGTGGGCAGAAATGGGTGTGGCATCTCAACTAATAGCAGCAGGAAGCTATGTCAGGAGGGAGAAGACTTTCATACAGGAAAAAGTCCTTTTATCATCCCATTCCCCCTTGCGCTCGGCTGAGGTTTTATTGATGAGTTGGATGGGTGTGAGCCCATGTTCCCCTGTTCCCCTGAGGAGCAGCATGTGTTGGCAGGTCCTAGGGAGATGTTACGGATGTAGTCATAGCAGCTGCTCTCATTCAGACTAACCTGTCTTCATTCTCTAGTCCTAGAAAAGGGATCAATCAGACAGGGGCACCAGTGTGTGAGGAGGATGGTGATGCAGGCCTCGGCATCAGACAAGGAGGGAAGGCTCCAGTTACACCTCGTGGGCGTGGGCGAAGGGGCCGCCCACCTTCTCGGACCACTGGAACCAGGTACCGGGTAGTGCCAAAAAATAGGAGTAGAGGGAAGAGAAAACTAGAGAGAGTGTAAGTTATGAGAGGGAGAGGACCCACACTGACGCCGAGGCCACCTGAGACTGGGCTCATGCCTGTGATAGGTTAGTAAAGAATGGGGGAAGAGATCAACAGGGAAAAGGGTCGGAAGGTAGCTCCTGTCTGTTCTCACTTCCTTTTCTGCCTGACTTTAGAGAAACAGCTGTGTCTGGTCCATCGGGCATAGAAGATATTTCACCTAGCATGTCACCAGATGACAAATCCTTCACCCGCATTGTGCCCCGTGTGCCAGATTCTACCAAACGGACGGATGCCAGTTCTACTGCTTTGCGGCGGAGTGATTCTCCAGAGATTCCTTTTCAGGCTGCTACTGGTTCCTCTGATGGCTTAGATTCCTCATCTTCAGGAAACAGCTTTGTGGGGCTCCGTGTTGTAGCCAAGTGGTCCTCCAATGGCTACTTTTACTCTGGGAAAATCACCCGAGATGTTGGAGCTGGGAAGTATAAGCTGCTCTTTGATGATGGGTATGAATGTGATGTGTTGGGCAAAGACATTCTCCTGTGTGACCCCATCCCTCTGGACACTGAAGTGACAGCTCTCTCAGAAGATGAATATTTCAGTGCAGGTAATAAATGTACTGTGCTTGCTGGTCCATCTTGTCAGCAGCTGCCTAGACAGTCGTGTCTTCCCCAGCCTTGCCGTTTCTCTGGATCTCACAGTCAGAGATTCCATCCCATTATGTAGCTTACCCTGACTGACCATTGCTTTGTTTGTAGTTTGGTTTTCAGTAAACTTATTTTGAAATAGTTAATAGAATTGAAGAAAACGTTGCCAAATGCCAAATGATGTTAGGGTAGAGGATCCCTGTGTCCCCTTCTCAGGCTTTCCCTATCTGCAGTATCCTAAATTAGTCTGATAACTTTTGTCAGAACCAAGAAGCCAATCTCAATTCCTAACTGTTAACTAAACTCCAAACTTTATTTGGATTTTACCATCTTTTCTATAATGTACTTTCTCTGTTTCAGGATCCAGTCGAGGATACCACATTACATTTAGTCATCATGTTTCGTTTGGTCTCCTCTGGTTTGTGGCAATTTCTGTCTCTTGTTTTTCCATGACTTTGATAGTTTTGAGGGATAAATAGCTGTTTTATAGAATGGTCTCTCAGATCAGGTCTGATGTTTTCACATTAGACTGGAGTTATGATTTTGTTTTTAATTCATTGTAAAGAACGTCATTAGGGGTGAAGTGCTGTTCCTATCATATCATATATGGGGCTGAGGGAGGCATGTGACATCACCGTACATTATTGGTCTTATCACTAGGTAAGGTGGTACTTTCTAGGTCTCTTCACTGCAACATTAGTGGTTTCCCCTTTGTATTCTGTCTTCTTTCACTCCTGCCTTTTATACACTGGCTGTCCCAGAACTTGCATTATAAACCAGGCTGGCCTCAAGCTAACAGAGATCCCCCTGCCTCTGCCTCCTGAGTCCTGGGGTTAAAACTGTGCTACTATGCCAGGTTTCACTTATGACTTCTAAGCTTACTGACCATGTTGATCAGAATTCAGCCGGAGACTGGTGGTGCACTGAGATAGTTTAACTTAGGAAGAGGTTGTTAACTCAGCACGCTGCATGTCATGCTCTGATTTGAAGAACGATGCCTTCTTTTTGTCTCTTCAGGGGGTCTCAGGTCACTTTCCTTTTTGTAATAGCCAGTGTTGGCCATGGTGAGGTATTCATGTGTGCTTTTACTTTCTCGTGTATAAATTCTGTGAATACAGCTTCCTAGCTATATGGTGTTGACTGTCATTTAGAAACATCCTTTCTGGATATTGTGTTGAACACGGATAGACTGGGAGAACAGCTTTTCTGCTAGGAGCTTCTGGGCTTTCTTGTTCTAGGGTTCCCAAAGTACCTGCATTTTGCTCCCTTGTTTTGGTGTTTTCGGGCCACTTTACCTTGTAACCCTTGATAACACCATCGGTGGTGAGGTGTGAGGAGCAGTATGTGGGACTGTTTGCTTGGATCGTCTTCATCTGTTATGAAGCCATCTTAGAGGTTGATATCTGGCTCTTTCAGGATAGATTGGTGTCAGCAGTAAGTGTGCATCATGGGGTAGGGATTGAGCATTCTACTTGCTGAGGCTGTTTACCAGTGTCAGTCAGTAGTACACTGCTTCTAGTTGTAGTAGCTCTTCCTCGGTGATGAGTGTTTTCTGGCCTTGGGCATGTGTCAGTCTGAGGTGGTCTTCAGGATTTAGTTTGGTGATAGATTTAAGCTAGGAGACAAGTAAGCGGAGTAAAGGAATTGATTGTGTGGCACAGCAGAACAGGACCTGCTTCCTCCTCCTGCTTTTCCCTGGCAGGATAGCTAGGCGCCTTAGCCCTTCATTGAAAACAAGCTAATGGAAATAAAGTGTACCTCTCTGTTCATCAGAACAAAAATGTCAGTAGTGATGTGCCATTGTCATGTTGTGAGATATATGTTTATTGGTTGGTAGAAAGGAGCGTGGATTTTTGGTTTTGTGTTTTTTTTTTTCCTTTTTTCTTAGAATTGGAAATAGTTCTTGTCTAACTAATCCTCATATAACAGAACTAGGCCTAAACTCAGGTTGGATGAGTTCTAACTCAGCCACGCATTGTGCTCCTAACCTCAAAGCCTTGTATCAAAGCTATGTATCAGTGTCAGAGCAGCAAGGTTTATTTCCCTTCTCTGCTCTATCCTGACTTTGTTGTATAATAGACAAACATGTACATGATTTCTTAGAATTGCCATTTCCACTCATTCTTCAAAGAAACCACAAAGGGAAGGCTTAGGAGTTTGCTGTAGGATCATTAATAAACCATGCCATTCACTTCAGGGCATCCATTTGAGCCACTAAAAACCCTTAAGTCCAGTGTTGGGAAACTTTATTTTATAGCTAAAGACTGCTTTCTCCCAGAAGACCTTGTCTAATCCTACCGTATTAGCTACATATATCCCAAGTGTTGTAACCATTCGGGACCGACAGCCAAGTTCAGCCTGTGGTGGTTGGCTCTCTGTGTCCCCTGTCTCAGGCCTGCTTTTGTTGAGCCCTTCTGAGAGGGTGCTCAGCAGCCTACAATTACCGTATCTTTTATAATGTCATCTGCAGGAGTAGTGAAAGGACATAGGAAGGAGTCTGGGGAGCTGTATTACAGCATTGAAAAAGAAGGCCAAAGGAAGTGGTATAAGCGAATGGCAGTCATTCTGTCCTTGGAGCAAGGACACAGACTGAGAGAGCAGTATGGGCTGGGCCCATACGAAGCTGCCACACCGCTCACGAAGGCGGCAGATATCAGCTTAGGTAAGACTTTCTGAACCAGCGTCTGTGCAGCCATGCTTGCTTAAAGGGAGGAATGGTTTCTAGAATAGCAGGAATGATTGCCTGACTCCCCACACTTTCCCCTTCCAAATACCAAATGCGAAGTCTCTAGGGTCTTTCTGGCCTTTCTCTTCCTATAGGGGAGCAAATAAATCTCAGACATGGCAGTGTTGGAACATAAAATGTGTGGCTTTAAAAGGAGGCTTCCTGATTGGGGGAGGTTGCGAAAAGCACAGTACTAGCCATGTCAGGTTTCAGTTCTTACTTAACCTGATCTTATTAGCCTTTGGCTTATTCATCAGACAATTTGGTGGAAGGGAAGCGGAAACGGCGCAGTAACATGAGCTCCCCAGCTACCCCTACGGCCTCCAGTAGCAGCAGCACAACGCCCACACGTAAAACCACAGAGAGTCCCCGTGCTTCCTCGGGAGTTCCGTCAGGCAAGAGGAAACTTCCGACTTCTGAAGAGGAACGGTCCCCTGCTAAGCGAGGGCGAAAGTCTGCCTCCGTGAAACCTGGTGAGATGGGGCCTGGTACATGGAGATGTCCTTTCCATGCTGTCAGATATGTGCATAGGTTATTCTTGTATAAGCCGCATTCCCTGTCCTCTCTTCAGAGCCCAGCAGGATGGCAAGACTTGATCAGATTCTATGTGGGCTCTTTAGGGGAATATAAGTATGGAAGTTTAAGTAGACTCAGAATGGGTAAAATTTCTTCAGATTTTATTCTCTGCCTTCTCCTGATTCTTGGTAGACTTTGTTTCCACCATCTTTCCTCCACCATCTTGAGCTTACATGTTCTCAAGCTTCCTGTGGAAAGGTGGTGTTTCTTCCTTTCCCTCTGCCCATCCCTTTCAGTCACTTCTGTTCACTGAGAAAATTCAGTCAGTTGTTGAAGTGTCTGTGGTAGTCCAGACCTGGCCATGGCGGCTTCTGTAAAGTCCTGTCTCTGTTGGATAGGGTTTCTCAGGCTAGATTGCGATGGCATTCCACAGCCCCTTGCCCCATCACCAGATTTTTGTTTTTCCTGTTGGAGTTGTGCCATTTGCTTACATGAATAACACCACTGCCATGTATTTAAGGTTATTTAAAAACAGTAATAGCTAAACTTTATTAAATATTTACTGGGTTAGTCATGAAGCCTAAAAATTTTCACTCATAATCCCTTATCTAATCTCTTAAAGCATATGTGCTAGAATTCACTTTCTATATTTTTGAAGAGTCTAAGACAGAAAAGTTAGCTAACTTTCTCAACGTGACAGAATAAGCCAGATCTCAAATTTAGGTGGACTTGACCCTTTAGTCCAGTGCCAAATGCATAGTATTACTGCCTTTGACTGTTCCTGACCCTGGTTTTATTTCAGGAGGCATGCATGACCTGCCGTCATCTTAGCCTCCTAGTGAACCTGATTCGGCTTCAGTAGGTATCCATTTCCTTCTGGAGGACTTACTGGGGCACATCTTAGCATGGGTGTTCTGGACTGCTGGCTCACTTAACTTCCCAGGTGTTGACAGCTGGGTGTTGAGGTGGGGTACTTTGTTGTGGCTTCACCTCCACATAAAGACTCTTATCACCAAGTATCTGGCATTGCTCTGGTGAGAGCCTTAGGTACAGTGGGAAAATCTGATTGAGACAGTTCTCAGTAGCAATGAAAAGTTTTTTACCTTCTTTAAATATTGCTTCAAAATGTCAGAGACCTCGGCGATGAGCATGGTTGAAGACTTCCAAACACTACATTTTTCTGTTCTAGAACCACCTTTGATTTCAGGTGGCCTTAGAATTTGATGTTATAGAAATAGTACCAGTTTATTTCCATATATGAAAACAACAGACTGCCCACTGTAATGGTCATGCCAGATTTAAATGTTGTTTTGTCTTCATTGTGAATTTGGCCCTAGCTTGTTGGCCATTTAGAGTGACTGGCTATATTAATGGTCTTTGGGTTATAGCCCAGACAAAGCTTATGAGCACTTGGTCTATCTGGTGACGCTGGTGCTGGGCCTTTGTCCAAGTAGTGATACGTGTGCATCATTTTGGAAACTGCTTTGTCCTTTCTAGGAACAGTGGGGGCATCAGAGTTTGTGAGCCCCTGTGAGACTGGAGACAACACAGGTGAGCCTTCTGTCCTGGAAGAGCCAAGAGGGCCTCTGCCCCTCAACAAGACCTTGTTTCTGGGCTATGCCTTTCTCCTCACCATGGCTACAACCAGTGACAAGCTGGCCAGCCGCTCTAAGCTGCTAGATGGTCCTGCAGGAAGCAGCGAAGAGGAGGAGGGTGAGTCCCCAGGAGTGCTGACCTATCTTTCTTTCCATGTACTTTGTGTAGGAATGCTATTCTCATTCAGGTAGAGTAGTGCACCAGGCAGGTGGTAACTAATCTGCCCACGTAAGTAAAATTAACTTGTACCCTATTTCTGGTTTGTAGACTTTTCACTCAGGGAGTGGTTCTCAAGATAGTCTTGGTAGGCAGCTGAGAAATATTTGTCTTTTTGTTAATTTACATACTATATATAGGTGTACACTATATAGTTTTATGTAGGGATGTGTGTGTGTGTGTGTATGCACACACATGTGTGGTAGTCATGGGATAATTTGGAAGGATGTTATTCTTCCTAATATAAGGGTCCCAGGGAATCACTCAGGTCACCAGGCTTGACAGCCTAGGGGGAGAGAGTCCCCTTTTTCTTATATAAAATGAATGATAAAAAAAATCTACCAGTCTATCAGGGTTAAACTGCTTCAACAATGACAGACTTGGAATTAGAACACAGTGCTGGCCTCACCTTCCTATAAATCTACATCCAGCAGGCTCCTGAGGTCCAGCTACCTTCCCTATTTAGGCTTTAGCGTCTACCTAAGAAAACCCCCCATGTGGAGGATGCATTTCATTCTGAGAGTAAGAAAGGAACTGTGGTGTCTCCAGCCCAGGATAGCTGAGGAAGAATGAGTTTCTAGGCCCTTTCATTAAAATAAGTCTGTCTGCCACATGCATTAATATACGTCTAGGTAAAGTCTATGGTCAGGTGGTAGAATGTATTTCAGAGATCTGACAAATGTGTGGTATAGGAGAATGTGTAGGTCTAATGTATACAGTGAGTGACAATAGTCTCCAGGTATCTGTCCAAGCTTGAGAACCAGATTGTTGTTTTGTAAGTTAAAGAGTTCTGACCAACGCTGAATCTTGCAAGAAGGAATTAAAATGAGAAAAATGTTACTGTCATAAATGGCATAGCTGAAGATGTATGATTGATGACTCTGCTCACTAGTTACAGCCATCAAACATGTACAGGGCATGGGAAAAGTGATCTGAGTGCTACACTTAGATTAATATGATTTGGAAGGTGCATATCTGAGATGTTCTGGTGATGGGCAGCTGGGTTTTGAGAGCTGTGTAATAGGTGTGGTTTGTCAAGCAATTCAGTATATAGAGTGTAAGAAAAAGCAGTGACCTAGCCTGATCCTCAGTATTAGGAGTCCCTTGAATTCCATGCAGCAGTCTAGCATTACAGTAAAGATGGTTTGCAGCCTTTTTTTTTTTTTTTTTTTTTTTTGCTTTTCTAGTGGTGCTTTAACAACTTAGCCCTTGAAACCAGACTTCACAAGGTGCTTGTTGCTTTGAAGCTGACTGAATGACAGTGATACAGGCTGTTCAGTTTCTCAAATACATTAGTAAATCTGTGTCTGTCTAATCAGCAGTAGCTGAAGAATATAAGCAGCAGCAGTTACAAGTAGGCATTAAAGTAGCACCTAGGAACCATTATTTAAATTTTATAATATCAAAAATAATTATTTTTGTTACATATGCAGAATTTTTAGAAATTCCTCCTTTCAACAAGCAGTATACAGAATGCCAGCTTCGAGCAGGAGCTGGGTATATCCTTGAAGACTTCAATGAAGCCCAGGTGAGGACTTTATTTTGTGGCTACCTTCTTTCTGTTGAAAAAAAGCCCAAGAGGGGTTTGGGTGGTTTGCTGAAGTCCAGGAAACTACCCCATTGTGCTACCCCAGCCCAGCATTTTCATTATACACAAGGAAGAGAAGCTAGAGCTTCTGTTAGGTGGCAGTGGCTCTATAGAGACAGCAACAGATTGAACTTATGCAGCAGAAAGCCTGTTGGTAGTGTTTCCCTAGCCTGGAAGGTGGGGTATTGGGTGTGGTTGACCCTTGAGAGATAGGCCTTCCAAAAGATGTAGATAAGACAAGGAAACTCTCAGAGAAAGCTGTTTGGGCTTTTCTGTGAGCCAATGCAACCTTAGATACAAAAACAGACTAGATAGTATTTTTGATACCAATTGGAAGTCTCGAGGGTTCTTTAGGTGCAGCCAGTCAGGAAAGGTTGTCCTAGACTCCACCAGACTAGTGAGCTGGGTTCCTTTTCTTCTAGTGTAACACAGCCTACCAGTGTCTCCTAATTGCCGACCAGCACTGTCGAACCCGGAAGTACTTCCTGTGCCTTGCCAGTGGCATTCCTTGTGTGTCTCATGTCTGGGTCCATGACAGCTGCCATGCCAACCAACTTCAAAACTATCGTAATTATCTGCTGCCTGCTGGGTATAGCCTTGAGGAACAACGAATTCTGGATTGGTGAGTGTTTAGGAGCCCATTTAGAGCTGAGAAGACAAGACTAGCATTTGGGAAGAAAGTCTAGTTGAGAAATTGAAGTGTTACTAGAAACTGGAATGCCTGTAGACTGAGTCAGAATTTGAATGAATTTTAAATGATTTCAGCAGTTAAAGCACATTATTGCCAGAGCCTCGTTTTACATTAGTTGGGAACCTTCTGAATGTTTGGAAAGATTAGTATATGTGGTCAGTGTTCCCCATTAGGGGAAGCATTGAAATTAGGATTAAGTTTCAATCTTTAAATTTAGAGAAGGGAGGGGACTAACTTGCTTTGTTTACTAGCAAAGTCTGGGATCCTAGAATACATACCTCATTCAGAAGAGAGGCCAAGCATGTCCCGTACACGGCAGTTAGGAAAGCATGCAGACTCCCTTTGCAGAGCTAATTATTAGATACGATGGGCCATACTAAGTCTCTTTCCAGTTCTTAAACACTGTCTCCAACTCTTTCACAGGCAACCCCGTGAAAACCCTTTCCAGAATTTGAAGGTCCTCTTGGTGTCAGATCAACAACAGAACTTCTTAGAGCTCTGGTCTGAGATCCTTATGACTGGAGGGGCAGCCTCTGTGAAGCAGCATCATTCAAGTGCCCATAACAAAGGTACTGGAAAGAGTCTGTGCTTCATCCTCATTCCAGGGATGTTCTTAGATTCACACCTACCTGTTAGCCTGTGTATTCCAAGTCTGTCCTCATTTTTAAGATAAGTCCTACCTTCAAAAGGGTAGGTTGACATAAGTGAAGGATAATGCTGTTCAAGCTTCTATAGTCTCCAGTGCCATTCCCATTCAATAGTTCTACAAGGTCAGAAGTGGTGATTACAACTTTTATTTTAGATTGTGAACATACAGTATCTATATAGAGGGCTTTGGTTTGGTAGAGTAGGGAATACCAGTTAGAAGGCACACCTGCCCTTTTTTAATAGGAGCTAAACAGTGTTCTTTCCTTATTCACTTCCCCCTACTTTTTACAGACATTGCTTTAGGGGTGTTTGATGTGGTGGTGACGGACCCCTCATGCCCAGCCTCGGTGCTCAAGTGTGCTGAAGCCTTGCAGCTGCCTGTGGTATCACAAGAATGGGTGATCCAGTGCCTCATTGTTGGGGAGAGAATTGGATTCAAGCAGCATCCAAAATATAAACATGATTATGTTTCTCACTAAAGATATTTGGTCTTAACTGGTTTTATTCCCTGCTATTGTGGAGATTGTGTTTTAATCAGGTTTTAAGTGTGTCTTGTGTGTAATTGTATTCTTTGCATGGACCTTGTACATAGTTTTATTTGCTGGACTTTTATGATAAAATAAATGTTGAATCTCTTTGGTTGTAGTAACTGGGATGTCTTCATCTGTTTCTTTGAGATTAACCTCAGAATATGGTAAACATAGGATCTTCTCTGAAGTTTTCAGCAGGCTTGTCACTTTAGAAGTACAGCAAACAAAGAAAGATAAAAATAGAGGAATGAACTTTATTCTGTGGCACCACTGACTGTCAATGTCAAAAGGTTATCCCAGGCTACCTAAAATGTTATACTTCCAAAAACGCAGCTTAAAGTAGGTGAGGGCCTGGATGAACAGTAAGTAGTGCTAAAGTTGGGTGGGACTGGGGACAGCTCTGGGTATCAGGACTTTATTAACAGATGACCTGCTACTGGGAACATGAACATGACCAGTAATGAATAGACAGTGACTATAAATTTGCTGGGATGGTTTTCTGTAAAATAAGTTGTCACAACTGTTGGAAGTTATCCCTTCCTCACACTCTTCACCATGATCCCTGTTAACGAATGGCTTCTCATTCTCTAAATAAAGGCTGTCTGTTATTTTTTTCTATAGAGCCAAAAGTAAGTACTTTTAGGCTTTGTGGTCACTTGTCTGTCTCAACTTCTTGTCTTGCTGTGAGATGAATCATAGCAACCATAGATAATAGCTAACTAAATGAGTGTGTGTGGCTGTTTGAATAGTACTTTATTTACAAAAACAAGCAGCAGGCTGTTATCTGCTAAGCCCTGCTTTTAGAGGTTAACAATGGAAGGGATCAATCCTCTCTAGTTGACAAGTGCGGGCGCTCAGGCTCAGGTGGTAGACAGTGTAGATGAAGAGAGGATTCAGTGACTACGAACTGAGGCCTGAATGCTGCATTCTTGTCCAGCTTGGAAGGTATGTCAATGAAGTGTTTCTTTTGTTTATGCTGATGAGAACATTAGTATGTTCTCAGTCAGTGGTGGCTAGGCTATCTGACCATAAAACCTTAACTCCTGTGGCAGGTCTAAGGAAGGAAAACTGGGTTGCAGTTTTTAGTTTCTAAAATCTGAACAATTTGACTTCTATCATCTTTAGCCAGAATTTCCCTTTTACCAGTCTGAAAAAATTAGAACCCACTGGCTAAATTCTTCAGATAAGAATACTCAAATCTTAAATTTTTGGGAAGGATAATCTGTATAGTTACAAATAACTAGGTACAGAAAGAGGGAAAGCCCACACCCTGTCTAAAGGGTTTTCTAATTTCCTTTCTTACATATGAGCTAATCCCCACTGTTTACTGTGGTTTCCTTCCATAGGAACATAGTAAACGTTTAATAAACCACCGTTACACAAATGAACCCACCCCACAGATGGCTTAGTGTAAAGGATCAAAGCCTTCGTGTGGTCAGCAGAGGGATATCAGACCCCAGTTCCCCTACTGGAATGGTAGGAAGGATTTATACCTCTGGATTTCTTCTAGAAGACCCTTTCAGCAGCCTGCAGGCATCTGATGAATGACTAAAGAGATTTGTTACAGACATCAGAAGATGGTAGGGCAGACTGTTACTTCATTTTGTGAACCAGAGTTTTCACATCCCAAAACTATAAGAGAAAAAAAAGTTTCATTAAATGTCATGCCTTCCAAAGAAGCAATGGCAATATGAGATAGAGCTAACACTGAGGCAACAACACACTCTTCAGAAGCCGACTGCCATTGGGTGTCAGTATTAGATTTAAGGAAGTTTAGAAGCAAGAGCAGGCTGGGGAAGCCAGACTGCCCCTAGAACAGCAGTATAACCTAACACTGAACTTAACCCTCAGATGTGGTATTTTACCATGCTGATGAACTTCACTAGAAAATAAATTCCAGTAAAATTGTGGAACATGATCACTCTACCCCCATACCCCCCACCCTCTTTCCTGCATCTCTGAGCCTTGCTTTATAAAATGAGGGCAATCTGGAGATGATGGCGAGAGTTGCATTTTGGTCTTCTATAGTTGATTAACCCCTCCTCCAAATCTAGTAAGTGCCCCTAGTTCCTACCTGCCCAGAGTTCCACCAGCCTGGGTATAGTATTTGTTATAGTCTAGCCGGAGCAGTAACTGAGCCAAATCTGAGTTGATCTGGTGATTACGAACACTGGAAAGAATCTTGAACAGGAGTGAAGACTGGCGACTAAAGCCCTGTTGAGAGACCCAAGCTGTCAGTGACCACACAGTGCTAGGCACCTTGGGGGAGTCTTTGGAAAAAGCTTTGCTTAAATGTTTGCAGGACCACCTGGCCTTCCCATATTCCCATTTCTGTCAGCCCCTAAAATGACCGACTTCTTAGTGCCATGTCCGTGAAATGCATGACTCCCATCAAAGTACTTTCTCATTAGTAGGAATTTAACAGCTTGTTTAAGACTAATATATTCCATCACATACTGGGATTGCAGTGAGCTTGCTTTGTTACAAGGAGATAAATATAGTCTGAGATTATAATTACCAGTGAGATAGGAGGCTGGTTCAGGGAAAGGAGTGGGATGTGAGAAAATGAGCACAAAGCCAGTGCACACTTGGTGGGCTGAATAAACTATTTCAGGGCTGAGCTATTTCTGAACACTGTGAGGCAGCACATTATAATCATCTTCAAAACTCAATGATACCAGCGCTTGTACCTTTTTTATCTTGTCATTTCTGTGTCTGTTCTGGAAAAACACTTTATTGACCCGGAGCAAAGACTGCTTGCTCCATAGGCCGGTGGTGTATATTTTCCGTGGCTAGGCAGACTCACCTTCACGAGAATGCTCAGCTGGGCAGCTCCTCGCTCATCCAGTGGACCCAGGTTCTGACTGACCAGTGAACAAAAACTGTGACAGAGATCTAGGATTTCATTCAGGCAATGAAACACCTATCCAAAAATATAGCTGGCGTTAAGAAATGAAGAAATCGCTGAGATCAGTTGACCTCCCATGTCTGATCTCAGCAGAGATACCACAACCTTCAAAGCTGTCTGGCCCTCCCAAGGAACATACAGAATGAACACCCCTTCTTGGGACAGCTGGCTTCTCTAACTCCCTGCACAAAACCTCTGCTCTAGTCAACATTAACTCATCATTTCTAGACCCACTGAGTATGTTCTTGCCTTTGAGCTCTGAGTGTTGTCCCCTGGGATTTCTCTTCTTTAGTAACAGTTCAAGCCCCATTCTCTGTGAAATGCTCCTTCCCCACTGCAGCCTTTAGTGATCTCCGCCCTTCTTCTGCTGTAGTATCTGTGTTGTTCACTGGTGATTGTCCGGGCCACCTGTGCTGTTGCTGACTTTTGTGTGTACATGTCTTGTTTTCCAACTAGATTGTGAGCTCCTTAAGGGCAGAGCCATGACTTATACCTCTTTGTATCCCCAGTGCCTTGCATACAGTAAGCACTCAATAAAGACTTTCAATTATGATGACCTGTTGTTCTGATATGCTTTTCCTCAAGGACAGTGCCTACCACTGTTTTAGAGTGGCATTGCTTAAGTCACTCCTTGGTGTAGCAGGTTAACAGCCCCAAATACCAGCATACAAAGAAGCCCGTACCACGTATGGTGGGTGCTCTGGGCAGTACAGCTTGCTTGCTACCGAGAGTAAAGTGTAAGCACTATAGGTTTAGTTGGGTCCCACTTTACACCTTGGGTTTGGGTTTGCATGCTGGACTTAAGTGTTTTCTAGCCTTAGATTCTTCACAAGATTCCAATATGTAGTCAATGTTGAATAGTTGCCAGAAGTGCTAAATATGTGCACTTACAGATGGACATAAACACCCAGAACCATCAACACAATGTACCTATGAAAACAACTTTCAAATGATTGGTTGATTGTGGTCCATCCAACAGATTTCTAAGAAAGTGAACTCTGCTGTTTTCCTGTAGTCAGAGAGATTTCTGAATATAGGCCATTTGTGTGTGTGTATGTGTGTGGGGTGTTAAGCACATAGTTCTTTTTTCTATATCTGTTTACCCTTTAACATTCTAGTTCCCTTTTAACAGTGTCTTTTGTTTTGAGTTGTCAAAAATGTAAAAATTGAACATGCACCGAATAACAGTTTCGTATTTTGTCAATTCCAAGAGCCTATAGGAACGTATTAGGCTAAGCAAACAACCACCCCTACTTACAGGCTTCAGCAAAATAAAGGACTGGGCCAGCAAATTGCTTAGGAAATGGTCATGCGCCAGTCGGATGCTTTCAAAGTCCCTCGTAGAATTGATTTGATGAAGCAGCTGTGAGAATTGAGATTCCAGCACGTCTACCTGATAGAAAGATAAATGTGAGAACTGAGATTCTAGCACATCTACCTGAAAGATAAAACTTTTTTTTTTTTTTAGCACATGGCACATCCTAAGTGCTCTATTTTATGGTTCTTTTATTTTTAGTATATGTATGTGAATTGCTCTTGCCACAGAGTACATGTGGAGGGCAAAGGACAACTTCCCAGGGTCTGTCCCAGGTCATCAGGCTTGGTGGCTCCAACTTTTACCCACTGAACCATCTCACCCGCCCTCATCTTCCTTCTAGCCACTTTACGCTGGTCAGTAACAGGTTTCAATTGCTGAGCCTTACAGAGTGTGTGTTGCTTGGGGCATACTGTATGCAGGGGAAGGCTGGAGCACTGCACTACATTCCCTGCCATTTGTTTGTTTTGACAGTCTTGCTGCAGCTCAGGCTTTACAATTCTCCTTCCTGACAATTCCCACTGTGAATGTTACAGTTGGGTGTCAACAGAACTGGTTGTATAATTTCTGTTTTTGAAATCATGGGTCTCATGTAATCCAGGCTGGCCTGAAACTCACTGCATAGCCTTGAACTTCAGATGTTCTTCCTTCTACCTCTGAAATGTTGGAATTACAGACTGGTGCCCCCACACCTGACATTTTGCAGTGCCTGAGCTCAAACCCTTCCTGAATGTCAGTAGTCTACCAACTGACCTACATTCCCAGTCACAGTTGTTAATTAAAAAAAAAAAAGTGTTTTTTGCTTGTGTTTGTGTGTATGTGTAACACTTGTACACCTGTTGCTACAGATGTCAGAAGAGGATGTCAGATCATTTGGGATTAGAGTTGCAGATGGTTGGAGCCACGGTGTGTGTGCTAGGAAACAAGCCTAGGACCTCTGCAAGTGCAGTCAGCACTTTTAACTGCTAAATCATCTTTCTAGCTCCATGGTGTGTAATTCTTAATAGTTTCAAATGCCTTTGCAGATCACGCTCCCCTACCCCAGTGTAATCCACTTATACCTCATCCTTTCCACTAACTTAGTTAGCAATAGCAGGCTTGTCCAGCATGTAGACAAGGATAAGTATGGGATTTGAATAGCCAATAGCCAAGGAACAACACAAAATTATAAAATTAGTCAAAAGGTTATGAGATTTTTTTTGTTTTGCTAGTCATTGGGTATGGGGGTTGTTGCATGGTTCTTTGATATGAACTTTTTTTTTCTTTCTTCGAGACAGGGTTTCTCTGTGTAGCCCTGGCTGTCCTGGAACTCACTCTGTAGACCAGGCTGGCCTCAAACACAGAAATCCACTTGCCTCTGACTCCCAGAATGCTGGGATTACAGGCATGCGCCACCACCGCCCGACTGATGTGAACTTTTTAATTGATGATGTCACACCACAATGTCAAAGCGTTGGCCATGTCTGAGAATTCCAGACAAAGGGTCCCGTCAGCAATCAGGGCATCACTCATAAGTATCCTAATTGCCTTTATCCATTTATTTCCACTTAAAATGTCAAGCCACATACCTAGGGGTAGAAATACTCAATCTTCTCCATCTGCAGCATTTCACCAAATACAGGACAGCAGACCCTTCTCTGCTTTCTAGGCTCCTTCCCCACCTCTTCCATCCATTGCTCAGAACGTACCTGGAGATAATACTGAAGATTATCTACCAAGAAGGCCATGTGGTTTCTTAGGCGCCACTTGACCGCATCCGTCTGGTTAGATTTGAGGTGCTTGCGCTGCATCTGGAGCGCCCAGCAGTGCTGCAGTTCAGCTTGGACACGGCGCACACTCAGTAAGTACTTAAAAACAACATTGTACCTATGGCAGAAGCAGCACTGAGATGAGCACTGAGACCTTACTCCAACCCACACCGCACGCACACACAACAGACATGGGGATTCCTCTCTCACCTCTCTAGTGAGTGACAAGAATAGTGTATTTATGCAGTAAATTAGATAGCAGAGAAATGAATGAATTTCAGTTGAACAACAAAATAAGCTTCAGTAAGAGCCTGTCACAAGGGAATAAAGTGGATCATGAGAGAGGACATCCAATGTTCTTTTAACCCTTCAGTCAATCAGTCACATCTCAGACACCCCATATACATTACACATGTGCACACAAAAACATTAAATACTAAAAATGTCTTAAATAGTAAGATAATATTAAACATTATAATATTTTATCATATTGAAATAGTAAATACTTTAAATATTAAAATGTTTTTATTAAATATTAAAAGCATTACTTTTGAAGCAATATTAAATATTAAGTAAAGCCCACATCAAACAAGGAGGAGAATGGACTGTGAGTAGCCAAGTTTTGGAGTCTCTGGACAAGGTCTATACATCTTGCCTAGCTGGACTGAGTTCTGAACCTGTTGCAGAATTTTTTCCTTGCATAAGCCTCATCGTTTCTTGCTTCTATGCTCTTCTGTATGTTCTAAACCAGTAGGTGAGCTGGGAAGAACGAGGAGGCTAGAGAGGTGTGCTGAAAGAGATGGTCTTTTCCTTACTCTTAGAACCACAGTGAGAATGGTTTCCTTATCCTTTCTCAGGGTGCAGTGTGCTTTTCTCATCTCCTTCCTGGGAGATCCTGTCCCACCATGCACTGGACAGATGTTCACGCCAAGGGACAAGACTGTGGTCAAAGCACTGCATCATGGTCCACACTGAATCATGGTCTAGCCCCTCATTCCACTGCCCTACCTTGGCTATCTCCCCATGGAGGTAAAAGGATTTTGCTGCTTCCTTTTTAGTAAAACTGATCTGTGAAGAGGGAGGTTCAACTGTGAAAATGTCTCCTTAAGAGAAGTCTTTTGGCAAGTCTGTGGGGGACACTTTCTTGATTAATGTGGTAGGGTCCAGTCCACAGTGCAGTACCATCCTGTGCAGTGGTCCCAAGGAGTATAAAAAACCAAGCTGAATGAGCCATGAACCACAGGCCAGTAAGCAGCACTGCTCCATGATTTCTGCTTCAGTTTCTGCCTCCAGGTTCCTGCTCCCTGCTCTGTCTTTCCTTCCTGATGCTATCTCAAGCTAAAATAAAACCCTTTGTTTCTGGGTATAGTCTTCACCACCACAACAGCAACCTAACTTATACAAGGGTCCCAAGTGCATTAACATCATCACCAGTAAATTATAAAAATCGGGAAAAAGCTCTAAGAACTGATGGGGTTAGTTAAGTGCCAGAACTCAGTATCATACCTGAGTCTTCATATTCCAAAGGCCACAAACTAGACTACAAATAATAAGCCTACAATTGTTTATTTGTCAATTAAAGCATGTCTGGGCTGGGTATTGTGGTACAAGCCTTTAATCTCACTGCTTGGAAAGCAGATGCAGGCAGATCTCTTGAGTTTGAGGCCTGCCTGGTCTACATGAGTTCCATGAAAGCTGTATGTAGACCTCTCTCAATGCCTAGCACCCATACTAGGTGCCTCACAATTGCATACAACTCCAGTTCTGGTCTCCACGGGCACTAGCATGCACATGTGCAGACACATACCCACATAAAAAAAATCTTAAAAAGTGTCATGTGAATGCAGGTGGGCATATGCCATGGCACGCATTTAATATGAAATCAGACTTCCCCTTATACCTTGTTTGAGACAGTGTCTTTTTGCTGTTTGCCTCTGTGTATGCCAAACTGGCTGGCTTGGAAGCTTACTGATACTCTCTCGTCTCTATTTCCTATCTCATAATAGAAATACTAGGATTTCAAAGCATGGTCACACTCAGCTTTCAGATGTATTCAAACTCAGGTCCCCCCTTTGTGAAATGAGCTATTTCTCTAGTCCTAGTCTATTCATTCTAAGTGTATATATGCCTTCCCATTTGATCAAGTCCTTACCAATTCCATATTGTCTTATGGCTGTCACCTCACCAACTAATGTGTATTGCCTTCATCAGAATTGCCTTTGGGAAAATCTGTGGAGCATGTTCTTGATTGATGATTGATGTGGAAGGGCCCAGCCACTGTGGGTGATACCACACCTGGACATATGGATCGGGGGTGTGTAAGAAAGCAAACTGAGGAGCAAGCTAGTAAGAAGCATTCCTCTGGTTTCTGCCTCTGCTCCTACTTGAATTCCTATACTGAGTGCCCTCAATGAAGGACTGCTGTCCAGACATATATACCAAATAAGCTCTTCCCTCCCAAGTTGCTTTTTTTCAGTTGCTTTTTTACAGCAAGAGAAAACAAACTAGACTCCTGTCTAGCTCCTAAAGACAGGCTGAGTCTGCAACCTCCAGCATACTAGTGTAGAGACAGCCGGATGCCTGGCTGGCTGCTATCAGTCCTACTCCTGTTCGCTTACTTTTTCCCTTGGATGTAACAGGGGTAATATTTATTTGGGAGAAACTCAAAAATACTCACTTTTCCAAGACAGCTGGGGTGAAGAGAATGTGCAGTGGCCATTGTACTTTGTAGGAAAGTCCTAGAGCAGCCCAGCCGGAAGACGGAGCTTCCCGGGGGGATGTTTCCCGAGAAGGCACTTCTCTTGGCTGGGTGGCATCTGCTACATAAAGAAATATGATAATAATTTGTTAACTAGAACCAGAGAAAGAAGGTGAATTACACACATAAAATGAGACTTCAGTGGTACTGAAAAGCAGCATTGCGAAGCAATAAAGGTAGAGGGGAGGAAACTTCTGCGAGGGCTTTTCCTGAGAAGTGTTTTAGAGAAAAATCACATCTCAAAAACAACCTTGGACAGAGTGCCTCAACCTTTCTGGAATTACATTTGTGCCTGTACAAAATTAGAGTATTAGATTAGGTGATTTCTACGGTTTAAAATATGCAGTTTCTGAGGAGGGATAATAAAGACCAGAAGATGCAGAGAGGAAGCAATCAGAGAACAGCAAACCTTTGTGATCCTTTCCATGATACTCAATCGTCAAGTGCAACAGAGGGAGAAGGTTGTCATCATCTAGCAACACCTTGTGTGCTGATTGTTGAAAGGCCACATTCACATCTACAATAAAGCACATGAAAGCAACAGCACAGTTCAGGGGATCTGTGGCTTCTGCCTGACAGCATTAAGTCCTCTTCCTTGATAACAATCCTGAGAGAACCGTTCCTGCTCAGTACAGGTCCTACAGTGTCAGCGGGGCTGGTAACACTCAGTTCCTGGGGACACAGCATATCAAATGGGTTTTGATAGCTGACTTTTTTAAACTACATTTGGCTGCTTTGTTTATAGACTTGATTTAAACAATCCAGGCCCTCCATTTTCCCTCCCATTTTGTCTTGGCTTAGATCCTTATTATGTTATTCTCTTCTTGTGCTTGGATGGGGTGGTCATTAAACTGCCCAAGGGGAAGACACTTGCTGAAAGAGACATATCCTAAGCCTGACTTCTTCACTGTTGATCTGACTAGATTTCTTTAATACACTTGTAGAGACCAGGCTGGGCTGTTACTGATGTCTTGGTGAGTCATCAGGGTAAGAAGAAAAGTCTTAACAGTACTGAAGTCTTTCACTTTAGTTGTTCTGAGACCCATTTATATCCCAAGCATAAGGGAGCTTTAGATATACCTGCAAATTATTTCTAACTAGGCTTTCTGAGGTTAGGGCTCTGTTATTTACAAAATAAAAATAGGTTTGTAGGGTTGGAGCATGGGTAGTTAGGAACCTTGGCTTTGGGTACAGAGATGGCTCAGTGGTTAAGAGCACTGGCTGCTTTTTTCAGACAACTGGAGGACCTACATGGCAGCTCACAACTCTCTGAAACTCCAGTCTCAGAGGACCCAGTGACCTCTTCTGGCCTTGTGTGGAACTGCACACACATACATTCATTCAAGCAAGTATACACACAAAAATTTTAAAAAAACAAAACAAAACAAAATAAAAAGCCTTGGTTGCTCCAGCATCTATCTAGGCAGTTCACAAATGCTTGTGACTCAACTCCTCCCTCTTCTGGCCTCTGCAGGCAAACAGGCAACACACACACTGCAACTTGAGCAGACTACTCTCAGGACCATAGGAAAATTACCATGCTCTGTTACTGCAGTGGGTGGTGTTTTCAACATGTGTTGAGCTGTGTCAATGAAGGCTTGGAACAGCTCTCCTCGTCCCAGAAGGTAAAAGTCTTTAATGATCTGAGGAAAGAATTTCAATGTAAAATTCAGTAAGTCAGAGCCTGGAGGCCCTCACCACCCCAAAGGAATCAGACAGAGAGAGGCTGATACTAGCAGTCTGATGAATACAGTTGTGACATTTTAAAGAGACATACAGAACAGCCTCTCAAAGCAGGAAGACTCTGTGTTTGATGGTATTTATATCACAACAGAAGAAAGTAAGCTCAAATCTTTAATACAAAAAGTTTGTAGTGTAAAATATATTTCCCTCACTTGAATAAGAATAAATGAATCTACTATGGTCCAGAATCATTTCAGGGTTTAAAGAGTATCAGTTATTACCTTAAGCTGACCCAGTAAATCTGACTCTTCCACCATTAGCTTCCAGAGGTGCTGTGATGAGATTAAAAAAACACAGAAGTCCATTACAATGAACCCAAATTCAGGTAATCCTAGGAATGAACAGATAGACAGAAACAAAACCTATGCAGGATAAAAATATCCTGAAATTAATGGTAATAGTTGCATATACAACTCTGTGAAATTAAAAACCACTGGATTGAATACAATTTTTAAATGGCTACAAAGTTGAATACGTATGTGAACTTTTTCTCAATTAGCTTTTGAAAAAGCATAACTGTAGCCAAGCATAGTAGCTCATGCCTTAAATTCCAGCAGCTGGGAAGCAGAGGTAGGAGGATCTCTGCTGAGTTCAAGGTCAGCCTAATCTCTATAGTGAGTTCCAAAACAGGAGGAGTCTCTATATAAGGAGACCCTTATGGAGAAAGTACAAGTGTAACTTACATTAAAGTTAATAGAAAAAAACATCTGGGTACCTGGAGATGCGTAGATAAGTTGTATGATCTTTTTTTTTTTTTTTTTAAACACGTATGGGTGTTATACCTGCATGCCTATCTGTGCACCACATGCCTGCTTGGTACCCTCAGAGGCCAGATGAGGCTGCCAGATTCCCTGGAACTGGGGTTCCAAATGGTTGTGAGCCACCTTGTAGGTGCTGGGAATCAATCCCAGGTCCACTGGGAGAACAGCCACTGCTCTTAACTGATAAGCCATCTCTCCAGTCCTTTTTAAAAAGGAAAAGAAAAAAAAGGATTGCTGCATATGCAAGGCTAGTCTGGAGCTGGTGGCCATCTTCCTGCTGTGCTATAGTTTCCCAGTGCTACACTGATGGGTGTGCACCAGAAAGTATGGATTTTCTTTTTCCTTTGTCTAAGTCATGAACTAATGGAGAATTCTGGCCAATGCTTCTCTGCACCTCCAGGTACCCAGATGTTACATTTACATATAATTTTTTTTTTAATGTATAAGTTAGTATAGTTTAAATTAAGGGGGAATAGCTGGTTCTAACTAGTTTATCAATCTTAATAAAAGCCTAAAAAGACTAAATAATGAGAAAAACTGGGCTGGTGAGATGGCTCAGTGATAAAAATCTTGCTAAGCAAGCATAAGGACCTGAGTTCAGATCTCCAGCATCGATGTCAAGGCTGAGTGCAGTGGCTCATGCCTAAAACCCAACGCTGGGAGACAGTGAGACAGGCAGGCTGGGGCTCACTGTCAGCCAGGCTCGTCTAAACTGTGAGCTCTTGGATCAGAAAGATCTGTCCTAACAAATAAGGTAAAGAGTGAAAACAGAAGATACCTGAAATAAATCTCCAGTGGGTGTGCATAGGCAGGTGCGGTCGCAAACACACACACACACACACACACACACACACACACACACACACACACACACCCTTGTATCTTAAGTACACACACCACACACAAATAATTTATTTACATTGTGTTTTTCTAGACAGGGTTTCTCTGTGTGACCCTGGCTGTTGTCCTGTAGACCAAGCTGGCCTCAAACTCAGAGATCCACTTGCCTCTGCCTCCCTAATGCTACAACTGACAGGCCATGAAATAATTTTTAAAAGATAAAATTTAAGTAAACAAAACAAAACATTTATAGATAAGCAAGTATTTTAAAAAATTAAATCTACCTAAAATAGTCAAGTTCCAAAGCTATAGAGTTATCAAAATTATTACAAGAAGAAACTTTATGGTTATTTAATTTGAAAACATACTCAACCAGTAAAGTTTTTCTTCCTAAGAAAGCCTTTATCACTTTTCAGGGTAAGTTCAATTTTTCAGTAACAATTACTGTTTTTAACAAAAAGAAAAGGAACAAAAGCAGCTCTCTAGCCCATTTTATAAGGCTTATGTTAAAACTACCCAAGAGGGGCTCAGTGGTTAAGAGCACTGACTGCCCTTCCTCCGAAGGTTCTGAGTACAAATCCCAGCACCCACATGGTGGCTCACAACCATCTGTAATGAGGTCTCACGCCCTCTTCTGGAGTGTCGGAAGACAGCTACAGTGTACTCACATATAATAATGAATACATCTTTAAAACAAGAACAAGAACAACAACAACAACAAAAACCTACCCAAGAATAAGACAGAGACAATCGTCTTTCTTAACTAATGCAGACAGATATAAAAACTTTATGACAGAGAAATGGATCCAAGGCAAGAATGCTCTCCTTCTATCACAAGGGGCAACTGGTAAAACTGACATCACTTAGGATAAAAACATGATTAACTAGGAAGAGAATACTTTAATAAAGTAAACTTCCTTCTAGAAGTCAACAGTAAATGTCATAGTAATGCAGGAATTCTCTGCATTTCTAAGAGTCAGGAAACCAAAGATGTCCAATATTACCTCTGCTGTTTGATACAATTTATACAAACAAAGCCCATCTGTCTATTTTATCAATACAGATCCTAGAACAATGTATGGGGGCGTATTAAACAGTAGAAGCAACGTTGTAAAACACTCAATATTTTCAGGTGATGTCATCTTTAGTACATATAAAAATTTATAGTATCAAACCCCAGAATTAAGTTAGTTACCCTGGGATTAGAGAGATGGTTCAGTGGTTAAGAGCATTGACTGCTCTTCCACAGGTCCTGAGTTCAATTCCCAGCAACCACATGGTGGCTCACAGCCATCTGTAATGGGGATCAGATGTCCTCTTCTGGTGTGTCTGAAGACAGCTACAGTGTACTCGTATACATAAAATAAATAAACCTTTAAAAAAAAGTTAGTGGGCTGGTGAGATGGCTCAGCGGTTAAGAACACTGACTGTTCTTCCTAAGGTCCTGAGTTCAAATCTCAGCAACCACATGGTGGCTCACAACCATCTGTAATGAGATCTGACGCCCTCTTCTGGTGTGTCTGAAGACAGCTACAGTGTACTTACATATAATAAATAAATAAATCTTAAAAAAAAAAAAAGTTAGTTACACAGAGTTAAGGGGAATGTGTAAGATTAGCCAGCAATAAGCTAGCATTACTATGTTTCCACATAAATAATAAACAACTTTAAACCCAAGAGTTTTTCTCTTACATATCCAAAATCTTAAAACCTTATTGTCAAAGTAGTGGCTATTATACAGAAAAACAAATAAATCATAAGCTTATACCTTGAAGTTCTCAATGAACATACCAATCAATATAAGCGCCCTCCACTCAAGAAGTATCAGTACCTAGAATTGCTACTCATCCCTCCCCACTTGTCTCAAGGGAAAGGGTCATTCTGTGTGCTTGGCTTTCCTTCTAAGATTAGTGTGTACAAGTGAAATACATGGTCAATACTAAAACACACACAGACCTGCAACCCACACAGACATGGGCACAGACACACAGACACAAAGCTTTTACTCACCCAAATTCATGAGTGTTAGAAATTAAATTGGGACTTCCCCTTTAATCCACCGATTAAAACACAACAGTGGAAGGGTTAGGTCCATTTCTACCTGAGAAACAGACGTTCTTTTACTTATTTATTTTCATGTGTGAGGGTGTTTGCCTAAATGATTGTCTGTATCAATATGTCTTGCCTAGTGCCTTTGGAAGTCAGAAGAGGGCACTGGATGTCCTGGAACTGGAGTTACAGATGGTTGAAAGCCACTATGTGGGTCCTGGGAATTGAACCGACGCTGAATCCAGTGCTCTTAACTCTCCAGCCCCATCCACCCCCCTCCTTCTCTCTTCTCTCTCTCTCTCTCTTCTTCTTGTGCTTTAGTGCCCTACAAAGTCCTTTCTTCCGGCACAATATAAGATAGAGACAGACCTCAGCCACAGTGCTCCGAATCCGATCTACCACCTGCTCAAAGTCCACCAGGCTGAAGAGTGGCTGCTGCTTGAGCCGGTGCAGCTCAGCAGCAAAAGTGTCCTCTTGGTTTTTCAAGATGGACCCTGTGGAGTATGGCGACAAGATCATCAGTCAGGAGTCAGGGCAGACAGGGTAGAGGGGGCCACGGTGGCCCAGGCAAATCTATCAGAGCTGTTTTGCTGCATCAGTTCATCACTGTCATCAGCCACTCTAACCCAGCATGCCAGTGCTGCAGATGAAGAGCCTCTGAGGATGTGACCGACAGAATAAGGGGACTCTTACCTTTCCTTGTCAGGTTCACATTTTGATTCTCAAACATCTGGACAGATTCTCCAACAAAGAGGATTTTTTCAGCAACTCTCACTGGAATGTAGGATGGTAAAATCTCCACCCTCAGGGAAAACTGCTTCAGAGATGGGGCCAGCATGTTCTCTTCCTCAATTAGGCGCTAGTAAGAAAATAACCCGTTAGTGAAGTATGATAACAGGTTTAAACTCCCAACCCATGATCTGTATTACTGGTAAGCAGGATGTAAATCTCAAGTTGTACAGTTATTAAATCACCAGCACTGGAAATCCATTTTCATGGATAATACTGGCATGGTAGAAAGCACTGAGTTCTTATTTTTTAATTGACCTTTGTGTTTGTTAGTATGGCACATGTGTGCTGTCCTCATGTCTTCCCTGAGACCAGGTCTCCTTGTTGTTCTGCTGTGTATGTCAAGCTAGCTAGCCTTCAGGCTTCCTGAGGTCCTCCTGTTTCTGCCTCCCATCTCTCTTCAGGAGCACTGAGATTACAGATGTTCACAGCATATAGCATCTGGTTTTCACATGGGTTATTGGAATTTGAACCCAGGTCCGCACACTTACACAAGCACTTTAACCAATGGAATTTATCCCTCAGCCTAGCACTGAGTTTTTAAATATAAAACTCATCACTAAATTTGTAATGTGGAAAGGAGAAACAAGGCTTTCAAAATCATTTGCTATTTTGTAGTCTTTTAATTAAGATAACCCCAGTGTTGCTAACTAACACTCGTGCAAGGCAGCCAGGCTGTAATGAGCCAAGGCAGGCAGGCGAGTCGGCTGCAGGGTGTTCCTGACAGGCAGCTGCCCTGGGCTTCCTGCTGTGGTCTCACCAGGTCCTGCAGCTCTCTCAGTTGTTTTCCTGTCAGGCCTCCAATACCCAGATCCTCCTCATCCTCTTCCAGTTGTGCACTGATATTACCAGAAGATGGACCCTGTTTGATGAAGAACTCTTCATGCTGGTCCAAAAGCAGTCCATGCAGCATCCAGGCTGAGAGCTGTTTATACATGACTCCATGGCATACAGCCAGGATTCTGAGGAGAGAAGGAAGCAAGAGCTTTACAAGTCTACTTAGAATACTGAGACTCACCACGGCCACAGATCATGTTTGAAATTTTGATAGGACAGACAGAAACTTAATAGTTTAGTGAGTGAGTCGTGGGAGAAACAAGATAAAGATAACTGTGACAATTTAATTGCTTAGACAGACAGACTGATTAAACTTTCATACATTAGTACAGACTTAAGTCCAACCTGTACTATCTATTTGATTAAACTGAGGAAATATTTTTTAGGAAAAATAATCTTGTTCTTTGTGTAAATTCTAAAACTAATGAGTCTTATGAAAGTAGATATAATGGAGTCACTTTTTGGTGAACACAGTCTTGAATTTATTCTTCTTGTAACTGCACAGGGAAAAAGATTCAATATCTGAATACCAGGTGGACAAAAAACCAGATCTGTCAATAAAATGCAGAAATCAAAATAAAATAAAATACAGGAAAGTAGTTGGGAAATGGATATCAAGATGGTCTTGAAGAGTGGCCAGACTGCATATTCGTTATGAAGAGATACAGATATCTTTGCAACAGAGAAGCCTGAAAGATACTATGTTATCAACTCCACAGATGCCTCATGGGATAAACTATCTGAAACAATGCCATACATGTAGTCTTTTTGCTAAAAACGTCTAATCTGAATCTAATCAGGGAGAAGGAATCAGAAAAGTTTAAATTATGTGCATCCAACAGACAAGTGTTAAGAGTTCCTGAGTGTTGTTGTCAGAGACAATGAGAATGACAAAAGGGAAGTGAGCCGTCTCACAGTTCTAAAGGTTCACTTTTATTTTATGTATATGTGTGCTTTTGTGTGTGTGTCACCTGAATATAGGTGTCTGTGAAAGAGAAGATGACTAATCCTACTAGAGCTGCAGTCACAGACAGTTGTGAGTCGCCATGTGGATGCTGAGAAGTGAACAGTGCCCTGTGAACAGCAGTAACTGCCTCTAACCACCCAGCCATTTCTTCTGCTCCAGGGCGCTGTTTCAAACTGAAGGAGACTTTAAAAAAGCTCAGGAACATGAGGGCTCATGCCTGTAATTCCAGCAACTGAAGGCTGAAGCAGGAGGATCACTATGAGTTCAAGGAGGGCCTAGGCTATTGAATGAGACTCTGAATAAAAAACTAAACACACACACGCACGCACGCACGCACGCACGCGCATCAAGAAAACGAGAAGAGGTGGAATAGAGAGACAGACTTAAAAAGACATAACTAAATGCAACATAAGAAAATGTAGTAGGGGGGCTAGAGAAATGGCTGAGTGGTTAAGAGCACTGACTGCTCTTCTGAAGATCCTGAGTTCAAATCCCAGCAACCACATAGTGGCTCACAATCATCCCTAATGAGATCTGATGCCCTCTTCTGGTGCGTCTGAGGATAGCTACAGTGTACTTATTTATAATAGTAAATAAATCTTTAGGCCTGAGCGAGCAGGGACTGAGTGAGCAAGGTTAACTGGAGCAAGCAGAGGTCCTAAAGTCAGTTCCCAGCAACCACATGAAGGCTCACAACCATCTGTACAGCTATACATAAAATAAATAAATCTTAAAAAAAAAAGAAAGAAAGAAAATGTAATAGATTCTGGATTGTGAAAAACAGAACAGCTATCCTGGACTTTTGGGGAACAAATGGAGAAATTTCAAAATATTCTAAATATCATATTAAGTTTTTGGTGACTAATATGGTATTGAGTTTATATTTAAAAAAGAACGACTCGCTTCAAAACAGATAAAAGCTAACTATTTAGGAGTTAAGTTAGAATATCTGTAGCTACTTTCTAATGTCCCAACAACAAAATTGGAAGATGTGTACATATTTCACATTCATATAGGAGAAAAAATTAGGCAAAATGTTAACAAATGGTAAAATTAAGGGATAATTAAGTGCTTTATATTTCTTTGTAGGATTGATATTTTTCAAAATGGGGGGAGAGAAATAGAGCTTTAGGCTACTATTTAAAATATACAAACTCAAAGGAAATTCATTATTAAAAACAAAAAATTAAATAGCACTCTGGCCAGGGAAGCAGGGAAGCTAACCCCTCCCTTTGCTCTTCCAAATCCAATGCCCCAGTCTCATGCCCACTCTGTAACAGAACACCTGCATCAGCTCCCACTGCCCTCTGTCCCCATCTCGTGGAGTTGACGACTTCCTCCCTCCACTTACTTTATCCCAGCCCAGCTCTAGCAGGCACTCCCTTAGGCACTGACTAGGAAGCAAGTAGGCTAACTCCAGATGTTTACTCCCCCTTCTCTCCTCCATATCCAATCCCCCAGTCTCACCTCCAGATCTGTCGCAGACCTCCTGTTGTGGACGCTCCTCACTCTTTGCCTTCATTCCTAGGGGACTAGGCAGATCCTGGAGAACCCCTCTGTCCCTTCCCTAGCCAATTCCCTCTCCTAAGTTGCCAGGAACCATTCTCACATAGATCTCAAAACCCCCTGCTCTCAGCCATTTCTAGCCTGCTTTCTCTAGGCTGCTTTTAGAAGGAAATGTACTAGTTTAAAGATTAGCCAAGTAAGCTAGATGGTTTGAACATGCAGAGCTCACCCGAGTGGGCTTGAACAAACGAAGCTCACCTGTGGTTAGGTTACCATAGCAACTCCTTTCCACTTCACCTCCTCATGATCAATTTATAGTGTCAAGTTCCTACAGCAATTGCCAATTCTTCCCTGAGATGCTGAGAGACAATTCTGAGAAACTGTTCCTGAGAAATGATGCTAGCCCCCCAGAGATGGTTCCCTGAATATAATGACTTTCCCCCTTCACTCCTCCCCACATCTTGCTTGCTTGCCTTTATAATGCCTTGTGTAAAAAATAAAATTGTACAGCTTGATCAGAATACTGTCTTGCTATCCGTCTCTTGTCTCTTGCCTCTTGCCTTTCCCGGGACCCTGTTGGCTGTCCTGCAGGTCAGGACACTAAGTGTCAGCTCCCAGTATGGAGAAACACATCTTAGTGGAACCCCTAGTGGCCACAACTATCAGGATCCCAGAAGCATTTTCTACCAGGCAACACACAGTCACCACACTCTTAAGAACCAGAGAAGAAGCAGAAACCAAAAAACAAAACACCCACTCAACAAAGACAGGAACATATATATATCAGTACTTAGAATTAGAATCTTTCCAAACCCGGATGCCTAGATGCCAGTATGAAAATATGGTAACAGCCAGGACAGTATGTCTTCACTAGAGCCTAACTACCCACAGCAGGCCCTGAGTGTTGCGGCATAGACAAATCACGGGGAAAAAAACGTTCCAATGGCCTTTATGACTATGACTGAAGTCACTACAGAGGAAATGAGGAAATCCCTTAAAGAAATCTATGGAAACACACATGAACAGTGGAAGGAAATTAATAAAACCATGCAAGACATGAAAATGGAAATAGAATAAATAAAGAAAATAAAAACTGAAGGAAAACTGGAAATGAAAAATTTAGGAACTCGGACAGGAACCTCAGAGGCAAGCCTCACCAACAGAATACAAGAGATAGAAGAAAGAATCTCAGGGATGGAAGACAAGATAGAAGGAAAAAATTCCTTGGTCAAAGATAATGTTAATCTGAAAAACTCCTGGCACAAAACAACCAGTAATCTGGGACATGATGAAAAGACCAAATCTAAATATAATATAAACAGAGGAAGGAGAAGAAAGCAAAGTCAAAGGTATAGACAGAATTTTCAACAACATCATAGAGGAAAATTTCTCTAAGCTAAAGAAGGAGATGCCTATCAAGTACAGGAAGTGCACAGAACACAAGAGATTGGACCAGAAAAGAAAGTCCACCCAGCACATAATAACCAAAACACTAAACCTACAGAGCAAAGAAAGAAAAGGGAAAAAAAGCAAGTAACATATAAAGGCAGACCCATTAGAATAACACCTGACTTCTCAAAGGAGACTTGAAAAGCCAGAAAGGCCTGGGCAGATGTGCTATGGATTCTAAGGGACCACAGATGCCAGACTACTACACCCAGCAAAACTTTCAATTACCATTGATGGATAAAATCAGACATTCCATAATAAAACCAAATTTAAGCAATATCTATTTACAAATTCTGCTTTATAGAAGGTACTAGGAGGAAAACTCCAAACTAAAGAGGTCAACTATACCCAAGAAAACACAAGGAATGAATAATTCCAGACAGCAAATCAAAAAAGGAGAAATACCCTCACCACCACCACCACCACCACCACCACCACCACCACCACCATCAAAATAACCAGAATCAACAAACACTGCTCACCTTATCATCAAGAACAGACATTACTTACCTAAGGGTAAAACGATGGAAAAAGCTATTTCAAAGCAAATGAACTTAAGAAGCATGCTAGTGTAGCCATTTTAATATCTGACAAAATAGACTTTAAACCAAAACTAATCAGAAGAGACAGGGAGTACACTAAATACTCATCAAAGGAAAATTCCAAGGAGACAATTCTTAACATCCATGCGTCAAACAAAAGGAACACCCAAGTTCATAAAAGAAACATGGCTACAGCTTAAATCACATACCAACCTTCACACACTAAGTGGTAAACTTCAATATCCCACTCTCTCCAACAGACAGGTCATCCAGACAAAAATGAAATAGAAAAATACTGGAGCTAACTGATAATATAAACCAAACAGACTTAACAGATATTTACAGTACATTTCACCCAATCACAAAAGAATATACCTTCTTCTCAGTGCGCATAGAACTTTCTCCAAACCTGACCAGATACTTGGATACAAAGCAAATCTCAAGAGTTACAAGAAAATTTAAATACCACTATATATACTATCTGACTAGATTAAAACTGGATATCAATAATAACAGAAACCTTTCAGACTCATAGAAACTAAACACTAAATGAAAAATGGGCCAAACATAAATTAAGAAACAAGACTTTCTAGAATTGAATGAAAAGGAATACACAACATATCAAAACTTATAAAATAAAATGAAGGTTATTCTAAGTGTCAAGTTCATAGCACTAAGTGCCTATGTAAAAAAACTGGAGAGATGGGGTTGGTGAGATGGCTCAGCAGCTCAGAGCACTGAACTCAGAGGTCCTGAATTCAATTCCCAGCAACCAACCACATGGCAGCTCTTGACCATCTATAAAGGGTTCTGATGCCCTCTTCTGGCATGCAGGTGTACCTGCAGATGGGGCACTCACATTAAAAAATATAAACAAATAAATAAAGTGAGTTATTTGTCATTTATTTAAAACAAAAAAGAAAAAAATTGGAGAGATCTCATAGTAGTAGCTTATCAGCACACTTGAAGGCTCTAGAACAAAATGAACTCACATTCAAAAGAAGTAGCAAAAAAATAATTAGACTTCAGGATGAAATCAGTGAAGAATTCATGTCAATACTCCTCAAATAATTCCACAAAATAGAAACAGAAAGAACACTGCCCAATTTGTTTTATGGGGCCCGTTACCTGATACCCAAACCACATAAAGACCCATCAAAGAAAGAATTACACATCAATTTCAGTTATGAACATAAAAACAAAACCTCTCTATAATATACTTGCAAACAGAATCTAAGAACACATTAAGAAGATGATCCACCTGATATGACCTGAAAATAAACTACAACAGGTAAAGTCGCTTGACTCCCTCCTCTATTCCCAATAGTTATGGAAGCCAGGACTTACTTTTCTAATGCACTTCGAACTGGAGGCAACCCCCCACAGCTATGTTTGTAAACTGTTTCCAGGATTTGACAGCCATGAATCTGTGAAAAATATAGCCTTATCAATCTAGGTTACATAAACTTTAATTCTACATCAACCAAGAAAGCACAGTCCAGTAGAGAAAGTTAATATACTCCCCCACAAGATTTCTATACAGTCAGTTTGTAAAGATATACAGACTCCTCTGCCCTCAATCAGTGTTACCTGTTGTCTCAGGTTTCTAAAACTGTGACAGACACCAGGATTAAAGACAATTTGTTTGGGAAAGGGTTATTTCAGTTTATAGTTCATAGGTCACCATGAAGGCAAGTAGGGGCAAGAGCTCAAGGCAGTGACTGAAGCAAAGGCCATAGAGAAATGTGGCTTACTGTGCCCCACCCCCACCTCCATGGCTGGCTTAGCCTGCCTTATTATCCAAGACCACTTGCCCAGGGGTGGCACTGCCTGCAATGACTTGGGCCTCCCATATCAATTATTAATCAAGAAAATGCACTATAGATTTGCCCACAGGTAATCAAATGAAGGTGTTTTCTCAATTGAGGTTCCTTTTCTCAAATGTCTCTAGTTTATCAAGTTGGTAAAATTTTTTTTAAATAAATGCAAATTTTTGGGGTAAAGCTCAGTCATCTATGGTTTAACAAGCATTCCAGGTGCTTGTTAATACACTCTAATATACACATTGGTTTGAGAGTCAGTTCATTGAAGAAACCAGTCGTGGGGAATTGGCATTTCAAAGCCAAGGTTTAAGTCAGACTCCTTAGATGGTATGAGCCCTGCCCCTCACTGGAAGTCTCTGGGCCCTCCTGGCTTTTCTTACAAGTCACTTTGAGGCATAATATGTCTATCCTACATTTAAATGCCTATCTTAAGTGTATTATTTAAGCACGTTTAGTAAATTTACAGTACTATACAACCATCACTGTGATACAAGTTTACAATATTCCATCACTCTAAAAGCAATACCCTTAGGTAAGCCTATTTGCAATTGGTCCCCATTCTCCCCCTCAGCCCATGGTCTCAAGAACCTCAGTTTTTAACTGGCGCTCTAGCACACTGGTTCCTCTCTCACTACCTGGCTAGGTAGGAAGGGTCACTCATCTAAGTCCCTCTTTGTTCCCCTTCATCCTGTAGCCAATGGAAGCTGAAAGTCAACTGAGATACGCAGCTAGGCACTGAATTCTGTGCACTCACTGCTAACTCCACTCCTGCGAAGATTCCTCCCACTTCAAGTTCAATAGAGTGGTTAGGAGCACAGTCTTTGAGTTACTTGTAACTTTGAGTTACAAGTCTTTGGATCTTGTGTTTACCTTGTTCTCTAAGACCCTGAACCTATGTAACTGTGTATGTTAAGCCCTTAGCCAGTGCAACCACAGAGCAGTAACTATTATACTTTAATGAGGACAGTCATTTCTGAAGCACTTTCCTACTGGCTTTGCTAGCAGAGTCAATGGAGGAGAGCTTTACACTTACACACTCACTGAAAAAGTAAAGCAGCTACAGTGTAAGTCAACTGGTTAGTACACTACAAATAACAACCTAAGGCACAGATAGGATGGCCAGAAAACATGGAGAACTGAGCTGAGCCTGATTAATTTGTCTCCTTAGTCCAATAATGGGTCAACAGAAGAATTCCTATGGTATAGAATACCTAAGGATTTTCCTCATAAAATTTTTTTTTGTTTTGTTTTGTTTTTTTTGGATTTGTTTTTTTTTTTGGGACAGGGTTTCTCTGTGTAGCCCTGGCTGTCCTGGAACTCACTCTGTGAACCAGGCTGGCCTCGAACTCAGAAATTCGCCGGCCTCTGCCTCCCAGAGTGCTGGGATTACAGGCGTGCGCCACCACTGCCCGGCTTTCCTCATAGATATTAACTCCACTCTAAAAAGACAGTCATCTGATGCGAGGGACTTAACTGTGCAATGTGTGATGAAACTTATAACCATGGGTGTCACACATGAATATAACAAGCTGGGTTTGCCCAGTGATTCTTAACTCTCAGGAAAACATCTTCTTTCTTTCTAAGTGGGTTTCTTATCCATATTCAAAGCCAGTGGTTCTTAACCCCTTAGTACAACCTGCTTTCACCACCAAACACCCAAAGTATTTTCTCTAAACTCGGCCACATTCTTAGGTAGATCTACACACTCTACTTTTTCAATCACAAGGTGTTTAAAGAAAAGCATAATGTCTTATTCTTGCATGTCTGACATTTTATATTAACTGTAGAGAGAGAATGCTAAACAAGTAAATAAAAAATATTAAAAGTTATGTCTTCCAAAAAAGACTGTAAAGCAGCAATGGTGATCAGATTTTCTTTCAAGTTTATCATAACAAAGTTCTCACCTTTTGGCTTTTAATTTGTTCCACTACAACCATCACAGAGGGAAACAGGAGCTGGAACTGCAAAGCAGAGAAAACTCAAGGTATGAATTAAATACAGTATTGAAAAAAGATTAACTCAAGATTAAAAGTACACAGCTTAATCCTAGCACTTGGGAGGCAGAGGTAGACAGATCTCTGAATTTGAGGCCAGCCTGGTCTACAGAGTGTTCCAGGACAGCCAGGGTTAAACCCTATCTCAAAAAACAAACAACAAACAAAAAGACAAAAATAAAAATGTGTTGGGGGAAGAAAAGTAACACTTTTGTTTCGAGATCCAATACCACAGAATAGTCAAGTTGAGCATCCTAAGTCAATCTGATTTGTACATTGAGTACATTTGAGTCTTGTGTCCCTGCCACTATCCATGTCAACAGGACAATATTCACATCACATTAAGGGCTAATTAATCATGGAACTCCTTTTGTTGTTCAATTTTGTTTTCTTTTAGGCTGGCCCAGAACTCACTGGAGAAAACTTATTAACCCCTTCTTCCTGAGTACCAGTATGACAGGCAGATGCCACATATATCTCATCTACCAAAGCACAGCTAATAAAATTCAGAAAATATATTTATTTGTCTCTGAACTTAGGTTAAAAAGTTAATATAGTGCCACATATTGGGATTATTTAAAAACAGCAACAGAATGCAAAGCATTTTAGCATTACAAGGCATACCTGATCTAAGGAGTAATTGACATGTGATATGGAGAGATGGGGGTCAGCCAGGAACTGCAATGAAAGCACACTTATCAGAATCCTACACATATCACTTGAATTAATTTGTTCTACATAAACCAGGAAAGAATGCGACACAGTGAGCTCAGTGTCTGCTCTACGCTCTGAAGAACTGATAAATGACAGAGTTACTGTCCAGATGACAAGTCCACTCAGGACCCACTTCGGAAACTGTACCCTCTAGCCACACTGGAAATAGCTTACTCTTAATTAGCTGACCTTGTCAAAGGCCACTTCCAAGTCAAGAACACGGTCTAATCTGCATCCCCTAAGGATGTCGGTTTCTATATTACCTCCTCACCTCTTGTTCCAAATCAAGCAGTGCTTGGCGATAAGGCTGCAAAACTGAATCCAGTCCTGTGCAGAAGGCTCTCAGGTAGATCCCATGTAGTCCACCTTGGCCCTGCTGGGATAGATGGTGATCCTGCAAATAGACAAAGGGCAACTTCTCAGCTCAGAACCAGAAACCCAAAAAGATACTGTCTTTTCCTAGTAGTAGTAAAAAAAATTTTTTTAATAAATAATTCATATCAAAGCAGTATTTTAGCAAGATAAAGAGGAAAAATGACTGAAAATAAAGTGTATGCTGGGGTCTCAGTAAAGTGCTGACATGACCTCTCCATAGCCATAGTATGGTTAAGAGAAAGGTTTTGTTGTAGGATTTTGTTCCTAGTATCTGTTGTGTGACAAGATTTTTCCTGAATACAACACACACACACACACACACACCCTTCCTCTAGTCACTAGATGGGGCACCATGACAGACCTGGTGTGAACCAATCAGTTTTATTTGGGTTATTTACAGGAATATGAGTGGAGGGTTACTTGCCAAACTCCAGTCTACCATGGCTAGGGTGACAGATCACAAATCTGAGAACCTGAAGCACACTGCATAGCCTACAGGCAGCTCAAAAGGTTGGAGTATCCTGTCCAGACAGCTCAGTTGGTCTGAGTCTCTTCTAAGCTGGTTTCTGCTTCTTTTGGGCTGCTTCAGAGCGAGGGGTCTGGTTTTAGGAACTTCCTGAAGCTATTCTAAGTTGACTTTCTGTCTTCAGGTGCTTCTCCTAATGGTAATTCTCATACCACTGGTAATTCTAGTCCTGGGGAATACAATTCTGGCCTGGGCAGGTACAAGACATGCACACGGTGCACATATGTGCAGCAAGCAGAACTCATACCCATGAAATTATAAAAGTCTTAAAAATATTAAGACTCTCATTGAAGCTGGGCAGTGGTGGCGCACACCTGTAATCCCAGCACTTGGAAGGCAGAGGCAGGCGGATTTCTGAGTTCCGAGGCCAGCCTGGTTTACAGAGTGAGTTCCAAGACAGCCAGGACTACACAGAGAAACCCTGTCTCGAAAAACCACACACACACACACACACACACACACACACACACAAAAGACTACTGAGTCACACCTAGAAAAGCCCAGCTACAGAGAAGACTCTCAGTCAAGCCTGGAAAGCAGCAGGGACCAAGCAGACAACCTGCAGGATTCCTGAAAGACACGCCATATTTTATAGAACCCTCGATGAGTCTTTTTTTTTTTTTTTTTTTTTTTGGTTTTTTTTTGAGAGAGGGTTTCTCTGTGTAGCCTGGCTGTCCTGGAACTCACTCCATAGACCAGGCTGGCCTTGAACTCAGAAATCCGCCTGCCTTGCCTCCTGAGTGCTGGGATTACAGGCGTGCGCCACTACTGCCTGGCGACTCAGTAGTCTTTATTATTTATTCTTTGGAGGGAGGAGCCTAGTGAATCTGGTCAATTTCATATAAAACTTCTCATATAGTTTTATATGAGGAAGTAATGATCAACAGTTAGCTAGAGGCTATGATGAAGGTTGAGATCTGAGTAACCAGGCTCAGAGCACAGAAGTACAGAATTCAGCACCAGATGTGTTACAGAAGCTTGAGTTCCGAGGTTAGAAAACACAGTGCAGTCAGACAGAAGATGCTACAAAAAATCCCAGAAGGATCCTGACATTCCTAAAGAGAAATGTTCAGATTGGACATGGGACCAGACTGGTTTACAAGCAGCCGGTTTTCTCTTGTTCTTATGGCATTACAGAAAACCTGGAATGAGTCTTCATTTATCACTCATTAACACAAAAATGTTGTTACCGTTATTTATTTAAAAAAAAAAGCACCATTAGGGCTTTCTTTAGAACTTGAGAAGTAGGAATTCTCATTACACAAAATCTGTGTAAGAACATGAGTAGAGAGCTTTGTTTTTACCCAAGAAAATCTAATCAGAGATCTTGCTTTCCCTTGAGCATTGCAGTGATTCATAAACTCAGGAATATTCCAGAAATTTCTGGCTTACTTTACCAGTGAGTTCACTGAGAGCACGCTTGCCCTGTGGAGGCCCATATCCAGAGAACAGAATCCCACCTGTTGCTGCACATGGCCTGTGTACTGTTCAATGAACTCAGTGAATCGGATGTAGTCTGTGCCAAGCCGGCAGAGTCGATTCAGGACACTAGTCTCACTGGGGTGAAGAAATGGAAAATCCTGGGAAACCTGCAAGAAGAGGGACAGTCATAAAGAAAGCTGATGCCTGCTGGGCATCAGTTAAGGTTCTTCGGGGCTTAAAATGCTTTATGTTCTCTCTAGTTCCTTTCCTTAAGGTGCCCGTGGCTTTGCTTGGCTTTCATTTTCATTGTTACTGGGTTGGTAATTCTGATTAACAAGGTATTAAATATATATGTGTGCCTTTTATTACTGATGACATTTCTACACAGTTATCATCAAATCTGAACACTTGTTGACAGAGTTTTATAAAATTTCTAGGTTTAAGATCAGTGAAATGGTTCAGAAGGTCAGTCATTTGCTACACAAACCTGAAGATCTGAGTTAAATCCCTGAAGCCTACATAAAAGTAGAGAGAAGTGACTCCACAAGGTTGACCTCTTCATACACTGTGTCATGTATGCCCACACTCATACATGTATATATATATACACATACTCACTCTAGTTTTTTAAAAATTTCAGTTTAGGCTTAATCACCTTGAAAAAGCAAACTCCACCTTGAAGTTACTGATACCATTTTACACAACACACTTAGATATACTTGTTGTAGTTGTCATTCTTTTCACTGCCTTTCTCTGTCCTCTGTTCCCTTCTTTTCTTTCTTTCTTTTCTGATAAAGGGTTCCACATTGAAGCCCAGGCTGGAACTTGAATCACGGCAATAATCCTGCCTGAGCTTTCCAAAAGCTGGGATTACAGGAACAAACATTACACCAAGCTCCAATTCAGTCTATTAAACTCAGTGTTGCCAATTTAGTTTTAGCAAAATATTGAGTATCGTGCTACATCTGGGCTTCTCCTCACCTGGTACAGAAATTTCTGAAGGAGGGAAACACCATACAAATTCATTTTTTTCATCCAACACAATGTACTTATTGTGTCTTGAGCTCTTTGTGTATATTCCCACTACTTTCAAAATTCAATTTGAATCAATGCAAGCGTGAATATTCAGGCGTGCTCTATCCCTCCCTCTTTTCCCCTCTCAAATAACAAACTATCGTCTAATTCAGTTTAACAAATTTATGTGCAGTGAAAAGAAGTATGGTTCTAGCCACTCCTAAAGGTTCCCTAGCAGGAGTCGCGGGACCGCAGGACCTCCAAAGCCTGAGCTACATAGGGTTGGCCCTCGGTTTCTCCTGGCTCGCGGGCGCCGGTCAACCGGAGCTCCCCGGGTCCCGCCCCTTCGTTGCGGTTCGGCTGCATCCGCCGCGCTGCAGCTCCCGGTCTCTGACCCCTTCCATACCTGCAGGCCACTCCGCTTGTTCCAGGTGAAAATAGACCCTGGGTACCCACTCAGGGCCAAGAGCAGTTCGTGAATCATTTCTCGGGCGGCCCGGGAGTCCCTAGACCTACCACCTTCTCTTTTAGCGCCTCTACGGGCGCCCACTGACACCCAGCGGAATCTCTGGCCCCGAATCCCCCCAGTCCACCCGGGAAGAGGAGATTCCACAGAGCGGCGCGCCGCGTCCCGGAAGTGCGCGCGGCGGAGGCGCCCACCAGCTCGCTCCCGCCGCGGAGCTTCGTAGAGGCGCTGGTGCCATCGCGCATGCGTTCTGGGAGCCCGCCCGTTCCGACTTCCGGCTTGAGAGCCAGACTCGGCTGTTCGGGAGAGAGACTGGTCTATCTGATTGCAGATGGGTGAGACTGGCCCGGGGAGACGGATGCGAGTGAGTTGGCGAGCTGGCTGAGAGAGACGTGGCCAGGGGTGGGCCGGAGGGAGTCCTCAGGACGCCTTGGCAAAGTCTGTGGCATTTTGACCGACTGCCGATGTCTCCCCAAGTCAACTCCCCCGGTGCGAGACCTTTCCGTCTGTGGCTCTGGAACTCTTGCTGAGTTCTTACTTCGTTCGAGAGGAGCGAGCAGGAGACCCAAGGTTCAGCGCTTGACTTTGGTTCGGGTTGGAAATTTGTAGAGTGATGTTCAAGGGGCGGGACAGACACCTGGAGCCTCTGGAAGGACAGCGGTGGTTCTAGCGCAGATTAAACGGCACTCGCGGGGCAGAGGCTTTTTGTTGTCTTCAGCCAAAGGTTGGCTTACCTTTAGAGTCCGCCAGCGTCAGGCGTCCCTCGCGGTTCGAATTCACTATGCAACTTTGATCTGGGGCACTAAATACGATGATTTAGGTAAGGTAGGAGTGAAGCGGACAGATTTTTCTGTTCTCTGCAACTTCCTGGGGATACTGTAAACATCACCTAGAAATGCAGTTTGTTTTTTTTTTTTTTAATAAGGCCATTTTCTTCTTGCTAATTGATATGCTGTCCTGAAAAGGTACTGTCTCAGAAGGTCACTTGGAGCATATGGAAAGTAAGGCTGGCTCTGGTAAAATTTTAAACATGTCAAGATGCTCTCCTCTGACAGTGCCATTTCTCTCTACTCTAGGATAAAACTCCTTTTACAGAGAGACTCATCTGCAGGTGTTTCTCCAAGGGCATGGAAAGGTAGTGTACTAAGTACTGGAACCCAGACATTGAGGAAGGAAACTGCTTTCTGCTGTTAAGGATGGGCAAACCCACTCGGAGAGGAAATGGCACAAACTCCGAAAGCTTACAGCAGCACTTCAGAAGATTCCATTACCAGGAGGTGGCTGGGCCCCTGGAGGCTTTCAGCCAACTATGGGAACTTTGCTGTCGGTGGCTAAGGCCAGAGGTGCGGACCAAGGAGCAGATTGTAGAATTGTTGGTGCTAGGGCAATTCCTGACTGTGCTACCTGGGGAGATCCAGAACTGGGTACAGAAGCAAGGTCCAGAAAATGGAGAGGAGGCAGTGACACTGGTGGAAGATTTAGAAAGAGAGCCTGGAAGACCTGGACATTCGGTGAGGAGGAGGGGGAATTCAGTCAGAAGTGTGTGGCCGGGGAAAAGCAAGGATAGAGGGGCAGTTTAAGATCAGTCAGATGGAAAGAGTTTGGTGCTTTTTATACTTCTAGTCTGGAAGGGTTACTTTTTCAGGTAGGGCTTGCTTGGAGATGCCTACTCTGTTACAGCAAGTCTTTCTCTTCAGTTTAAGAGAAAAAATGGCCGGTCCTGGTGGAGCACACCTTTAATCCCAGCATTTGGGAGGCAGAGGCAGGTGGATTTCTGTGTTCGAGGCCAGCCTTGTCTACCGAGTGAGTTCCAGGACAGCCAGGGCTACACAGAGAAACCCTGTCAGAAACTGCCCCCCCTCAAAAAAAAAAAAAAAAAAAAGAGAAAAAATGGAAAAAATTTTTTTCCAGCTGCTATTTGGGTTTCTGTGATCTTTCTGCAGTTTCAGCCACTCTAAGCCAATGATAATGGAATAAACACTTGTCTGTCCTAACCTCCCCACCCTCCACTCTGGCCTGGCCTCAGAGGGATGGTCTCTCTGGGGATAGTAAATGATCTCCCCCTATGAATGCCCGGGTTATGACCATGACAATTAATGGGGGTTGTTTCTAGGTCACAGTCTCTGTGAAGGGGCAGGAAATGCAATCTGAGAAGATGACACCCCTGAAATCATCACAGGAGTTATTAAGTGTTCAGCAGGAGTCAGTGGAACCCCAGCCCAAGGGTTTATCCAAGAAAGAGAGGGCAAGAAGCCCAGCCCTGAGACTAGAGAAGCAGATGAACCCAAAGAAGACTCAAACCTTTCCAAAGGAGTGGTGAGGAGTAGTATGGGAGACAGAGCATTGTAAGCTGGGAAGTAAGGTTGGGAGTAGTGAGTGTGAAAGGGATTTCAGAGACAGTGGCACCTGCCAAATGTCATGTTTTGGGACCCTGGAAAGGCAGCTAGTTCAACCCCTGGTAGAGTAAGTATTGTATTTCTTCCTTTGTTAAGTCTGCTTAGTTATTCTTACAATTGGAATACTTTTATTTCTGGTGATAGATGCTTATTTTCTAGACACACTCTTTTCTATACTGAAGATACCTTTGTTCTAGTTCTTTTTCTTTTCCTCTGTTATCTCCATTCTTTAGATCTAAGTTCTTACTCTTTACATTGGAACCTTGAAGTTCTCCAAATACTTGATTGTGGAGAAGGATTATTATTATTTAAAACTTACTGAGGTTTTGAATTCTGATCTTATCATCCAATATGACCAGTAATAGCATTCTTGATTAGTTTAATAATGATCTTTAGTCATCCATTGGAAGTACCTCAACCTTGATATAAGAGCCTGCAGAATCTGTCTTATTGTGTGCTGCAGGGTACATGCACTGCAGTAAGAAAAGGTATCTGTCGGCCAACAAGCTGGCTCAGCTGACAATGGTACTTTCTGCACAGCCTGGTGACTGAGTAGAAGCAAGCACATGAAGTTGTCCTCAACCTCCACATGCACTAAAGCACATGCATCCACATAGTCATGCATATACAATGAAAGTTTTGTTAAAGTACCCGTTATCAAAGAGCTTACAAATATAATTTAAGAGCACACAGTGAATTAGGAATATGTACTAAACTCAACGGTCTGAAGTGTTAAGGACTTGCTCAGTTGTCCTGTGGGGTTTGGTAGTGTGGCCATGAGATAGGGTCCTAGGGAACACCTCCTAAGGGTATTGGCAAGGAGGCTTCCCAAAGGATGGGTGAGTGCCATCAGGGGGAAGGGAGGCACAGAGGTGAATAAAAGTGTACAGTGTTCTTGAGAGAACAGGAATGGACAGAATATGCTAGACACCAAGGTTAAGGTTCAGCAGGACAGCATGTGAGCTGAGGAGTAATTAGCACAGCGACTGCTGTGGCACTAGTTACAGGAAGATTAAGAGTCTGGACGTGAAAGGAGGACATGCTGAGGGAAACATTTAGAATTTGGTGATTGAGTGTAAAGGACCTTCTCCCTCCCAACTTCTTGAAACCACTGAACTTAAAAAAAAACAAAACAAAGAACTAGAGGAGACAGGAGTGACTGACTAAGAATTGCTAGCACCTGCAGACAAGTGGTGTAGAGGCTAGGTAGCAATCTGGGATGGAAATACCTGCTCGAAACACACCATAGAACACTTTCTTCTCTTGTTCTGCTTTAGAAGACAAATCAAGTTCTTTCTCATCACATGAGGTTTCCTGTATTTCCTATTCTTCAACCCACAGAACTTTCTGAAAACATTTCCTTTATTTATTTATTTATTTATTTATTTATTTATTTATTTATTTATTTATTTTTTGGTTTGTTTTGTTTTTAAAGACAAGAGTTTCTCTCTGTAACCTTCACTGTCCTGGAACTCACAGTGTAGACCAGGCTGGCCTGGAACTCAGAGATCCATCTGCCCCTGCCTCCTTAGTGCTAGGATTAAAGGTGTGCACCACCACTGCCTTTCTCCTTTATAATCTTTCAGATAGAAGCTGTGGATGTAGCTCAGTTTGTAGAATGCAGAGCACACAAGGCCTCATTTGATTCCCAGCACTGGATACAACTCTGCTTAGGCGTTGCACACTTGTAATCCCAGCACTTAAGTGGAGGTAGGAAGATCAGAAGTTCAAGGTTATCCTCTACTACATAGCCTCATTCAGACTAGTCTGGCCTATATAAGACCTATTTCATACAAGGAAGATAAAATCTCTTGAATGAAAGAGGAAAGGCTTTTTGTTGTTTGTATGATCAGTCCAAAGTGTGATACTTTGGTTTATTTCCCTGAAAACAGGATTTGCATTTCCTAAACCCAATGTGGTGTCCACGTTGGATCAAGGAGAGCTATGGATCTCAGATCTGCTTAGCTCCAAGGAGAAGAATGTCCCAAAAGGCAACAGCACAGGAACCAGTCCATTACCATCCAAGAGAGAGAATGGGCTGGGTGGAACAGGATCATTGGGTCTTTGATGATGAGAAGGTGGTGGGTGTGCACGGGGGCTAAAAGAGACTACAACACTCCTTGCAATTCTCAGTCAGACAATTTTATGAAGCTCTCCGAAACTGCCACAGGAACAGCCAAGTGTATGGGGTTGTAGTTGAGAGGCTTCCCTGGTACAGTGTCACACCAAGTTCAAAGGCCTTCAGAAGAGTTAACAGGAAGGTCAAGAGTGGTCATCCACCCGATACCTGCCCATTCTTTGAAGAGATGGAAGCCCTGATGAGTGCCCAGGTCATTTCATTGCCCATTAATGACCTGGAAGAGGCAGCCTCCCATTCTGCCCAGGGAGGCAGCGATGCTGAGACTGAGGAGCCAGGGCAGAGGGACTGGCAGCATGAAGATGGAGAGGAGGCTGTAGCTGGAAGGTTGGACAGTGATGACCTGGAGGCAACCCCCCAGGACCCTGACAGCCCACCTGCATCTGTCCTGTTCTGAAACCCAAGTGGTAAGAAGCTTTTCTTGGGCTTTGGGATTAGGTTTGAGGAGCAATGAAATTGGAAGTGGAACCAGCCATTTCACTTGCCAGCTTGGCCATTGTAATAGGAAACAAGGTATTTCTCAATTCTGTATTAGACTATCTTCTGCGAGCAAAGCATGAGATAATAGTAAGAGGATATTATTTTAGTGCTTGGGGCCTCACACAATGTTTAGGAACCACTACACCATTGAACTACATCTCAAAGTTCAGATTTAATTTTTCAAAGAAATATACCCAAATAAAGTGTCTTCAAAAGGGTCATTTTTTTAAAAATCAAGATCAAACCCTTCACCTCCCTCCCCCTTTTTAAAAGGGAATTTTTTAAAATAAATCATGGCTGAAACAAAATGTTTTCTATTATGTTTGTTCTCATCTTTTCCTTCCTTTCTAGTTTTCCTCTGGTCTTTTGGTTCTTCCCTGTTTTCCTTTCCTCCCAGTAAGTGGAAAATAATGAAAAGAGGTGTTCTTAGATGGGAACTATCTGAACCTTCCCTCTCTCTCCTTGGGTACCTTCACGAAGGACATAACCATCCTCTGTTCCTTTGCTAAAAGTACTAAAGAGAGACCCACAGTGAACATGTTGAAGTTCAGGCTGAAGATACACTGTTTATGCTTCTTTCCTCATTCTGGCCTCTGTAGTCCTCCACCCTGCAGATCAAGTACATGACTGTGAGACCCTTCAGGTCTTTGCTCTTGCTGGGGTTGCTTAATGGAGATAGTAACAGATGAAGAATTCCATGATGGGAATTTGGCAGCAGTGTGATTCTGAAAGAGGCAGTTCCTTGGAATTTTAAGTCATTAATTTTTAAAATTGTTTGCAATTTTATGAATTTTACTTAAAAAAATTTGTAAATTAACAACAAAATAATAATAATAATATCCCACCCAAACTATCCAGAACCAGTTTGACTATTGATTCTGAAGCCAAAGAGCTTCCCATTGGAGTTTACACTTTTACTATCCAATATTGAATCATTCGATAGTAAACAGAGAAGTTAGGGATGACACACTGTGGGTCTTTTTTTTTTTTTTTTTTTTCCTGACAAGTGACTTTTGTAGTTGGGATCAGAATTTGAGAGAAATTAGTAAACAGGATGAGAGCCGTACTGTGCTCATGTATCCACACTAGTTGTTTCTCCTGTTGTTGTGACACAATGCCTGGCCAGGATAACTTAAGGAAGGTTTATTCTGGCTCACAGTTTGAGTGTGTGCATCCTGCTGGGAAAGACACGGTGCTGAGAGCTGCTCTCAGTGTGGCTGTAGGGGCTGGAAGTAGCTGGTTATGCTGCTGCACCTGTAGTCAGGAAGCAGAGAAGTGATGCACACTAGTGCTCAGCTTGCTTTCTTCCTCTGCCTTTTAATTCAGTCTGGTACCCTAGCCCATGAGAAGGTGTCACACAGTCAGGGTGGAAACACCCTCACAGACATGCCCAGAATATATCTAGTCAAGTTGATATTGAAGATTAACCATCACAGTGCATAATGACTGATCGAAAGATCATATAGAACGGCTTCTTTTAAGTCATTAAATGGTACTAATAAAGTTCTCTGAAATCACTAAAGGATACAGAAACAAAACAATCTATAATTCATGTATAGGTCTGGGGATAAATCTAGGAACCTGAGCTTGGATGGTCTCCCTCTGTCTCTCCTTTGTTTATAAATTGAACTCCAGACCTCTTGTATGCTTAGGGTACATTCTGAATTAGTGTCTCCAGCTTGACTGGTTTTACTAGAAGCCAACAGTAAGACTGAAGAGTTGAGGCTTTAAAGCTCTGGGTTAGGTGATGCTGAAATCTCTCTTCTGACGCAGGTGTACACTGGGGCTATGAAGAAACCAAGACTTACCTTGCAATTCTTAGTGAGACTCAGTTCTATGAAGCCCTCCAGAACCGTCACCGCAACAGCCAGTTATATGGAGTTGCTGAGAGATTGTAGGAACATGGCTTTCTTAGAACCCCAGAGCAATGTCATACCTAATTTAAAGCCTACAAATCAGCTATCGGAAAGTCAAGAATGGCCAAGCACCAGAAACCTGCCCCTTCTTTGAAGAAATGGATGTTTTGGTGAGTACCCAAGTTCTTGCCCCACCTAGTGATGACCAGTAAAAAAAAACAGTTTCTTGCTGGCTTCAGAGAACCAGACATCAACATTTTTAGTAAAATATTAACATTCAATGCAATATCAGAATGCTGATTTAAAGACTTATGGAAGTGATAACTATTATATATTGAATATGTGCCTAGCACTGTGGTAGATACTTCACACAGCACCTTAGTAACACAGTTACATCAACCTTGATGTCTGGGTTTGGGAAATGTTAAATAATCCTCTTGGAGGCGCACAGTTTACTTTCACATATTAAAGCTTCTAAGATCTCAGTCAATCCAGCAAATCTCTATTTTATGGCCCACCTTAGTGTTGAGCTTCTAGGAAATATGTACACAGGCTGACACTCAGTATTTTGCAAGTTAACCTAAAACACGTAAATGAGTGTAAATTCTCATCATTTGGGATAAAAGGCTGGCATTTGCTTTTTTTTTTTTTTTGGTTTTTTTGAGACAGGGTTTCTCTGTGTAGGCCTGGCTGTCCTGGAACTCAACTCTGTAGACCAGGCTGGTTTCAACTCAGAAATCCACCTGCCTCTGCCTCCCAAGTGCTGGGATTACAGGTGTGCGCCACCACGCCCAGCTCAGGCATTTGCTTTTTAGAATGTTAAAAAAGTTGCCTAGTTGGGCTAAATGACAATGCTTTTTGCAACATTTAGGCTTTGGAGAATTTCTAGAGATGCTTCTCTTTTGAGGTCCTTTGTTCTTTAAAAGGTGCTAAGTATTTCCTTCTTCCCTGTTTTTCTCCCCTCCAACATATATTGAATGCGTAGGGGAGGGGACTTACCAAAAACTACTTCTGGGTATAGAAAATTTCCAGGAACTGCTGAGCATTTCCTTCTATCCCTTTAATCATTGGCAGTGGACAAGACCACAGTAAGCCCGAGAGGCAGCAGAATGACAATGTGCAAAGTGTCTTTACGTAATCTTCTTTTAAAAACTACTGACTTCTTGCTGCTCTGAGTTTTTCTGCAGATACTGGGTATTCAGAAAGGGTTGAACATTAACCAGCTTCTGAATAGGCTATGTAGATGAAAGGCTTCTGATAGATCCAATATTGGGAAGAAAAACACTACAATTTTAATAATTTTAATGTAATAGTAATTTAGGTACAAGAGCTTTTCTATTTTATTTTATTATCATTTGAGACAGGGTCTCTCATTATGCAGCCCTGATTGGCTTAGAACTTGCTTTGTAGATCAGGCTGGCTTCATTCAAATTCATAGAGATCATTCTGCCTGCCTCTTTTCCTCTAGTGGTAGGATTAAAGGTGTGTGCCGTCAGACCCAGTTTAAGAAAGTTTTAAAAATACTTTAAAAAATTAGGTCTGTGCATGTGTGGGCTATATGCATTTGGATACAGGTGTCCAAGAAAGCCAGAGGCTTCAGATTGGAGTTACTGGAGCTGGAGTTACAGGTGTTGTGAGCCATCTGATAATTGGTGCTGGAAACTGAACTCAGGTCCTTTGCAAAAGCAGTATGTCCTTGACCTCTAAGCCATCTCCCTAGCACCTCCCATGTTTTTTATTTAGGGGCACAGACACCATGGCACGTGTTTGGAGGATAATTCGGGGAATTGGGTCTCATTCCCGTGTGGGTTCCAGGAATTGAACTCATGTCATCAGACTGAGCAGCCAGCATCTTTACCTGCTAAGCCATTTCCCACCCCACTCCCAACATACCTTATGAATTCAAAACGTGGGATTCACTGACCACTGTCTGTAATCCTCTAAGATAATACTGTTTCTCCCAGGTTTGTTTTGTTGTAGAACATATGATTAAGGAAATGAATAACTTTTCAAATTGTGTTCTTGTGTTAGGTTTCGAGGCTGGATTTGATAATGAAGAGAATTCAAAACGGGATATTTCTGAGGAAGTGCAGCTGCATAGGACATTACTTGCAAGGTCTGAAAGGAGAATTCCCCTTCATATTAATCAAAGTAAAGCTAGTAAGAATGAATGTTCATCAGAAAGCCAGTGGGAAAAGACTCAAAAAGAGAAAAAAAGACAACTGGCGTTCCCCGAGAAGAGTATAGGTGAAGTCCTGACTTACCAGAGGCCAGGCTTGGAAGACAGACCTTATAACTACCTCAGGTATGGCGAAAACTTTGGCTCCCACTCCCATCCCATGCATCAGGTCTCCCATGAGGTAGAGAACCCGTATCAATGTGCTGACTGTGGGAAAAGCTTTAGTCGGAGTGCACGCCTCATCAGACACTGAAGAATCCACACTGGAGAAAAACCGTATAAGTGTCTTGACTGTGGGAAAGGTTTCCGTGACAGTTCCAATTTCATTACCCATTGGAGAATCCACACAGGAAAAAAACCTTATCAGTGTAGTGAATGTGGAAAACGCTTTAATCAGAGCTCAAGTCTTATAATTCACCAGAGAACCCACACAGGAGAAAAGCCTTATCAGTGTGAAGAGTTGGGGGGAAAACTTCAATAACAGTTCTCATCTTAGTGCACATAGGAGGATACACACAGGAGAGAGACCCCATGTGTGTCCTGACTGGTAAGAGTTTTAGTAAGAGTTCTGACTTACATGCACATCACAGAACCCACACAGGAGAGAAACCTTATGGGTGCCATGATTGTGGCAAGTGCTTCACTAAGAGCTCTGCCCTTAATAAACCCCCGAGAGATTCACACACGAGAAAAGCTGCTGTCATAGTCAGTGCTTAAGTAAGCGCTGAGGAAGGGCTTCAGTAAACGTGTCACTTGCAAAGTCCTTTCCTGTTTTTTGCCCAGCTGGCCTAGTAAGCACTTCTCAGAGATTTTGGACACTTTATTTCTTGTACTTCCCAGATCTAGATGAGACCAATGCCAGTGGCTTCAAGATTAAAAAGTAGATTTTGGTCTGAACTGATGGTGATCCCTCTTCCCTCTCGTGCCAGTGTTGTTCCTGAGAGAGGACAAAGTAGTGTATGCTGTGTATCTCATGTATATCCCACTCACACTGTCATTCAGTGCATGTCTACTGGAAAACCTGTTTCAGCAGTTTTTCAGGAAGCTCTGAGACTTGGGCCATTTTGCTCACTTAAGCCTGTGTATACTCTTCATTTATCTTTAAAATGTTTCAAGTCCATCTTGGTTCTATCTTTTCCCAAGAATCTGGAGCTGGGGATATAGCTCAGTGGTAGACATTTGTCTAGTATGCACAAGGCCCTGGGTTCAAACATGAGACACACACACACACACACATACACACAAAGAACTCACACGTGGGGGGGGGCGGCAGATGGTGAAATAATATAAGTTTTCTATAAACACTGAATTTCTTAGGTTTTTTTTCCAGATTCTATAAGGACTCTGAAAGTATATTCTACAATAGATATACAGTATTTATAGCATCTTGAGTTTTCTCCTTTCTTCCTAGCCTCCTCCTCTCTAAATTTCATCTGTCCCTTGTGGATTAGCAGTCAAAAGAGCAAACTAGACATGTAGTGATGGAAAAAGCAGTGAAAGCCAGCAGGAGTCATCTGTTTCCCCTGTACTCCATACACCTGGTATGCAGTCATGCAGCCAGTGGGTGCTCAATACTAATTCAAGAAGCAGAACCACTGCCATTTCCCCAAGTATAGGGAAAACACACTTTACCCTAAATGACAAGGAAACTGGTGGCACTACTAGTACACACACACACACTCACACACATGTACACATACACACACGTACACATACACACACACACACTCTCAGCCATGTATAAATAAATAAATGTATCTATTTAAGCACAAAATTCATTACAAATTTTCATAATCAAGTGTTATTGAATTAATTCTGACATATTCATAGATGTATGATAAAGCCCTGTATAGTACAGGTGAAAACACCCTACCCTGTCCTTATACTGGAAAATAGTTAATACGCAGACATGCAGGCACAAATATATAGTTGCAACATTTATTATTTTTTTAAAGGCAGGTTCTCACTATGTAGCTCTGGCAACCTGTAGCTCACTATGGAGATTACACTGCCCTTGATCTCATAGAGATCTCAGTCTTCAAAACACTAACAGTAAAAGTGTGCATCACCATGAAAGATGGTAACTGTTTTAAAGAAATTTAGTAAGCTTAGAAGTGTCACGACACAGCTGGGCGATGGTGGTGCATGCCTGTAGTCCCAGCACTTTGGGAGGCAGAAGCAGGTGGATTTCTGAGTTTGAGGACAGCCAGGGCTACACAGAGAAACCCTGTCTTGAAACAAAACAAAACAAAAAGTGTTACTACACAAGACATACATTTTAACATAACTTGCTCTGAGAAAAATCTGGAAAGCATTTTTTTCAGGAAACAGTAAGCATTCAAAGGAAGGAAAGTAACTGGGTAAATTAAGGAAGGAAAGTAACTGGGTAAATTAGAGTGGGGCAGACTTTCCAAAACTAGTTGTAAAACTGATGCAAGGTAGGTGAGAAATGGGAAAACAGCAAAGCAGAAGATGAAAAGATATAAAGCTCACTAAAGCTTGAAGCAGGAAAAACGTTATGAATGCATGATATAGCTGTACAGTCAGCAGAGAGTCAGTAGCAGAGACGGAATGCTAGAGGGAGACCCTGAGTTGTACTGTGCTGTGAATACTGGTGAGAAGAAAGCAACGTGGCTCTGGGAAAAATGAGTTTTGGAGACGAGCTCCTTTGGGAGATAAGCAACAGAAATTACTGTCCATTGAAGATACTTTGATAAGTAGGTCAGAGAAAAGATGACCATGGCCAGATGGCCAAGACCTGGAATAACTAATTTTCACATTTATTAAGATCTGAGATAGTGAGGAGAAAGACTATCCTAAAATTTATTAGGATGAATAATTAGGGTTCTGGTACTGAGGAATTGTAAACAAAGAACTAACATTAGCAATTAAAGGAAAATGATATCTCAATTATGCTGCTTAAGCAATCAAGAAGGTACAAGAGACCTCTGTCTAACTCAGGGCCTCAGGATCTAAGATGACTTTGGAAGTGAGCTGCAATGTCAAAGAAAATGAGATTATCTTTAGTACTAATCTGTCTATGTATAGTATTGTGGAAAGGCATAAGGGTATTAGCAAAATGTCTTGTATCTTAAACTGCTTCTGTTTCTCTTCCTGTAAAGCAGAATAATGTTTATACCTAGTTTGCCTCTCAGGGGGATAGCATGTTAATAAATGTTATGCCCATAAAGTGCTCTGTTTTTCTTCAGATGTTTAAGTGCAAATTTTATATATGTAAATTATATAAAATTCTTAGTTCGGTCATAAGTTTTTATAATCAAATATAGGTAGCAGGAAAATAAATTGTCTGATATTTTTCTTCTTGTTCTTTTAGGTTACCTTCTGAACCTTTACATTGTAGGCAAAGGAACAAATTAAAATCATATCAACTTAACTGGGCAAGGTTTTAGATTACATAGGACCAACTCATCCACTTACTTACAAATGAGCAGACTATAAAAAGAACAGGGTGTACTCTGATTACTAGTGAAAGAACCAGTTTATGTTAAACTACCTCAGAAATACCACCAGTGCCGAGGGTGGAGAGACGCAAAAGCAAAGCCTAAGAGAAGCGCAAGGGGAGCAAGAGCCCAGGTCTCTGAACCTTTCACACTACAGCCTTTGCGGAAGAGGCATGCACAAAAATGTGCACTAGATGATATTGTCGAGATGATATTGTCATCTGTTCTCATGTTCCTTAGCACTGTTACTACTTTTCCATATTTTTCCACTGGAGGTATTATACATACTGATTTTCTGTCAATGTTTATTCTCTAACACTTTGAAGGCTATGAAATGCCTACCTTGAGGGTGAAGATATATCTCAGTAAGAGAGTGCCTGCCCAGCATGTGTGCAGCCTGGGTTCAATTCCCAACACAGTAAAGAAAAAAGATTACAGTTTGCAGATTTTTATCTGTATAAGTGGATATAGTCAGAAATATAAGCTTATAAAACAATATCTAAGAACTATGAAAGTTTAAATACTTTCCTTTATCATGTGCCCTAAAAGGCAGATACAAAAATCTCAACCTTAAAATTGCATTGAGGGTGTCACCAGGTTTCTTCTCTGAGATCAGGGAAACCACGCATTATAATTAGGAGAGCAACTGAAGCATACATTCTTGTTTTAGTGTTTTTAATGCTGTGATAAAACACCATAACCAAAAGTAACTTAAGGAGAAAAGGGTTTATTTCCTCTTAGAATTTGTAGTCCATCATCCTGGGATGCTGAGGCAGGAACTGAAGCTGAAGCCATGAAGGAGTCCTGCCTATGGCTTGCTCTTTATGCCTTGTTCTAGGTCCTTCGCTTCCACCCAGAACCATGTCCCTAAGGGGAGCATCACCCTCAATGGCACGGGCCCACTAACTGATTAGGCCCATCTTGTGGGAACATTTTCTCACTTGAGGGTCCCTCTTCCCAAATGACTCTAGCTTGTGAAAAAAACTAACCAAGACATTTGCTATCTGTTAAAGTTTTTTTTCTTTGCATTTAGAACTACTCTTGTCTAATGTGGCCATGGTATATGTGTGTTTATGTAAGTCTGGCTATAGACCATCATGTGGGCATGGGATTATTGGTGATCTAAAACCCCTAGAAGCCACAATGCTACCATTACTACAAAGATCTTTTAAGGGGGTCCTAGCACTGTGGAGGTCCTGGTAGCTTCCACGAAAGAAGCTGATTTTAAACCAGAAGCTCCGGCTATGTGTCTTTCTTATTTCAAGTCAGTTGTTGTTTTCTTAAACTGAAGTGATTATTCCAACCTCCTTTATATATTTCTAATGATATTAAGTGAAGGGCAAAGCCAGATTCTAGCTTTGTTACTATAGTCGCCTGACAACTAGGCACCCACACAAACGGTGCAGTGTGCACTGTGGCCTAACATCAACAGTCTTAAGAAATCATACTTGAAAGGGTAAAAGGAAGTAGAAGGAATCTGATTAAACCTAACAAAACAGATATTTCCTTGAAGACAAAGAGTTTCAACTTCTCAGAAGGTTTACAGTCATGAATGTCAAAAGAACACTAAGTACAAAAACAGAGTCACTAGGGAGTGAGGGTTTAACAACCCTCCAGCAAGCAGCATGGACACAGCCATGCAACACCTCAAGGCTCTTAGTCTGAGATTTACTGAGCACTTACCATATGAAGGTGCTGGAGTCAGCATATATAGTCAACCCATATATACTTGGCTACTGAACTTCAAGGGAAGTCATTTCAAGTGGGCAGTAACTGAGTGGGTTACACATGGCAGGAAGATCTTGGTTACATTGGATAATCAAAAGTAGTTCACCTCATTAAAGTTTGAACTCTTTCTTCCTTCCCTCCTTCCTTCCTTCCTTCCTTTCTTTTTCTGAGACAGGGTTTCTCTGTGTAGCCCTGGCTGTCCTGGAACTCACTCTGTAGACCAGGTTGGCCTCGAACTCAGAAATCCGCCTGCCTCTACCTCCCAAGTGCTGGGATTACAGGCGTGCACCACCACTGCCCGGTGAATTTAACACTTTCTGCTTCAGGTGAGTCCACCTTTTTCTCAGTTCAGATCTGGTGTTGTCAGAAGCAAAGATGTAGTTGATGGATTCATAAGAGAGATCCCACACTTGGGATGGGGTCAAATTAAATGTTTCTGCTGCCAGTTGATATTCTTGAGAAAGGTCTGTCGCAAAAACACCTTTATCATCGGTCTGCCGTGGAAACAAGAACAGTTCAAAATAAGACGCTTTGTAAAAATTAACTTTTCTTTGTGGTTCAGAATCTTATTTTCCCATTTTAGGAGTCTAAACAAGAACTTATAAATATGCACATCTGTAAAAAACTTGTTGATATTAAAAGAAAAAAAAGACCAGAGTGCTTCAACCCCGGCTGCATGTTAAAAGCACATAAAGAGTTTTCCAAGATCAAATAAAGCAAGGGTCCTGTGGCTTTTAAAGATTCCCCAAATACTGTCCAAATGGGAATCATCTGAGCCCTTTGCAGCCTCTCCTTCCCCATCACCCTCTAGCTCTGCTATTGGGACATTTCCTTTAGGCACCCAGAGAAGGCAACCAGCAAGATAATAAATATATGACTTAATTCAATGTAGCAAGTTAAAGAAGCAGAACTATAATACTTCTTACACAGATCACAGAAGGATGAGCAATGCTGTACCAGAATCCAAAGTGATGCTGGTCATAAGAAGGGACTGTCTGGCTTTTGATGTTTGAGGTCAAACAAAGTTCTAGAAGAAAGGGGAAAATCCTATTAAAAACAAGTAAGTGAACTCATTCAGTGACCACCACGCAGATTCACAAGAATCCTTCCAAACGCTGCTGATTTAAGCAGTTTCATTACTCCACAAAATGAATTGTTCATTACTTGTGACAAGGGAGTTGTAGTTCTGAGTTGGGATGCACCTTAGCAGAAGAGGGCCGACCCTGCACATGCGAAGCTCTGCATTCATTCCAACACTACATAGAAACATACAAAGTGTAATTCAGATAATGCACTTGTACAGAGATATGTATTATTGATGTGATTGCCACTATACCCAACAAGGAGTTAATGCTTTCTTCACAGTGATTTGCTTCCCTTGCTTTACCAAGATGGAGAGAAAGATTACAGGCCTAGAATAGAATCAGCCTGTCACAATCTTTCACAGGGCTTTACATCCATTGTTTTGTTGTTTTAAGAAAAAGTCTGGCTATATATCCTTGGCTGGCCTGGAACTTACTATGTAGACCGGGCTGGCCTTGAACTCACAGAAATCTACCTGCCTCTGCAGTCCTGGAATTACAGGTATGCTATCATGCCTGGCCTAAAACTGACTTTTTTTGAGATGTAGTTTTGTCTTCTGATGAGTTCTTATGAAGGAAACTGTCTACTTTGTTTACTGCTTTATTCTCAGCAAATGGTGTGACTGCAACAAAGTTATCACTTCATAAACATTCACAAGCAAGTATGCAATGGTCAGTTGGTATGGAAAAATATGTTTACAATTTTCCTAATTTCTTAACATGTTTTCTAATTTTTATTTTATTTGTCAGATGTTTTGCCTGTGTATGTCTATGTGTCACTTGTATGCTTGGTGCCTGAGGAGGGAGGCCAGAAGATAATGTTGATCCTCTTGGATCTGAAGCTACAGAGAGTTGTGCGCGTCCATGTGGGGTCTAGATATTGAACCCAGGGCCTCTGGAAGAGCACCATTTCTCTTAACCACTATGCCACCTCTTCAGCACCAATTTCCCTAGTTTTTGAGACAAGTTTCCCGAATTAATCTAGGATAGTCTCAAACTTGTAATCCTCCTGCCTCAGCCTCCTACATGGTAGGGTTATAGGCCTGTGTCACCATGCCTAGGTATAATACTTATTATTAAGTAAATGTTATACATTTCCATAACATTAATTTTATATTAATTACATTTATTTAGAGATAGGGAGAGAGAGAGAGAGAATATGAAAGGAACCTGTGAGTCTCCAGAGAACTCAGGTCATCACAGTTGGCAGGATACTTGTGAACCATCTCATTGGACCTATGTGTTAATTTTATTATAGTCATCTTCAAAATTCTAAATGACCTTTATTTTCTAATTTTCTGTGTGTGAGTGTATATTCGTGAGTGTAGGCCCTTGAGGAGTCCAGAAGAGGGCACCAGATTCCCTGGAGCTTGAGTTACAGGTGGTTGTAAGCGGCCTGACATGGCTGTTGGGAATAGAACTGCTGCTCTGAAGAGATGGCTCAGTGTTCTCAACCACTGGGCCATCTCTCCAGCCGACCTTTATTTCTTAAATAAAACAGTGATGACGACAACAACAGAAGACTGAGTTTTCAGCACTAGGGATTGTAGCAGCCAGTAAGATAAACACAGAGACGAGACAGAAACAGAAAAAGGGAGAAGGAAAAAAAGGGAAAAGAGAGGGAAGGAACAGGGAAACAGAAAGAGACACACACAGAGAGACAGACAGACAAAGAGACAGACCTGCCCTCCTAAAACTTTTCTAATAGGGTCTAAAAGTTCCACCACTTAAATGAGACCCAGAAAGCACACATGCCATGTGTCTTACTTTGTAATATATGAATTATAGATCAGTACTTTTCCATATAAATCTTGCAATCCAGGGCCTGGAGAAAGAAGGGCTAAAGGGTTGTCTAGGCAACATGACATTCTCCATCTTACCGAGAGGTATCTGGTGTTGCCTCACAAAGTCCACCTGATCCAGAGACCCTGCTTCGGAGGCATTGAGGAATGTTCCGTGCCCAATTCTGTCGGGAAGTAGACCCAGCAACATCTGTGTTTCTTTTTCCTTATTTGGAATCTTCAGAAAAGTTGAGAAGAGGGAATCAGTGGTCTCTGCTGGTAACTGAGGTATTTTATTCTGCCCTCTGAATAGTGAATGCCAACATTCTTAGAAAACATAATTACTTAAACCCTCTCAAACCTTCTTAGATGTATCAATCATTTACATCCTAATAATAATCTTATGAAGTGTGAACATAAAGATGTAAAAGCTAAGAGAAACAAATTTCCACACATAAAATAGAGATCCTAATTCTATATGTATATATGTGTGTACATGTGTTCACATATATTAGGAAAAAAGAATTACATACACTAATGTCACCTCTTGGGAAGACTTTACATCCTTTTCCTTTGGTGCTATAATTCCTTATACTTGAAATTTCTTCAGGCATATAAGACTTTTAGTCAAAAAAGTATTTTTGGAAACATTCACAATCTGGGATGGTGGAGTTAGATGGGGGAAAATCTAACTTTATGAGCCTCACACTTCTCTCAGTGCACTCATGCTGTGTATTGAAGGTTATCCATGGACACACTACAATCAGGAAATGTCTAGCTATGCTCATTTTTCTCCTAGATGGACTAGAAGGCAAATGTCAAGAACATTTTTTTTCTTTGGGGGGGAGGGGTGCAGGGAGTGTTCAAGACAGGGCTATAGGAGCCCTGGACCTTACTCTATAGATTAGGCTGGCCTTGAACTCAGAGCTCTGCCAAGCTCTGCCTCCTGAGTGCAGATTAAAGGCCACCACTGTCCAGCTGGCCAGAACATTTTTAAATGAACTATTTTATACTCAATGCAGCAAATAAGAAACTAAGATACCAAGCAGGTTCTGATCCTAAGCACAGGCCAGAGATAACTGGTTAAAAAATAATGGGAATCATAAAAAATTTAGAAACGGTAACATTAAAGCAAATTATGTCTTAATGTTTTAATTAACATTTAAAAATACTGCTAACTCCCCCTTTTAAAGATGTCTTTTAAATAACATTGTAACACGTGCCAGAAACCCTTGCACTTGGGAAGTGAAGGCACAAGGAGCAGAAGTTCAACATGATTCTTGGCTACAAAGTGAATTCCATGCCAGTCTGGGTTAAATGAGACCATACCTCATAAAAAGAAAAGGAAAAAGTGTTTTTCTTAAGATAGGCTTATTTATAGTTACTTACAAACAACTCTACTTTTTAAATTATAATTTGTCCTCTCCACTCTATAACAGTACTTACCTCTGCAAGATGCAATGCCAACTTCAGACCTGCTTTTTTAGCTTCTAAAAGAGGCTCCAAGAAGTCTTTTGCTTGTCCTATCTTGAAGATAAATGAGGGCGCATGAGAAGTCTGAGCACACTGGGGTATCTGAGGCTCTACCCCAATAAAGGGGTAAAATGATGGCACATTGGTTTCTTCTGAACCTCTCGCTTAGAGAGAGCATAATATTGGACACTTTCGGGAATACACCATGGAAAGAAAATCCCTGACCTTGAATCTTAAGTCCAGTACCAGTGAGCTAAGTTTAATACATAAGTTGGATATGACAGGCCAAAATTTTTATTTCTGAAAGACACAGATGTTTAGTATTTTGGAGAACTCACTTGGTTTAGAAAGCTTTCATAATTAAAAAATAAAACCAACAACACACACATAAATCACAAACAAACATCAAAGATAGCTCATAACAAAGAATTATTTGGCCCCAAGAATTGATTTTTGTTTGAATCTTTCACTCAGGAAGCTCATGAAACCTTTCTTTCTAAGAGGTTTATGGCATGATTACACTCTTAACACCTTCTCTATTCATTATGCAAAATGCAATTAAACTTCTGCATACAGAGACTGTCACTAGTTGTAAATTGTCTTTAAAAGAATGGAGAATGGCCATATCTAATAATAGTTATGATCTATTTTTATGGTATTCTTTTAAGAAAAGCCATGTGATATATTCTGGTAGTCTAGAGCAGAGCAGGGCTTTATCTGGTGTCTGCTGGACACCACTGCATAATATGATGCTCCAAACTAGCCCTCACCCCACTGACTGATTTTGCCATTAGGAGAGAAAATATAGTAACTTACAGTTGGGTCTCCACTGAGGTCAAGGCCAAGAACTGTACCCTCGGAAGAGAGGAAGAACTCTTTAGCAAGTTCGACAGTCTCCCTGGCTACTGTCGGGCCACCTCTTCTGTCAACTGCCATCAAATACCTTTAATGTAAGAAAATTAGAGTTGATACTAACTTGGCGGAAGATATGATCAAGAAAATCACAGATGAAACCAGGCATAGGTGCATGTGTGCCTATAATCAAAGTATCTGGAAGGTGGAAGCAGGAAGATCATCTTTGGGTATAGTGTGAGTTCAAGGCCAGTCTGGATGCAATAGAACTGTCTTGGAAAACTAAAACAAAACAAAAACCTCTACCAATTTCAAACCAACTAATCCCAGGAAAGGTTACCTTTAATCATACGCCTTCTTGCTGGGGCAGAGGCAGGCAGATTTCTGAGTTCAAGGCCAGCCTGGTCTACAGAGTGAGTTCCAGGACAGCCAGGGCTATACAGAGAAACCCTGTCTCGAAAAAACCAAATCCAAAAAACAAAACAAACAAAAAATCTCATACGCCTTCTTCTGACTCAGCTGGAGAGTAAGGGCAACTCAGAACCACAAAGCTATCAGAGAATGGGTGGAGTTTGAGGCCTGCCTGGGCCACACGAGACCATGTCAGAAACATGCTGGATAGACTGGTCAAAATGGCCTCTTTGAGAAAATAACAGCCAAACTGGGACCTGAGAGATGAGAAGGAGAGAGAGTAAGCTAATACAGACTAAGAGTTGTGGGTGAGACAGCGAGTGCAGAAAGGCAGCCAGATCTCGTGGGACTATGCAGGTAGCTATAAAAGTCCACTTCAGCTTAACAGCAGTGAGAAGCCATACTCAACGTGAGCAAAAATACTAGAATTTTACTGCCAGGGGACTAAATTCAGAATTGTGTTCTCATCTTAAGCAACAGGTTTCTATTTATTTGTATTGTAGGTAAAAATCAGATAATAGTTGATTTTAAAAAATCCATCTTACCTTTACAAGACATTAAAACATCACATTCTGTTTTTTAAAAAGGTTACTACTGTTGATATACCATCTTCTTACCTAACATCAATATCTAAGTTTTCTTGTTTGCATTGTTTTATGCCTTCAAGTATGGATTCCACATAAGTCTTCCTGGTCATCCCTTGAAAGAGCACAGAGGAACATGTGTGAAGACATTATCACCTATTAATCCTTCAAACAACATCACTGAGTGAACCTCACTGTGTGCCATGCTAGGGCCTGGATAAAGACAAATGAAACACTACCTCTAGGAAAACTTTCATCTTTTAACGTTTTATCTTGTGTGAGTGTGCTTATGCACAGATGTGTATGAGTACCCACAGAAGCCACAGAGGCTGGAGCTAGGGTTACACGTTGTGGTTAGCCACCTGATATGGGAGCTGAAACCAACCTGGTCCTCTGCAAGAGCAGATACGCTCTTAAACTCCAAGCTATATCTCTGGCCCCCAAGGAGAAACATTTTAGTACAGTATTTTTTGTGGACCTGTAGATGGACCCTAAGACATCATGTTTGCTAGGCAAATGCTCTACCACTAAGTCACAGTCCTATTCCCTAAAAATGTGGCCCCAGCTGGGTTCAAACTCGTGATCCTTCAGCTTCTACTTCTTCAGAGTAACCTACCATGATGTGATACCACAGCAGTTAATGATAACTGTATTTCAATAAAACTGAAAGGACAGAGTTAAAAAGTGCCTTATAAGTGCCTTATAAAAATGTTCATAAGCAAACATAAAAGACAGAAAATGAAAAAAAAAACCCAAATGACAAATAATACAAGCCCATGGGAAAATTAATTTTGGGGGGAGGGACTCTGTGAGGGAGGGGCCAAGCAATATTTGGGATGTTAAGAAAGAAGAAAAAAAGAAAGAAAACTAATCTTTGTCCTCTGACCTCCACATGTGTGCTATAGCATGTTTCTTACACAATAGTAATTTTTGCCATTTTTTTTTTTTTTTTTTTTTTTTTTTTGGTTTTTCAAGATAGGGTTTCTCTGTGTAGCCCTGGCTGTCCTGGAACTCACTCTGTAGACCAGGTTGGCCTCGAACTCAGAAATCTGCCTGCCTCTGCCTCCCAAGTGCTGGGATTAAAGGCGTGTGCCACCACTGCCTGGCCACAATAGTAATTTTTTAACTTAAAAAAATAAGTAATTGGCAGCATTGTGGTACTACCATAATCTTGGCTTTTGGGGGACTGAGGCTAAAAGATCTTATTTTAGACTAGCCTGGTCTACAAAGACCATTTCAAAAAAATAAATAACTAAAAGATGTTTTTACTTAACAGGATTTTTTTTTCTAGTTTAGAGAAAAGAAAATAAAAATCCCAAGTTTCTTTCCCTCAGGCGTGATCAGCATGTGCCTCGTACCCAGGGCCTTGGAGATGCCATTCCAAGTCTGAGTATGCAAGACTGTTCCAGAAGACCCTCTAAAATTGCCTTTTACTTGTCATAAATGCTTGCTTTGTGGGAAAACTTCAAGTATAACAGAGTATTATAAAGAATAAAAAGTAGTAACCACGATCCCACTACTAATTGGTAACTATACCTTATTTACTATTGTGTACACATGTGTATTTTTAGCATATAAAATACTACTAGCTTTATATGTTCATTAATGTAACACTGCATTGCTAATTCCACCTAGAGGTGTCTTTGCAAACAGAATTTTCTTTTTGAGACAGAGTTTCACTATGTTGCTCTGGCTGGCCTGGAACTCCCTCTGTAGATCAGGCTGGCCTTGAACTCACAGAGATCTACCTGCCTCTATCTCGAAAGTGCTGGGATTAAAGGTATATACCTCCGCATCTGGCTGCAAATATTGTTTTCTTAGTTTTATTCATGTTTGTATGTGTATATGTTACTACATATGGGAATGCACATGCCACACTGTATAAATTGAAACTGATTCTACAGTTTAAAAGTGTTAGATAATCTGCATTTTCCATTTCAACATTTATTTGAATAGCTTCAAATTTTGGTCCTTAATTGACACATCATGGTGTAAGTTAACCTGGGTCCCTACAGGTCAAGAGGGATTCAGTGATAGTATAGAATATCTCCTGATGAAAAACACAAAACAAAACAAATCAAGCCCCTAGCCTCTGAGCAAAAGCTCAATATTCTCTTGATTTTGAGTCTTACGTTGGGAGGCACTATGCCTGGCCTTATACAGCTCTACGGAAAGTTCTATGAAATTTCTACACACCATACCCAGTTCAACTCTGTCTCCAGAGGTTTTACCTTGCTTCTAACCTAATATTACTAGTCTCTAAAGAGTCTCTGAGTATTAGACTTTCCAGAGACTGCCATATAATAGTATAACCATTCAGTGATATTATTTCACAAAGCAGGAACAACAGCCTTTGCTGGAGACAATGCAAAGGTGATGTCCTTTGTGTCTATGTGTGTATGTGGCTATACTTTCAGTGAGTGTTTGTGTGTATATGCAAATCTGTGGAGGCCAGAGGACAACCTGCTGGGGGTTGGTCTGGTGCTGCTATATATTCAAATACTACATACTGGCCCCTAAGATGTATTGGGTCATAGGCCCAATGAACAGATTCTCACATATGCCAAATGATGTAAAAACTTTGATCACCTATCTTCTCTGACTCATTAAATAAAGGAAGCTACAGCTAATTACTGGGTGAGGTTTTGGTTACCAGGTTAGGAGTCATAGGTGAGGACCATGAGGAGAGAAGAAGACAGAAGGAGAAAGAAGGTGGTCTCCATGACGGACCATGGTGGTCTCATGTGATGGACTAGGAGTCCATGGCTGAGTGAATGCCCCCCCCCCCCCAGGAGACTGCTGGAGCAGAAAAAAACCCAGGAAAGACTCAAACAGCAAGTATTTGGGGAGCGCAGCTAGATATTAGCCAATCTGGCATATAAAAAATAGATTAGGGGTAATTCCCCCAGTAATTGTTCTGAGGCTGATTAAATAAATCTAATAATTTTAGTCTCATTCATTCAGAAGCTAGCCAGGGATAAAGATAAATATTTCCTTTTATAAACCCAGTTACAACAACCTAAGATAGTCCTCTGGTGCCATTCACCTTGCCTTTTGAAACAGACTCCCACTGGCAGGGGGCTGAGCTGATGACTGGCTGGCCACTAAGCCCCATGAATTTGCCCGTCTCCATGTCCCTAGTACTAAGAACCACTAATGCAGAGCACCATGCCCCGCCTTTTTCCATGGGTTCTGGGTCTTGAATTCAGGTCCTCATGCTTGCAATGCAAGTACTTTGCCAACTGAGCCATCTCTCATATGCTGTGTCCTTTTCTTGAAGAAAACAAAACCAAAACCTAAACAAGGAAGATAAGATTAAAAGAGGGGCTATTTCCTAAATAGGTGTCATACTTCTTCAGGAGTAACTTATGAATGCTGGACATCACTGTAGCTCAGTAGCAGGTCACTGGCCTACAGTGTGTGAGGCACTGGACTTGGGTCTCAGCTCCACATATACTTTTAAGAAGCCATTTGAAGCATCACTAATGTACACTGTAAGATATTTGTTTTTGAGTAATGGGAACAAAAAGGAACCTTGTATGATCAGGACACATGGAAGCAGAACAGGATATTCACCCAGGTCTAGTTAAATTTTACCAGTAGCATTTTCTCCTCTGGGAGTGCTCCTCAGCTCCAAGTACTTGACACCGTCATCGGCAAATTCCTTAATGACATCTTTTGTGACCTGATAATAAAGGTACACAGTGTTGATAATGCTATAGAAAGGCGCCCAATGGAACAGCCAAGTGCTACAGTTTCATTTCATTTATTAAACTGCATTGGCAAAGCCTGTTGGAAACCTCCCAGGAGGTAGGGACTGCCTGCTTTTCCATCCCTAATGCAGCCTATGTCAGTTCACCAACATTTTCCATGACCCCCATTCCCATCTGAAAACTAGGTCTGCATATCAGCCATGGTTTTACCTTCCTTACTTTCTTCTTTCTTCTTTCTTCTTTCTTTCTTTCTTTCTTTCTTTCTCTCTCTCTCTCTCTCTCTCTCTCTCTCTCTCTCTCTCTCTCTCTCTCTCTCTCTCTCTCTCTCTCTCTCCTCCCTCCCTCCCTCCCTCCCTCCCTCCCTCCCTCCCTTCCTTCCTTTCTTTCTTTTTTGAGACAGGGTCTCAGATATTCTAGGTGGGCCTTAAACTTACCGGATTCTCCTGCCTCTGCCTGCCTAGTAGCATGCCTGACTTTCCTTCCCTTCTTTAAGCCATTCCTTGACTTCCAAGTGTTTATAATAGCAGATAAGACAGAAAAATGAGTCAAAGCCATTGAGCTGTGCAATATTTGTACTGTGCTGGGGAATGGCCAGACAGAAGTAAACAGCTCTGCTACTATGATGTCTAGACATCACCTGTGTCAGCTATAGTCGTGGCTTAAGGTTCTTATACAAGTTACTTAGGAATACCTTGTATTTGTTAGCAAATTCAAGCAAAGCTAACTTGTTCTCTGAAGTATTTGGTGAAAATTCCTCTTAGGCAAAAAAGTGTGTGTTAAAGCAGAACTATCTAATATAATACACATTTTCCTTTCCTGCCATCAATCAATCCTAAGAAATATCAAATTGAGATAAATCTGATGGGAAAGATACCAGACTGAGGGTCCCACAGGTCTGCCCTAGTTACCTTCAGCTGTGATGTCAATCTTAATCATCTTTGACTGTGTACAAGGGCAGTGTCTTAACACAGAAACAAACATTGGCTGATTCTACAGACAATACCTAACAGGATCGCACTTAGAGGAGTCATGGCAATACAATGTCTATACTCACTTTTTAGCAATACAATGTCTGCACCCACTTTTTTGCCCTTATAAAAGCCAAAAATGACTTTTCCCCTGGTTTTTCCAAGATAGGGTTGTTCTGCATAGCCCTGTCTGTCCTGGAACTAGATCTATAGATCAGGCTAGCTTCAAACTCAAAGGTCTGCCTGCTTCTGTCTTCCCAATGATAAGATTAAAGTCGTGTGCCACTACTGCCTGGCCCCAAAAGAATTTTTTTGTTTGTTTTAGTTTTTCAGGACAGGATTTTCCTGTGTAGCCCTGGCTGTCCTGAAACTTGATTTGTAGACCAGGCTGGCCTCAAACTCAGAGGCCTCTGCCTACCAAGTACTGGGAGTAAAGGCATGAACCAACATGCTCAGCTCTCTACCCTTGTTTTGCTTTTGAGGTAAAGTCTCAAAATTTAGTCTAGGCAGGCTTTGAACTCACAATACAATGCTTCTGCCCCAGCCACCTGAATGCTGAGATCACAGGTATCCACCATTATACCTGGCCATACTTAACCCCTTTAAGTCTATTTTCACCTGGAAAAGGAACAAAAAAGTTACCTCAGAGAGTTGTACCAAGTGCCATATCTAGTACCTTATAGATGTGTTTTGTTTTGTTCATTTTGAGGTAGGATCATACTATGCAGCTCTGGGAAACTTGCTACATAAACCAGGCTGACCTCAAACTCTCAGAAATCCACCTGCCTTTGCCCCTCAAATGCCAGGACTAAAGGTGTCAGCCACCGTGCCCGGCCTTTGTAGAGCATCTTATTTTTCATTCATATTCCAGTCCTGACTCTTTTATATTACATAGGTCATCTTAAGCAGGGTTTACATGAACCCCCATATCCTACTGGCTTGCTTCTCATGGTTTGCTCAGCCGGGGTATACTGCCATGGAGGGTCAGACTCTGCCACGTGAATAATTAACCAAAAATTACCCAGTAGGCTTCCCTACAGACCAATCTTATGGAGGCATTTTATCAATGAAGACTCCCTCTTTCCAGGTCTGTCTAAATTTGTGTCGAGTTGGAAAAAAACAGCCAGGATGATGCACAATCTCACTTCTATAGCAAGTAATCTCCAGTCTTATGGATGGTCATGTAACACGTGGCTACTTCCCTGTTATCACCTGCAGATGCTTGTGCCAGCAGCACTACACCAAACGCACACTATCTTTATGCCTCATCTCATTTACGAGCTTTCCACCAGCTCTCAATCTGAAACAAAATGAAGCAGGTAAACATAGCAGTACTCTTCACAGAATACTGAGCTCTGAGACCTGGAATTTCATCATTCTCCCTGTAATGTCCATTAATAAAGTAAGACCTGAGCTCTCGTGGTAGACAGTGTTCCCTGGCACCTGCTGAGCGGATAATGAGATCGCATCATTTTGGATGCCTATGAATCCCTAGCTCTGTCTGCAACAGAGGGCTTACTGAATTCCTTGGTTCTATCCATTGACAAAGCCCCAGAAGCAAGGGCGGTATCTGTATCTCTTATGTCCCCCTACGTATTTGATGTAGTGACGGAAACATTGGGAGTACACACTTCACTTTTGCTGAACAGATTTTTTTTCATGACAATTCTTTTAAAAATCAGTGTAAGACATTGGCCTGAGAGCTAATATAAAGTCTGTTATTATTTAAAAAAAAAAAAAGAAGTGGGTGAAAGGAAAAAGGAAGAAGCGAGGAAATTATTAAATTATTAAAGTTAATTTTTCTCTATAAAGAAATCAATACAAGTAACATGCTTATTGCAAAGAAGAAAAAAACCTGACTACTTCAAAGTTAATTCTCCAGACACAGATTGTATTTTTTTTTTCCTTTTCCGTATGTCTCCTCCCTCCCCCTCTCTTGGTGTCAATCTTGCTATACAGTCCAGGCTAACCTTGAATTTGTGGTCCTCTTGAGTTCTGGTGAGTGCGGGATTACAGACATGTGTCAGTTTTCCTTACTGACCTGGGCATGGGGGCAAACACCTGTAATCCCAGGATTTGAAAGGTGGAGAAAGGAAGACTCAACTATATAAGGTCAGCCTCAACTACAGAAAAAATATGAGGCTAGTCTGAGCTCCATGAAAAAGAACAGAGAAAGAACAGATAAGAATGTAATGCCCTGGGCTAGAGATGGCTCAGCAGTTAAGAGCACTGACTGCTCTTCTAAAGGTCCTGAGTTCAAATCCCAGCAACCACATGGTGGCTCACCACCATCCATAATGAGACTTGATGCCCTCTTCTGGGGTGTCTGAAGACAGTATATTTACATATAATAAATAAATAAATCTTTTTTAAAAAAAGTAAGCCTATCTGAAGACAAATATTTCTTTTTTTAAAGTTTATTTTTGTTTTGTGTGCATAAATGTTTTTCCTGCATATATGTCTACACACCATGTGTGTGCAGTGCCACAGAGGTCAGAAGAGGAGGTCAGATGCCTGGAACTGGATTTACAGAGGGGTCCCAATACTATTAGGTGCTGGGAATCGAACCCAGGTCCCTGGCAAAGAGTCACCATTCTAACCCTCCCCCGTGGCTCACCATGAGGATGTCCTCAGCACTAGTAGTAAGCTGATGAATAACTTTGAACATCTGGAAACATCTACAAATGAAAAAAATGTTTTAATACACTTCAGTCAACAAAACTTGTTACTTAAGAAAACTCTTAGAATGGAATTAATTAGTAAATTTGAGGTTAATAGTAAGTATATATTTAAATTTACAAAAAACTATAGGATACTTTTTTTCAAAATTACATTGATCTAGAAAGATGATTTAATAGCTAAGATATTACTTATTTATATTGAAAAGTATGAAATAGTCATTCTTATTCTTTAATCCCGCCAGGAATAGCAAATAGAGAAAAATCAATCTATCTTTATTTTCAAATCTAAGGAGTAACTCAATATAACAAACAATATAAATCATTAACCACATTGTCAGTAGTCTGACAGTTGGAAAAGCGCTGTGTGTTAGGTTGTAAATTTCACGCCAGATGTCTACCCTATTTAAGTATTAAAAATCTGATTCTTATGTATTATAATCTCAAAACACAGACACAAAAAATTCCCACAATTCCCTGAAACTCACTCTTCTAAAGTCCTTTTCTTTCCCTTGTCAATCATGGTCATGTGGCCATCAACTTTAAGATGTGGCTTCTTGGCTATTAGTTTCTTCATGGTCCTGGAACTAAGGGAGCCGTTCAAGTGGGCGTGGAGCTCCTAAAGCAAGAGCACAGTCAGTTAACAGAGCCTATTCGATTCACAGCCCCGTGCCAGGCCCTGGCCGCCTGGCTCCTCGCTGTCCTTTATACTAGTTAGGCGAGCTCCTTCTACAATTTTTACCCATAAACTTTATTTCTCTTTTGTGGAAAATAATACAAAAGCCATTATACAGTGACAAGAATTCCGTAGCTAATTCTTACCACTTTTGGCAATTGGACATAAAAGTCTGTCTTCCCCAGCCACTGCTGTCCGCCCTCCATCACTTTAGTAGAAGGAAGTTTCTCTTTGCTCTTGTTCTTGGCTTGGATGATAAACTTATCAAAGTCAGAATCTCTGCGGTGCTGGACTTTCTTCAGAAGGCCATATTTTATCAAGACTTGCTCTGTGTATGGCTTTGGGATCCCTTTCACCTGTATTAACAAATGTAACTATTTTCAGATCGAACATGCAAACAGAAACACCACTGCTCTCACTAAGTTAAGCAAAGCAAAGCTAACTTAGGTGTGTCTGCAGCAGGCAAATGACTAGTAAAAATTATGAACAAGAAAAAAAAAAAAGGAAAACTAAAAATCCAGCGTTAGTCTGTCTCTTTAACTCTGGGATCCTCTAATCTCCTGGGTACGGCCAGGTCAGCTTGCACATGTACCATGTACTAGCTTTCACAAGGGAATACTTTATTTCACATTCATGTTGGACAAAACACTTTGCCTTAAATGGGCTGGGTCTGTCAGGTGCAGATCCTGTCTCTGGATGGAGGCTAGTGTTCCCTGCCTCCTGTCTCTGCTCCTCCTGGTAGACTAGACGCATTTATTAACATATCTCCCACTCACTGACTCATTCTGCCACAGAATCTGCTTTTCTAAGATCACTAATGAGCTCCTAACACAAAAAACATTTTCCAATAACCATATCTTCATAGAAACTTTTTCTTGATCCAGCTAGACTCCAAAAAGTCATACTCTCCGCTACTGTTGAGTTAACCATTCTTAAAAGTCTTTCTATTTCTTATCGTAATCCAAGCAGACACAAAATTAGTAAATGATAAAGTTTCTACACATCTATCTCTGGGACTGCTTTCTTACTGATATCTCCTAGGCACCCAATGTAGAAACTTTAAAACTCCAACCTGGGTTGCTCCCTTTAAAAAAGCGGGAAGGGGGAACTCAACAACGCCACAGGGAATAATCACATCTCTTCTATAGAGATTTTCAGCAGACATATTAATACTACATAAGAATCAGAGTCTTGGGAGTACAGAGGAGTGTCATTTTATAAGTGAAGACAGGCTGAATACTTTACTCACTGTAGACCTAGCCCAGAACTTAGAATACATGAGAATCAATAGCATGTACGGGGTCGGGGGTTAAATTATCAGTAATTATCTGTAAAGGTCTCCTTCACTTTCCATATGGCCAATTTGAGATTTAAATGAGCTCACTTTCGCAACGAGAACATTAAATAAAGGAAAAACTGTTACTTGACCAATCTATTCTTGACTGCTGAAGATCCGAAGTGCTGATCCTCTTTTGCCAGACCAAAGGGATTATCAGATCGTCAGCCTCAAACTCACCTAAAAACGTTCTCAAATACGAGGATCTACACAAGTTTTTCCCTGTAGAAAATGCCTGTACCAAGTGGTAACCTGTGTTCCCCAAGCGCTAGATGTTAACAAAGCAGAGGGCGTGTACCCGGGAAAACGTTTTTTGGAAGGAAAAAAGTCAAAAAGTCTCTCGCGGGTTTTGGCACAGCGCGATCTGCCCGGAAGTGACGCACACGGAAGCGGGTGAGCTGGAGTTCGGTAAGTGTTCTGTGTGGAGTATTGCGGAGCACCTTCTGGCCATGGGCCCGCGAAGCCGCCAGCGCCGGGCGGGAACGGTCCAGAGCACCAACGACAGCAGCTCCCTCAGCAAGCGATCGCTAGCCGCACACGGATACGTGCGCGATGCCTTCGCGGCGTTGCTGGTCCCGGGGCCGGTGCGACGCACCCCGCTTATCCACCGCGGCTATTACGTGCGCGCGCGCGCCGTGCGTCACTGCGTGCGCGCCTTCCTCGAATTCACTGGCGGGCTCCCGTCCCCGACCAGGGCGCAGATCCTGTCCTTGGGCTCAGGCTCCGACTCGCTTTATTTTCGTCTGAAAGCTGCGGGCCTCCTGGCCCGAGCCGCCGTCTGGGAGGTGGACTTCCCGGACGTGTCTCGGCTCAAAGCGAAGAGGATCGAGGAGACCCCGGAGCTGTGTGCGCAGACCGGTCCTTTCAAGATCGGGGACTCAGCGTCGACGCTGTGCTTTGAGAGCTCGGACTACCGCATCCTGGGCGCTGACCTGCGGGAGCTCCAGCGATTAGGGGAGGCCCTGGACAGCGCTGGCCTGGACAGCACCTCTCCCACGCTGCTCCTGGCCGAGGCGGTGCTGACCTACCTGGAGCCCTCCAGTGCTGCAGCCCTCATCGCCTGGGCTGCCCAGCGTTTCCCCGACGCCCTTTTCGTGATCTATGAGCAGATGAAGCCGAGTGATGCCTTTGGTCAAATCATGCTGCAGCACTTTCGGCGGTTGCACTCACCCCTGCATGGCCTGGAGCTCTTTCCAGACGTGGAGGCCCAGCGCCAGCGCTTCCTTCAAGCTGGCTGGACTGCCTGCAGCGCCCTGGACCTGAATGAGTTCTATCACCGCCTTCTCCCGGCAGATGAGCGCCAGCGGGTCGAGACACTTGAGCCCTTTGATGAATTTGAGGAGTGGCATCTGAAGTGTTCCCACTATTTCATCCTGGCAGCATCTAGAGGAGACATTCTGTCAGAAACTCCAGTGTTTCTGCCCTCAGAGGCTTCTTTTCAGATAGATCCTGCTTCGCCTTCAGGGTTTCTTTCTGCCAGAGTAGTCACTAGTGACCACCAGCACTCAAGCCTGAAGCGATATGGCCATTCCTCTGTCCTCTTGAGCCCTGGCATTATTTTCAGTGCAGGAGGCTTTGGAGAACAAGAAGGACGACACTGCCGAGTGAGCAGGTTTCACTTACTCTCAAGATCCTGTGACTCTGAGTGGAAAGGCTGCCAATTAAGTACTTTGGGGACTGAAGGCCAGTGGGATGGCCGCCTTTATCACACCATGACAAGGCTTTCAGATACTCAAGTTCTGGTTCTTGGAGGGAGACTATCCCCAGTAAGTCCAGCCGCTGGGGCTCTCCAACTTGATTTATACAAAAGTGAGGATAATTGTCCTGAGGGTCAGAATGTAAGGGTAACAAAGGCTGCCTTGGAAGAAGATCCCATGTTGTCATGTTGGCGACATTCAACAACGGAAGTATACTATCAGAATCAAAGATACTTATTTGTGTATGGTGGCCGAAGTGTGGCGGAACCCGTACTAAGCGACTGTCGTTTTCTACATGTAGAGACAATGGCTTGGGTCAAAATCCCAGTCCAAGGCACATCACCTGAAGGTCGGCATTCCCATAGTGCCTGCAGTTGGCAAGGGGGAGCACTTATCGCTGGAGGTCTTGGGGCTTCTGAGGAACCGTTGAGCTCTGTACTCTTTCTCAGACCCATATCCTCTGGCTTCCTCTGGGAATCAATAGACATCCAGCCCTCCATTACCCCAAGATACTCTCACACGGCGCATGTATTTAATGGAAAGCTGCTTCTGGTTGGAGGGGTCTGGATTCATTCCTCCTCAGTTCCTGGAGTGACGGTTATCAGTTTGACCACAGGATTGAGCTCTGAGTATCAGATCGACACAACGTCTGTGCCATGGCCTTTAATGTTGCATAACCACAGCAGTGCCCTTCTTCCTGAGGAGAGGCAGCTCCTGCTTATTGGAGGTGGAGGGAACTGTTTTTCCTTTGGTACTTATTTCAACCCCCACACAGTGGCATTAGATCTTTCTTCCTTAAGTTCAGGGCAATAAAGACTGGACTTGATATATTCAGGAATCAAGGATGAATTTGCTTGTATTGCCACACTCCCAACACCTTTTTTCCTTACTGTACTATTGAGCATAGACCATGAAAAGGATGATTAAAATACAGACCAACATTGAGTATAAAAATAAAGCAAGGAGTGGCATATGTCCTAGGGGCCTCAGCATCATGTGTCCAGTTTTCTGGGATTCATCCAATTTTCAAGTCTTAGCCATTTATTGAGTCACAACAACTTTTAGCTTAAAAAAAAAAAAAAACCCAAACCTGGATCTTATGATCCAGATTATATTTTGGAAAAAGTTCCATACAGATCCTTGGCAAAAATACACAGTTGAGTATAGTTCAGTAATATAGTGTTGACCTGTTGCAATGGACGAACAGTCTGAAAGGAACACTGCAGTCTAAAGACTTGTGCTTTTAGTTTGGACACAGAGAACTTTAACAATGAGAAAAAGTACAACTTGGAAATTGTGCTTTTGATCACGTTTTTGCTAATATTTTATATTTATCTAGCTTTATAAGTGCTAATAAACCAGACATTTAATGCCTTAATTTTGTACCTGCTATAATGAATGATGCTTGTTCCAGATCTTGTTCTACCTTTCATTGTCAGCCAGACACTGTTCTGAGCCCCCAAGCAGCTTAGATAGGCAGCATCAATCCACAAGTCAGATAAGAAGTACTATACTATCACAAGTGCTATAAGAAGAGGCTGTGTTTTTGTGGGGATGGGGAGTAGGAAGTAAGCCACAGTAGTTGTGGCTCTTTCTCTGCCAGTCTACAGGTTGACATTGTGCATTCTGCCAAGGCCATAGGTGCTGGCATGTAACATGTGGTAAGGCAGAACACTAATACTACATTGCTGTATTGCTTAAGGTTGTTTTAGGAATTGTTTCTTTTCCTTAACCCCCTCTGACCTAGCAGTTGTGCTGGCTTCTTATTAGAGCTGAGCTGCATTACCCAATTCACTATTAATTACTTTTCTTGCTTTATTGTAAAGAAACAGCATGACCAAAGCAACTTAAGGAAGAGCTTAGTTGGGCTTTTGGTTCCAGAGATAGACCATCCTGGTGTGGTGGCTAGAAGCAAGACTGCTGAAAACTCATATCCTTTACCATAAGCACAGAACAGCAACTTACAAAGAGAGGCCTTAACCTCTCAAAGCACCCCAACACACACACACACACACACAACTGCCTCATTCCCACACAGTGACATGCTTCCTTTAGGAAAGACACTTAAGCCTCTCCAAACAGCACCACCATCTGAGGACCAAGCCTTCAAATTCATGAGCTGGTACACGGAATTCCCATTCAAACACCACAAGTAGCAATTAGCAACTTGTGAAGATTTAAAAGCATGAAAGAATCTTGGGATTGTAGTGTATCTTATCTAAAGCCATTAAATTCCCCTCAGTTATCTCTTAAATGATTAGACAATCTGTCCCTATTAAGTTTTGAAGATAGTAAAGACATTCTCTGAGTTTTTAGACCTAGTCTGTCATGTGAGTTGTATATAACATGAGCTTTGTCACCAAGAGGTAGTGGCTTGATAGACCTGTTACACTAGTACAATCCTGGATATGGTAGCATCTTGAAATTCTCTAAGTATCCAGCTGATTATTATTAACCATTAATCTTAACTTCTTAGTGGACTTTATGACATAGAGTCCCTGTTCTCTAAATATTTTTTTATGACTTTGCACATAATATGGATGTGGAAGGTAGTTAATATAAAAACTGAGTAGGGGCGTAGATGAACTTTCCTGAGACTTTATAATGGCCTTTTCTGGAAAACTCATTGGTTGTGGCATGAGTCTTGGCGTACAGGTCAGCATCTGGCAAGGCTCTCAGTGGGCCAAGTGCTAGGTAATTGCCTGTAGCATGACAGATAGGCTTCTTGTTTGTGAGTTTACCACACCTACGTCCAGCTTTCAGGAGCAAGTCCGAGGAGACCGATTCAAATTTGTGTTCTCACCTGTGTTGTAGATAGTACCAGAAGTCAAATCAGACCTGACTAAACTCATTTCATTCAGCAATCATTATAATTTCATTACTGTGGGTATAAAAAGGTAGAAGGAGGTCATCCAGAGAGTGTTGGTGTGTGCCAGACCCAAATCAGTGCAGCAGGGCCTATTATGTCAGGCAGCCCATCATGAGTAATTGGGCCTGGACTTGTTTCTTCAAGAGAACTAACTTGTGTTTTCTGGAAGCAATTATAAGATTTAGCATGCTTTCCAACTTTAACCTCATTTTTACCTCTTAAAACTCTTTTTTTGTTGTTGTTGTTTTTGTTTGTTTCTTTGATTGGTTGGTTTTTGGATTTGGATTTTTTGAGACAGGGTTTCTCTGTATAGCCCTGGCTGTCCTGGAACTCACTCTGTAGACCAGGCTGGCCTCGAACTCAGAAATCTGCCTGCCTCTGCCTCCCAGAGTGCTGGGATTACAGGCGTGCGCCGCCACTACCACCTGGCTTCTTAAAACTCTTGTTAATTAGAAAGAACATTTAGACATTTTTATCAGAGCAGCATTCTGCATGTACTGGAAATAAATGGTTGCTGGGTTAGTTTTATTAATGGCAGATTTGCAACAGTTGATGAAATTAGAACACAACTTTTGATTCTTTATTGCAATTTTTAATATTTTTGTTCTAAAATTCTATTGGGCTTTGGTATAATTTTGAGAGTTGTTTTTGTTTGTTTGGATTTATTTATTTTATGTATATGAGTACACTGTAGACATACCAGAAGAGGGCATCAGATCCCATTACAGATGGTTGTGAGCCATCTCTCCAGCCCCTGAGAGTTATTTTTAGTGATTTTTCCTTTCTAGGCCAGAAAAGCTATTAAGGAAAGAGAAGAATCTTTCCTCTGGGTCTCATAAGCAGTGCATCTTATTAACATAAAAGAACAAGATGTGGGTCTGCAGAGATGACTCAGCACTTAAAGAACACTAGCTGCTCTTCCAGAGGACCCAGGTTTGACTCGTAGCACCCACATGGAGGCTCACAGTCATCGGTAATTCCGGTTCCCAGGGATCCAATGCCTTCTTCTGGCCTCCAAATGCATCAGGTACACAGATATACAAGCAGGCAAAACATTTACATTTGGCAGCACATGTGCTAACATTGGAATGATAGAGTGAAGATAAGTCTGGGTCCCGTGCAAGGATGACATGAAAACCTGAGAAGCAACAAAGAACACACAAAACCCACAATGATTCAGAGGTTAAACTAACACTTCTTTGTCTGCCCTCAGTGTTTCAACTAAATGTCCACTGTTGAGAGCCAGGCCAATCCAATTCTTTTCTTAGAGGCCCCAGGGAAAGGACAACAGGAACCTAGCTCTTTGTCATTGCCCAAGAACAGACTTTGCAAAGCCAGTCCGGGGCTGGTGGCCAGGGCCTCAAAAGAGTTAAGGTTTTAGTTACTGGGCATTTGGCTTCCCCTCTGTAGAGACTGGAGTTAGCTACCAGGCTGTCCTAAGGCTGACATGTGCTAGGTCTGTAAGGCTCTTGAAACTCCCTGTGTTCCCTTTGTGCAACCTGCTTGATTTGCTTCTGTTGACTTTGTCTGGTTGTATGGTATTCTCTGCAGATTCTGAATGTAGATGCTATTCTTCTGAATAAAGCTTGCAAGTCATCAGCTTGTCCAATACTTTCTAATGCTAAACTTTTCCTGTCTTCATCTTCTGAAGTCCTGGCCTTCCCACTTAGGACCCTGTCACCAAAAAATGATCTGCTGGTCCAGATAAATCCACCTTTCATCTATATGCAGCCTTAATCCTTCTGAGTGTCCTCAGAAGGGAGACAGATCGGATATGTTCCTATGTATCTATTCAGGGTGCATGTATTTCCTAGGTGGACTTTCTCAGACCTTGAAGTCCTAGTTTATTGTTTATGCATTTTGTGACCCCAAACCCCACCCTCCAGCAGCCCAGGCTTACTCTCAAGCTCATTCCATGAGGACTCCCAAAGGTAGCCAACCTTCCCTTGGATAAAAGAAGTGTATTTTCTGTGGAAATTTGATGAATATGAGAACAAGTTTCTAAGGAGAGTTCCTAAGCATAGACACAAATTTGACATCAAGGTGGTGTACCTGTAATCCCAGTAGCTGGGAGACTGAGACAGGTGGATTGTGATAAGTTTCAGACATAGCAGTTGTACATTAAGATCCCACTATCAAAACAAAAACAAACAAACAACAACAAAACCCCACGATCCTTACTATTGTAAAAACCCGCTTCCCTGGGGGAGACGTGAACATCAAAGTACAAGCCCATTAGCGTTCACCCTGGGGAACCAATGAGTTTCTGGGGCTTGCTTACGGAATCCGGTGACCTCAAAGCAGCCACAGTGCAGAATCATCACCTCGTTTTACAGTTTGAGATAGGATCTCTTTGTTGTTTGCTGCTGCATAACTGGTTCATGAGTCTCTTGGGCTTCTGTCTTCACCTTCCGTCTAACTGTATGAGATGTGCGTTGCCAGGCTAGGCTTTCTGCGGGTTCTTCATGTACTTTACCTACTGTGCCATCTCCCCAAGCCCCAGCCCCAATACTTTTAAGTTCAACTTTCTTAGCCTGAATAAGGAGGCTAAACGTCCTGTTGTCACTCCTAGCTTTATTTGTTTGTGTGTGTGTGTGTGTGCACGCCCACATGTGGGAGTGCCACAATGCACATATGGAGGCCAGAGGATAACTTGCAACAATCAGTTCTCTCCTACTTCATGAGTTCCAAGGACTGAATAGGTCATCAGGCTTGGCAGCAAACGCCTTTACCCTATAAGGCATATCACCAGCCCATTCATAGCTTTATGGAATGGATCCAAACCTCCTGGATTGAGATTTCCAGCTGATGTTTGGCCTTCTTTGCTTAACAATGGTCCACAGTTACCCCATATCCTTTGGAGATGGAATGAATTAACTTGGCCATAAAACTAATCTGAAAGACCAAGAACATGCAATTACAGATGCCTGTGAGCACATGCAGGAGCTTCCCAGAATGCTGTGGCGCTTCACTGGGCATGGCCTGCTATGTAATCTCAATGTAAGTTAAACAGAGACTTGTCCTCATTTCTGTGTGCCAAGTCATTTGCTACCTGACTGGGAGATTAAGGCTGCTAAGTAAACTGTAATGAGAATGGTGTGGAGATATTGTGAAACCTTCTGCGTCTCTCATTTCGTAGCTTATTCATGTTTTTAGGCTTTCCATCAGAGTCTCAACCTTAGATTTGTATCTGTTACATCAGAGAAAGCTAAGTCAAGCGGATCATTTTGTTTATGAAGAAACTAGAGATTTAGCTTATATACACAACTTCTTCCTTTCCTCCCACAAATAATTAAAAAGGAAAATAGAGTCCATACCCCAATCTATCAAATTTATATTTTAGGTACCTGAGTCCAAATACAATAGTTTTATTATTAGAGCACAGCACAATAGGTGTGCTAAAATTTAAATCACACGAATGGATTTGTGGTTAAGTTAGGCTAAAATCAGTAATGAATTAATAGCAAATTATAATGTTTAAAGCAGAGATTATAACTGGACATGACTGTGCATATGACAACCCTCAGCTGAGGCAGCAGGATTATAAATTTGAGATCAGTTTGGGAAACTGTGCGATTCTATCTTAAAACAACAACAATAAAATACCCTTTAGCTGGACATGTAGATGAGTTTTAGAATGCTTGCCTAGCATGTCCAAAGTCCTGGATTCTATCTTTAGCACCACATTAGAGTTAGGGGTGGTAACACACATCTGTAATCCCAGCAATATAGGCAGTGAAGGGAGAGTCAGGAAGAGCAGAAATTCAGCCAACTTCTGCTATAGAGTGAATTTAAGACAGCATGCTCACTTTAGTTTTATTTTCAGGTGATAATCTCTCATTTTCCCACATTTTAAGATCGTATATGTGTTGTGCAAATGTGTTTGTGTCCTGGTATGTGCACGTGTGTGCAAGTCAGAGGACAATTTTTGGGAGTCAGTTCTTTGCTATCATTGTGTGGGTCCTGGGTAGCAAACTTGGGTCCTCAGGCTTGGTGGCAAGCACCTTTATTCAGTCTTCTTGATGGCCCTGATCATTATATTGTGATTTGCCTCCTCCTTGGAGAAATGTCTCTCTCTTTTGTTGTTGTTTGTTTGTTTGCTTTTGAGATAGTTTCCCTGTGTAGCTCTGGCTCGAACACAGAACTGCCTCTGCCTCTGCCTCTGCCAGGATTAAAGGTATACCTGGAATTAAGCATAGATCTAGGCACACCAGCATCTTAATAAGAGCCTAAATAAGGAGGATAGAGAGTTCAAAGCCAGCTCAGACTGCGTGGTGTGATCCCCAGTACCCACATGGCAGAAGGAGAGAACCAGTTCCCACAGATAGTTCTCTGGCTCACATGTGAGCTGTGGCATTTGTGCATATTCATGTGTGTGCATGCACATGCACACACATACACCCAACATAAAAAAAAGACTGGCATATTGGATGGTGGAATGTGTGACTTTCTGTACACCATTTTCATGAGATGAGTATGATCTGCAGCCTGGGGTCAGGGCAGCAGCACTGAGTGCCGAGTGAAAGCACAGCTGCTTTGGGAAGAAGAGAAACACACACAAACTTGAAAGCAAGGGGGAGGTGTGGTTCCCAACAGCCTCAAATGATGTTTGCGCAGCTTGAAGATCTAACTAGAAAGAACTGGAAAGCCAGGCAGTGGTGGCGCATGCCTTTAATCCCAGCACTTGGGAGGTAGAAGCAGGCAGACTTCTGAATTCGAGGCCAGCCTGGTCTACAGAGTTCCAGGACAGCCAGGGTTATACAGAGAAACTCTGTCTTGCCAAAACAAACAAACAAAAAAACCTAAAAATGGAAAAACACACTGGGCAGTTAAGACAATGGTACCTGTGAAAGGAGTGGTTTAAAACCATGGGACTTGGAGTTAGATCAAGGTGGGAGTCCTAGTTGCTTCTTGGGAAAATCACTTAATCTCTCTAATTCACAGTTCCTAAACCTGCCAAAGGTACACAATAATGGTACTAATTATAAACCATTGAGAAAATTGGATAAGATAATGTGAATACAGCATTTAGCTCAATGTAAGAGATAGTCTACAATCTTTCTCAAGTGCTTTGTCCCAAAAGTTTAATCAGTAAACACGGTATTCAGTAACTGTTTAATATTGTGTTAGGTTGGGCTGGAGAGATGGCTCAGCGGTTAAGAACACTGCTCTTCCAGAGGCCCTGAGTTCAAATCCCAGCAACTATATGGTGGCTCACAACCATCTGTAATTGGATCCAATGCCCTCTGCTAGTATGTGTCTGAAGACAGCTGCAGTGTACTCATATAAATAAAAATAAACAAATCTTTAAAAAATTATTGTGGTGGGGACCCAGAAAAGGGGAAATCATTTGAAATGTAAATAAAAAATATATCAATAAAAAAAAGACCAAAAAAAATATTGTGTTAGGACTGTGGGAGGAAGCATGGTCTCTACCCATGAGAACACATGAAGCTCACATCTAACAAGCATCAGTGCCCTGAAGGAACAGGAACAGTGGGTATGTTCACATGGTCATAGAGTTAAAGGAAATAATAAGTTTAAAAAATTATTGTTATTGTGTGTATGTACGTGTGTTTGATGTGTATTTTTGCATGTATGTGTGTGTTCGATGTGTATGTGTGTGTGTAAGAGTGTGCTTGATGTATATGTGTGCATGTGTGTTTGATGTGTATGCATATATGCATGTGTTTGATGTGTATATGTGTGTGCATATGTGTACTTGATGTGGATGTATGTGTGTATGACCCGAGTATGTGGAAGACAGAAGACAACTTTAGTTCTCTCCCTTCAGTATGGATCCAACTCAAGTCATCTGACTTGCACAGCAAGCCCTTTTACCTGCTGAATCATTTTGCCCACTCCAGACAGTATAAATTTCTAAGGATGCACATATATGAACTAGCATCATGGTTCTCCATAGCAGGTGTGTGGCATGAAACAGAAGTTCTTTAATAAAGTAGAAAAATTACACACACACATACACACACACACACACACATATACACACGAGAGAGAGAAAGAGAGAGAGAGATGGGGGAAGAGAGGCAGCATAAGAGGAAATGATCTTCTTAAAAATTAATTTAGCTTGGGATATGCTGAATGCATCAACACAACATACATTAGTTAATTTCGCAAGACCTAGGATAGAACTTAATGGGACATGGGAACATTTAAGTTAATGCACAGGAAATAGTAAAATCAATCTTCAATTTTTAAAAAGACATATTATTTTTGTTAGCTGAAGTTCTCTCCATTGTATAATAAATAGGAAAAATTTTGCTTTCTCTCCATGATGTCAGAGATCTACTGGGTGACAAGTGAATTTAGGGATCTAAAGCAGAGCATAAGGTTTGAGTTTCTGTGGGAAGCTAGAGCTCTGTGAGGCTCCTCTAGTTCTACAAGCTGGAACTGAGGCTCGTTGTTACTCAGCAGACCCCTTCACTCTTACTCCTCATATCAAAACTGTGTCAGCAATCCAGACCTCTGCCTCTTCACTACCACAAACTAAACCTGAGCTGCTTGCTGCTAGGGTCACTGACAGTAACTGCCTCAGACAGGTAACGGTAGGGAGGTACAGGCCCAAGGCGCACCCTCTGCAAAAACAAGGAGGGAGAGCAAAGCCAGAGCAGATGTGCAGCTTTTAAAAGGATGTTTTTCTTTATTCATTCATTCATTCATTCACGTGTGATATGCATGTCTCTGTGTGTGCACATACATGTGCTGGTCTTACAGGCTAGAAGAAAGTGTCAGAGCCTCTGAAGCTGAGAGTTACAGGCAGTTGGGAACTTCTTGATACAGGTGCTGTAATCTCAATGAACTTGGGTCCTCGGCAAGAGCAGCAAGCACTCTTAACGGCTGAGCTGTTGTTTCTCATGATCATGTGTATTTATCGACTCTGGATCCAGAAGTTGTCCCAGGCCTTTTGCATGCCATCTCTTGCAAACCTGACAGCTCACAGATAACACTTCACAGATAAAAGAGATACTATTATCATATCCCCCTTTAAAAAGAGAAAACTGTCAGGCAGTGGTGGTATACGCCTTTAATCCCAGCACTCAGGAGACAGAGGCAGGCAGATCTCTGAGTCTGAGGTCAACCTGGTCTACAGAGCAAGTTCCAGGATAGTCAGGGTTACACAGAGAAACCCTGTCTTGGGTTTAAGAAAAAAGACAGGAAAGTAAGGTTTACAGAAGAGGTTATTTGTTTGTGAACACAGGTTAATTGAAAAGACAGGATTCAAACTCAGCGTCATCTAATGTCAAGGTAGCTCTGGGTTGTGGATTCAATCCAAACACACCCTACTTGATCTTTTTGCGAGGGCAGTCACTGCTACAGCTCACAGGCTGCACCAGCACAAGAGTTGCACCAGCACTCTTGGAATGTGCTGCTGGTCAGACTGGCCATACAGGCAGCATCGCACCTGCCCTTGAAAAGACCAAACTTCTTTCTCTGTACTGCCAATCAGCAACCTGAGACCCACTCCTGTTGACTTTGAGAACTAAACCTCACACAGCCTTTTATTGCTTCTATTTGTTTTTATAGAGTCCTGCTATATTGAAATCAAATAATCAAGGCACTGGTTTCAGTCAAAGCAGTTTCTGTCATGGCCATCAGAAAGAACCATTCATTGTTCTTTTGTTCAGAACAACCACCCAAGTATGGAAGTATGATAGAAATCTGTAGTATTTCTTGGGGTTGGTGTGCCTCTGTGTGCCCTGCCTGTGTCTTAACTTAAAAGGTAATGGAGTGGGGTGGGGTGGATAGATAGTTCTGTAGATCCATGTGCTTGAGTATCAGGACTAGAGTTCAGATCTCCAGACCTAAGTAACTGTAAGGTGAGCATGGCGCACAATCCGATGCTGAGAAGGCAGACATTCAACTGAGAGACCCTGCCTCAAGGAATAGGGCAGAGACATCAAGGAGGTCTCCCACTCCCAGCCCCTTACCACCATGTGTACATACCCATGCACATCTTTACACACACACACACACACACACACAGAGAGAGAGAGAGAGAGAGAGAAAGAGAGACAGATAGACAGAGGAGAAAAAAGTAACTGGGCTGACAAAGTTTCACGATTTATAAGAAATGAGTTAGCCTGAGACTGTTCTCTCATCTGGACTTGCCACTATTGTTTACCGACTTAGGAACCAGCCATTCTGTCTCCTGTTGATAACTTCATTTGCTGTGGGTCAGAAGTGAAAGATCAGATGTGGAAGTTCAGTCTCTGAGGTAGCCTTCTACATGGAAGAAACGACAGGTGTCTCAACAGTGAGACTCTGAAAGGCTTCTCACCACCCAAGACAACGACAATATTTTTGGAGGAGCTGAGGTGACTCTCTAGCCTGGAATGGAGCAGAGACAGCTTCTGTTTTGAAGCTAAGAAGCTTGCTTAGTGGCACTTGGAGGATACATCACCTGTTACCATTCAGCCTTGGAGCATTGCTGAAACCACCACAAGGCATTCCTAGCACCTTGTCTTGAGATAAAATACCAACCATTTCCTTTCAGGATACTGTGTTTACAAAGAAACGAGGCTTCCCAACAACCCTGCTTCTGACAAGTGCCAGGACTTGTGGGCTGGGGAGATGGCTCAGTACTTAAGCGCCTGCTGCTCTTCCAGAGGACCTGAGTTTTCCTTCCTGACACCCTTGTCACGTGGCTCTCACCTGTCTGTAACCTGTCTACCTGCTTTGCCCTCACTCACATGCCCACACACATCTACATAGAATTAAAAATGATAAAAACATATCTTTTAAAATACCATGACTTTCTTTGTCTATGGAGAAAGTCTGTTGAGCTCATTCATTTGCAATTATTTATGGGATAATGAGGGGCCACAGGGAAAGATGGAGGCAAAAACAGACCAAACTGTTTGTAGGTGTTATCAAGTTCTTTTTCTGAACTCCAAACAACAAGTGCCCAAGAATAAAGACATGGTTCGCCTGGAGCTTCCAGTAAGGGCTGAACCAGTGGCACAGCCACCCAGCCCAGAGCTGCCCTGGCCTCTTGCCTAGGACAGGGGTTTGGTTAGCCTAGGTTAGCAAGCAGCCACTCCTTACCGTAATGATTTTTGCACCATCTGTTCTGACCAAGAAAAATCCCAGCTAGAATAATCATTAACAGCGTTGAAAACTGACTCATAATGATCTCAACCTGATTTCTTGTCAGGCTCTGAATAAACTTTCCATCACCTAGTCTGAATGCTTTTCTTCTGGCTTAAAAGATGTTCTGGGAGTTGCTTGGGTTCATTCATCAGGTGAGCTGAACTGTCTTTAAACAATAGGCTAGGGATTGTCAGATGCTGGCAGAGTCTCTGGGCCTGTGACAAGGACTTAGGAACCCTGGAGCCTTGGGATGAGGGCCGGGGATGGAAACTCTGTCAAGAGATCAGAGGGGTCTTTGGTCGCAGACAAAAGTTGTTCACAGAAGTACCATGTGTACTGTTGTAGTTTTTCAGTTAAAGGCTATATCTGGAAAGCAGCAGGCTGACCAGAGAGAAACAGTTCTTTTCTCATACATTTTGTTTTATTAATTTTCCTTGTTTATGATTTGAGGATTTCATGAATGTATCATGTTTATATTGTGTTCACCCCTCCCTTTCTGTTCAGGTCATCCTCTGTCCTGCCCCTAACCTGACTTTATGATCTTCTGTAGCCATTTTTGTCATACATGTAACTCATGGAGTCCAATCTGCATCACTCCTACTTGAGTGTGTTTAGAGATGACACATGTAGGATTGAGACCTTGGTACAGAAAACAACAAACAAACCACTGGTTCTCAGCAGTCACTGACGCCTGAGAGAGAGGCCTTGTGGAATTTTTAAGACAAATTTTATGTCATTGTGCTAACACACTGGTCAATGCTTTGGTCATATGAAGTTCAGTCCTCTGAGGACCCTGGAGGTGCCGCATAGAACATAGCTCAGAATACCTTCCTAAAGAAGACCAGAAAGAGTATTTACCAACAAATCTTGGACACCAGTGCTTAAGGTTTGCCCATAGTGGTGTGTGTCAACTTCTTTTAATGTTTTTGGAGGGGTTGGGGAGAGACAGGATCTCCCTGTATCAACCCAGCCCAGCCTTAAAGTCTTACAGTAGTACGTTTGTGTGTTTCATCAATACCCTCGCCTTTCTAAGTCAGAACAGATGTGAATACCTAGCAGGTTAGAGTCCTGCAGTCAAGTATGAGATATTCCTGATGAAAATGTGCATCAGGTCACAGCTATAGTTAAGGTAGTTCAGAGGTCAGACACAATACACCCTCTTCTCCCAATCCTGCAGGCACAGATGCACAGATTAGGAAGTGCGTGGGAAGGAGAGAACAGGAAGGAAGCACCGCGGTTGCCACTCCCTGAGGTTCACTTGTGACGAGGGAGTCGAGGCCCATTGCCTTGTGTTTTTAAAGCAGCTTTGTCTGCAGCCTGTTCTCTCATTCTTTACCACAGTGTCAAGCTGCTCAGTTTCCTTACTTGCAATACACATTTCATTGGTAAGTTGTCATGGGTTGCTTGAGCTCATTGGGAAGCTGGCTCTGGACCAGGGTGGGCTCTAAGGTGTAGACCCAAGAATGTTTGTCTCAAAGACCCACTTCTGACAAGAAGAAATCAACAGCCAAAGATTGGAAACATTGTTTCTTTGGAAACATCTACTTGTAAAGCATTTTCAACAGAGATTACTAGTCTTTATTCCATGACATAAAAATATCTACAGTGGGAAAAAGAAGCCAGAATTTCACCCATGAGAAGTTCATCTGTGGAGAGAAAGTTCAGTTGGGAACTCTAGTTGGATTCTTTAATCTCTCTATTTGGTTGGAACCCTGGCTCATCCCCTGTTCATGCTAAGAAACTCTGAAACTCTGTTCATCTTCCTCCCACCCTTCTTGTAAGGAGATAATGCTGACCTGACATGTCATCTCTCCTGGTATCTACATTTCCAGAAACCTCCTCACAAATGCCCACCGGGAATTCGGCTTTTCCCCCCCCCATATACATGCACAGTCCTAGCTCCTAGCTCACAGGTCATCACCCCGAGCCCAGAACCCATAAAATCTCCTTCTTTAATCTGCACTTACGTTTCCATTGACCTCCGTCTGTGAGATGGGTGAACTTGTCCCAGAGCTGCCTCTCAATAAGCCTGCATTTAAACTATTGGTTTGACTTGAACCGGCTCAATCCATCAGTGGAGAAACCTACTCTTCTCCGCTTGGTTCCTGCTGAATAGTCCACGATGTGTCCTTTGTTGGACCTCAGTCAGGACCCTCCAGGAACCTCAGCCGGGCCCTGAAGATGATCTGATGATGTCTTTTTTCTGGCCATCTGCTGTTTCTATCTGCTACTCATTATTTGTTCTTTTACTTTTGCTTGTTGTATATTCAGCAAACTCACTAATTCAAAACCAAAAGAGTAGTTCTTACAGATTACTGTCTCCACTGTAGAAAACACCCAGTTTCCTTTATAGGAAAATGTCTTCATCAGGATGTCTGGGGAATCAAGGGTCTTACTTTGCCTCTACCTGGCAGCTTAATTCTTCCCCCACCTTTCTTCTACGTCCCGTTTAGAATCAGTTTACAGTTAAATTGTTATTTACTTTGTGCCTTTGAATATGTCATTTGCATTGCATGTATGTGCACCACATGTGCCTGTTGGATCCTCAGAAATTGGGGTTACAGACAGTTGTGAGCCATTGTGTGGGTGCTGGGAGTCAAACCCAGGTCCTTTACAAGAGCTCTTAACCACTGAGCCAACTCTCCAGTCCCCGGTTTACTTTTAAATCTGATTGCTTTTCAGATATTGAAATCATTCTCTCAAAATAGTTCCAAGGCTCTTGCCCATTAGTACCTCAGTCTGGTCAAGTTAACTTCCAAGTTTCTCCATGGTCACACACTGAGAAGTGAGCCCCACTGCTCAGGGACTCATCTCACTGTGGGAGAAATGAGCAGCACTAACTCCTTGTTTTCTTCAACACAAAGGCCTTTATGTTTAGCTGTATACACTGTTTCAAGAAATTCATATTGACGGGGGCATTTGGAAAAGAAAGAAGAAAAAGAGAATGAAAACTAAAGAGAAAGGGAGGGAGGGAGCACTGTTTCTTTTTGGACTCGATTGATAAGAGCTCCAGGTGTTTTCTCCAGATCCAGTTTCTACCTGGTGATGTCACTAATCCGCTGCTCCTCGAGTTTTTTTTTTCCCTTGCTGTTCTATTCTTTTATCTTGGTTTGCTATATACTTAGTAAGCTCACTCATTCACAACCCAAAGTATGGCCATTATAGACTGTCCTCTGAACTGTATAGAATACTCTTTTAACTGCTCTCTGCCTCTTGATGTCCTGAAAATTCTCTTTTATTGATTGTTGCTTATTATTTGTAAAAAATGTTATTGATTTTTTAAAAAAGAATGACAGCAAAGCCTGGCAAAAGGAATCAAGGCTCCATTTTGTCTTGATTCGTTGTCTGCGTTGTCTACACAGCTTCCGTGGGCAGGCATGCACACATGTACATATACAAGCAGGCAAAACACTCACACACATAAGACGATGTAAATAATCTTTAAAAAATGATTTTTAAACCTTTAGGAGTTTCCTATTGCTATTCTGGGGGTGGGAGGGGAGGGAAAACTTACAATGAAATTTGAGGTGTGCCTTGAGTCTCGTTGGCCATCTTTCTCTCCCAAGTTCTAACTTGGTTCTTTCCTTCAAGCCCGGTTTGTGCAGCTGTTTGCTTGGGCCTAAAAGCTCCTCGGCGCTTAGCATCTCAGAATCTTAGAAGTCTCTCTGTCTCTCTCTTTGAGATATTCTCTATAGGAATTCCCAAAGACAAAATTCTGAGCTTCCCATGTAAGTCACAGTTCCCATTACACTGCCTCAAATACATCTTTCTAACCAGATGTATTTTCATATGCTTGCTTGTACCTGAGGAGCCTGGAACGGTGCCTGGCTCATGACAGGTACAGACTAAGTGTTTGTGGATTTAATGAATGAAATGCATGGGAAGTATGAGAATACTTGTCACAGCAAGCTCATGAGGTTGCTGGATTGAGTTCTATCCTAGGATATATATGCAGAAACTGGGGAAAACGCCATCATTTTTCAGAGGGCAAAACAATGTCCTTGGCATGGTGAACATCTACAATCCCAGCATTCAAATTAACAACCCAGGAGGATTTATGAGTTGGAGGCCAACCTGGGCCACACAGAGAGACCACACCTTTAAAAAATTTAGAAAAAGCAATAGGGAAGAGGGTAATGAAAATGAACCACAGCTATTATCCTTGGGTACTGATCATTAAAACAAGCTTGAAGACCTAGGGTGTTCAAATTGACATCATAGGGCAAAGACAGGATAGGTGCAGGTCCTCATGAGGAAGGAAACTTCTTTGTAATAGAACCCAAAAGTCAACTGCAGGGCCACGGGAGCTCATCTTGGGTAAAGGGTGTGGCTGGTTTCATCACAACTCCTCCTGCTTCATTCTGGTCTATAGAACTGTAAGCCTCCCAGGCCCATGGACTTGGCTGAAGACCAGCATCCTGGAGCCAGAGAACTCATCCTTGAAGAGTGGAGTTTAAGGGTTTGTTCTCCAATCAGCTGCTGTTCTTCCCTTAAGATTGATCAGCAAACAGAAGTACGCAACTAGGGGGCTCTTTGAGACTTCCAGGAAAGGGGGACCCTGGGGCGTGATTGGCTTCCAGTCAGTAGTGTTACAATTCACACGCCCTAGAAAGCTGGCTTTATTTTTTAGACTGCTCAGACTGTTGGGTGGGCTTGAATAAGTGAACATATAGAAGCCTGAAAGAAAGGAAAACAATGTATACAAATGGAGGCTATTCGGAGCCTGACAGGAAGGACAGCAGTGCTTCAAGAGAGGCAATGCCCTGGACTATCCTGGGCTACTCAGAAAAAAATGTCTGTGAGGAGGTGATATCTCAGACCAGCTGGGCGAAGGCAAGAGTGATGATCAGGTTGAGAATGGCTTGGGAGAGACTTTAGTTTTGGAGTTTAACGGAGATCAGCAAGACAGTGGGAAATACGGTGGAGGGCAATGTGGCTAGAGATATGGACAGAGTAAGGGAAGGCTGCAGAACCTCTGCGCTGAGTGAAATGCAAGGCCAGAGCAGTGCAAGCTGCTGTCTAGTTGTAAATTCCTGAGAACAATCGATAACAAAGGGGAAGGAGGCTGGACTCACGTCAAATTCTCCTTGGCTTAGAAGGTCTGTGAGCAGCTAGCAGCGACTCTCGACGTATTCTCTAACACAATATGAATCTCAGAATGTGGAGGATCATAAGTCCTGATGATTTATTTTTATTTCTTAATTATATGTATGTATGGGGTAGTGTAATGAGTGCAGGTGCCTGTGGATGCCAGAGGCATTAAATCTGGACCTGGGATTACAGGCAGATGCGAACCGTTAGATATGGATATGGGGAACAGAACTTTGGTCCTCTGCTAAACTCAGTATGTGCTCTCAACCACTGAGCCATTTCTCCAGTCCCAAATCTTGCCTTTATTACCAATGAAAGTGCTTGATGTTCAGAAAACACTTCAGGGCTCCTACATTATTATTTGTTGTTGAAAGCAACCCCAGGAAAAAAAAGGCATTGGAGTTAGATTTATTTTATATGGTAAAGCGCAGCTTGGTGAGACTAACATGCTTAAGATCAATTAAGTGCTTTAGCTCAGAGAGGCAGGAGAATGATCCTGAACGAGGCTCTCTAAATCACAATTCTGCGCTGTTCCTTTGACCACATCACCATCAAATAGTAGGTTCCACTCAACTAGTGGACTTTTATAATATTTACAGGGGTATGGAATAAATGCATTTGGGATTGGTGAGTAGAATCAATGAGTTTGACTTTGAACTTTCTGGATTGGAAGTGACTGTGGGATCTTCGAATGAAGAAGATATGGCATAGGTATAAGGGCGTGGAGCTAGGGAAGGGTTTCAGTGTGTCCATACAAGACAGAGCTTGCTGTCTTGTTTTGTTGAAAACCTAGTAGATTACTTAACCTAGCAGAGTTGAGCACTATCAACATAGCAATACTTCTGCCTTTTTATTCTGAAAGCTAATTTAAAAGCTTTATGGAACGGGGCACTTTTAAAAGGGTTATTTGTGTATGCATGTATTTTGCTGGCATGTATGTATGTGATGCCATACAGAGGCTAGAAGAAGGTGTCAGATTCAACAGGAACGGGAGTTTCAGAGGACTGTGAGCCAGCACATGGGTGCTGGGAACAACCCTGGCATGTGATGAACTCCTAACCACTGAGCCATCTCTCCAGCCGCCTGGTATGGGTTGTCTTAGGAAAAAGTGTATAGCATAAACGGAATATGTCAAGGTTGGTTAAAGAACAGAATTTGAGGGGCTGGGCATGTGGCTTGGTGGTGGAGCATTAGCCTAGCATGTATAAGGGTTCAATCTTTAGCCCTAAAAATAGAAAACAGGATTTGCACTGCTGTGGGTATGATAAGCATGACTTAGCTGATCCCAAGTTAATTAAAAAGTAGTTCTCCTATATAGGAACCTAGAAAGGGGGGCAGGTAGAGAAGTGACGTCTAAGACATCTGTGTAGGCTGGTAGCACTTTCTAAAGGCTTGCAAAAGCTTGATTTCCTTTATCACACACAGCTATAGAACTAAGCCTATACTCTAAGTATAGACTTAGTATAGAAGTCTAAACAGCAGGAAAAATAGGTCTGACCTTGCATATCCGCAGCTTCATGTTTCTCTTTTCGTTGAAACTCCGGCTTTATGAAGTGGGTGTTGATTGTGTGGCATCTCCCATGCCAGGCTCTACCACTGCTACCACTGCTACCACAGTTGCTACCACTCCGCTGACCCTGTTCTCACTGTACCTCTGGCCTGGGAAACCTTTCTCACTCTATGTCTCTTTTAAAAAAAATATCTTCCTGGCCTCTTCCAGAGCCATACCACAGGCAACGGCACCTTCCAGAGTTCCCCCAGAACTCTGGCGTATTTTCCATCTGCATTTGGCCAAGTCTGGGCTTGTAGGATCTGTGTACACTGTAGTAGTGGAATCTGAGACATTCAGCCCCATAATGGGGCCTTTGGGTTGACCAAATGGAAATTCTCCAACTAAGCTAGACAATAATGCTGTGTTTTCTTTAATTTAGACATAGAGAAACCTCTTTTCTGCGTTGTCTTAGTTCATTGCTTTTTGTTGCTGTAACTAAATTTGACAAGCTGAGAAATTTAGCAAGCAGAAAGTTTGTTTATTTATCTACTTATTTGGTTTTTCTAGACAGGGTTTCTCTATGGCTGTCCTGAAATTTACTCTGTAGATCAGGTTGTCCTTGAACTCACAGAGATCAACCTGCCTCTGTCTCTCAAATGTTGGAACTAAAGGCATGTGCCACCACTGCCTGGCTCAGAAAGATTTATTCAACGTTCATTATCAGGTTGAGGTCTGTGCCTGGTGAGGATCTTCCTGCTGGTGGCCATGATGCAGAGTCCTGGTCCAGAGCTTCAAATGTTGAAAGAGATACATCCACAAGGCAGGGCCCTCAGTGACAGTCCATGAATGCTCTAGTCCATTCATTTATTATTGGATTAATCTATTCATGACAGAACCTTGGTGTCTATATCCCCAACGCTGACCTCTAGCCCTCCACATGAATGCACACATACACAAGTATATGTGTACACACAAGCATGCACATACATGCATATTCAAAAATATCTTTACTATAAATTCAGAATGTTTATACAAAATTATGTATAAAAATTCTGTCTTCTTCAAAGTACATATGCTTCTACTATAAGATATTATTAAAGTTGGGAGCAGTGGCAAATCTCTGTAATCCCAAAACTTGGGAGGTTGAGACACAGAGAATGTGAGTTAGAGGTTAGCCTAGGTTACATAATGACTCTCAGAAACTACCCACACCCTTCCTCCAAGAAAAAAAGAAAAGATAAAGATATTCTTGACATCAGTAACTAGTTATTCTTTTGAGCTAACATAGAGTAATTTTGACAAAATACCTGGCTTTTTTTTTTTTTTTTTTTTTAGTTTTAAAGCTTTATTATGGAGAAGTAGGGAAAGAAAAAGAGATAGAGAAGTAAAGAGAGAAAGAAAAGATAGAGGGGTGAGAGCTGGCCATGACCACATGGAAAGAGGGGAGGAGAATGGGGAGAGAGGGAGAGCAAGGGGACAAGGAGGAGAATGGGGAGAGAGGGAGAGCAAGGGGACAAGAGACAAGAAAGTGAGTGAGGAAACAGCAATACCTGGCTTTTTGAGACAGGATTTTGCTCTGTAACAGAGCCCTGGCTGTCCTGGAGTTGCTCTGTAGACCAGGCTAGCCTCAAAGACACTGTGATCTGCCGCCTCTGCCTTGGAAGTGCTGAGATTAAAGGCATGTGCCACTATACCTACCTGGTAGTGAGCGATTTTGACCTGTCTGATTAGGAACTACTTTCTCAATACTTTACACATTAAAATAGGCAGGGAATGTGACAGAAAGCTGTGATTAAGATAGGTGTAGGAACTTTCAGTGAGTCACACAGGTTAACCCAGGGAATTACATACCTCTTACACACCTTTGGCAAGAATCCGTACGAACGTGTGAAGTCTTTGTTTTCTCACAATGATTATTGTCCAATTACAGTTCTTTCAGGAATGTGTAATGGAGAATCTGCTTCTCTTTAAATTGCCTGTTTGGTACACAAATATACATACACACACCACAAACATATACACACATTACCTACTCATACACACATATACCACAAACATATACACACATATCACACACATATATACATATATATCACAGAAACATGTACACATATTACATACACCACACACACATACACACATATATCACACAAACATACACACATTACACACACCACCCACACATACATGCATATACACATACATACACACATATACCACACAAACATACACACATTATACACACCACACTCACACCTGCCATGGCCTTCTTACCTATTTTCTTACTTTCTCTCAAACATTGTTTCCTTCTTTTTCTCCTCAACTATTCATCCATTTGCTGTGTGAGCACCTGAGTGGAGCCCTGCCGAGGGAGGTCAGAGGACAACTTATGAGAATTGCTTCTCTTAACCTCATGTATGTCTTGGGGATCTACCTCAGGCTGCCAGGTTGACAGCAAGTGCTGCTACATACTAAGTTATCTCGATGGCCTTCTATTTGTTTACCTTAAAATGCTCTTAGATTTATTTTTTATTTGGTGTGCATGGGGGATAGTGAGTGTGGAGGTCACAGGATGACTTATGGGAGTCAGGTCTATCCTTATGCCGTGCGTGTCCTGGTCCTACTGAGTCATCCCACTGACCTAGTGTTTCTTTCTTAATGAAAGCATCTTATGCACCAACTGTAGAGTTTACTTTTTACTCGGTGAAATATAAAACAGGTCATTATTATTCTTAGATATTCTTTTCTTTAGATTCCATCTTTTTAAAACAGGCATATCTGTGCAAATAGCTAAATGGCATAATTTTTGTCTTATACTCCTACTAGTTAACAGCCTATCAGAGGCCTTTTAATGTCTCACTGGACACTTTCACCTCCTGGACAGGTCCCCCTTTCCCTATGCCTCATTCTTTGTCAGGGTGCAAAGTTCTCTTAGTCCTAATGGGCTGCGCAGTCCCCTTCTGACTACCCATTTGTTACTTTCCTTGGGCCACTATGTTTTTCAGTCATTCCTGTCCCAACACTGACACTGTTGGGTGATGCCAGCCTACAGGGTTGAGAATGAGTGTGACCCTGAGTCCGGATGTGACAGAAGAGCTCACAGACAGACTGGCTGCCTTTGCCTTCACGTGGGCACTTTACAGCTTAAGAAGGCCACAGAAACAAACCCCTCAGCAAGCGTTTTGAAGGCTTAGTTAGAGGGCAGGGCTTCTTTCCTTAAGCTAGAAGGCACCTGGAACAACGGGAAATTTCAGGGAAGGGATGGGAGGAGGAGGAAGTGACAGCCCCACCCTGCTCCATGATGGAAGGATGGCTCTAAGGCTCAGAGAAGCATCAGGACCAGAACCCTAATGCTGGCCACTTGAAGGGCCTTGACTGACCTGAGGGAGATGGATCCTGGTGAGTACTGGCAATCTCTTTAACTTTTATGAGGTGTTGAGTTCAGAGAGGGATCGAGGCTGGGAAGGGAGGAATGCCAAGAAGCCCAGAGAGCCTGAACTGCTCATGCACCATTCATGTGGAGGGTCTCCTTCCTCTCCTTTCTTCATCTGGGTCTTGGAGCCTGTTCAGACAGTCATCCATTTTCTTTCCTGAAGCTGTAGTCCATCTTGCACTTAAAATTCAGAGCTGGAATGGCTTTGGGAAATCCAAGGAGGACTTATAAAAAGCACAGCTCATTTAATAAACATGTCAATTAGTTACTGCCTCTTACTGATGGATGGATATTTATCTTTTAGTCTTCATGCTTACAAACCATGATGTAATGGATGCCCTGCTGGTGAAATTTTGCAAGGATGTGCAGGAGTATTTTATATGCAAAACTTCTAAGAGAATAAATGTTGGGGCAAGGGCGATGCTCACTTTAAGTTTCGATGGCATCAGCTGACTTTAAGTCTGATGAGTTTATAGTCTCACTCCACAGAGGCAGCCCATCTCCATATGCTCTGAACAAAACAGGGGATTGCTATTTCAAGCATTGTCAACAGACCAAAGGTGACTCTCATTATGGTTTTAGTTTGCATTTTACAAGTATGACAAGATGACTCTTTCTTTCTTATTTATAGCTACTTTTATACATGAGTCAAAAGACTTAATGATTTAACCTGTGTAGGCAACCCAGGAACTACTTTCTAGTCCATAGCTGCTATTGAAACTACTGGGTTTGGGATATAAACGGTTAAGCAGTGGCATAGTCACCAGTAACTGACTAACTGAAAATTAGGTGGTTCCCAGCCTAAGCACTGCAGAGTATAGAATGAGATAAGGTGGGTTTTGAGGCCAGTTCTGTTCCAAGCTACTAAGGAACTTGTACCTTTTGTTTGTTTGTTTGTTTTTGTCTTATTGGTAATTTGGGGCAGGGTCTCAGGTATCCCAGGCTGACCTCAAACTTGCTATGTATCTGAGGGTAACCTGGAACTTCTTATCTTATTACCTAACCTCTGGAGTGCTAGGATTACACGTGGATGCCACAACATCTCAGTGGTGCTGGGAATTGACCCCAGGGCTTTGTGCACGCTAGGCTGGTGCTCTACCAACTGAGCCTCAGCCAATGCCCCAGTTTCTGGATTCTTTGGTACCTTTGAATAATGGAATGGAAATGGAACTGTGGTTTTCCATCATTGTTGGGTCCCCTGGGGCTCTACAGAGAAGCCTGGATTGGGAGATGGCTCCCCAGTTCTTCTAGTAGAGCAGCTCCTGTGTTCATTTCTTTACTTGAAAAAAATACCATACACACAAAAAATGTGGATGGCTGTCTGGAAGGAAGAACTCATATGACCTGGGACCCCTTCCAGGCAAAGAACTGGGTTGTTTAGTCAAACTAAGCTTAAATGGTACTAAGTAGGCGATGCTGGGCAAGTTATTTAACTTTACTAATCACCTTTCTATTTACCTGTCATGTGGAGTTGATAAAAGCTCTTGGATAGTTGTAGAGATAGAAGGAGATAGTGTTCAGGAAGCCTGGAGGCCTCTGAGCACTCACTTAATGTCAGTCACAGACCCAACTACTGGGGCAGGCACCATGGTCTTAAGAGCTTGTGCTGAATTTTACTTGGAAAATTGGTGTGGTGGAGACAGAGAGCTTTAGGGAGGGCCAGGGCTGTCTAGACATGGGCATGGACCATTTGGAGGCCACAGTATACAAAAGTAAGAGTTACTTCATGAGGGTTCAGGAGATAAGATGGGAATCTGTTTGAGCCACAATCTGGAGGATTCTAGGTTTGGTCTTAAACTTTTGAGTTATAAGAAATTTAAGTTTTCTCACACTTTAAATATCCATAGAACATTCTGGTAATCTTACTACATAGCAGAAACTTTTCCAGTTTGTAATCTTTGTAATTTTTAAATTGTAAACTTTCTTATTTTTTTTAAGACAGGGTTTCTCTGTGTAGCCCTGGCTGTCCTGGAACTCACTCTGTAGACCAGGCTGGCCTCGAACTCAGAAATCCGCCTGCCTCTGCCTCCCAAGTGCTGGGATTAAAGGCATGTGCCACCACTGCCTGGCTATTTTTCATTTTTTAAAAAAATACTGAAGAAATGAAAAGGAGTGCAGAATGCATCAAAGTTGTCAAACCATCATAGTAATAATAATAATAATAATAATAATAATAATAATAATAATGGAAAGCAAGCAAGCTAGTGTAGACCCAAGAGTGAGGCAGAAGGAAGGCTTGAATCTACCTGGAGTTTGGTGGCAGAGGCCAGTTCTCCTGCTGGCTGTATCATATGGACCTTACCTTTAGTGTCTCCTCCTGGAGCGTCCTGGGCCTTGGCAATGGATTCCTTTGCTGGCTCTGGTCTTCACCTACACTTGCTGGGGCCTTAGGAAGCCCTGCAAAGCAGATGATTTCAACATGTATTTATTAACTGCCACACGCCATGGCGGCTGGTCCCTGGTACACGTGGGTGGTCCCTTTCCTGTTCTTCCCATCACCTGTATTTAAGTCCCCATTAGCCTTAGACTTAGATCGTTGCAACAGAAGTCTTGCTGCCGTCTCCACCCTTGGCTTTTCCCCTTCTCTGGTCTGGGCTAAACACCACAGCTAAACTAATCCCAATATAGAGTTTTGATGAGTCGTTCCTGTTCAAAAACCCATCCTTAATCAGAGTAACACTTCCTGAGTATAGAAATGTCTGTTCAAAACAAAAGCTTGATAAACTGAAAAAGACTTGAAGGAATGAAACCTTTCCTATAGTTATCAGTACCTTTTCTTTTACTTTTGGCATCTAGGGGATGATTTCCCCTTATTCTTTGATCGTGTGTGTGTGTGTGTGTGTGTGTGTGTGTAGTGTGTATAAGTGCACATACAAGCACACATTTGCACTCATGTCTGTTCTGCACCTGTACAAGCAGAGGTTAGTGTGACACTGGGTGTTTTTGATGATCAGTCTACACCTCATACATTAAGGCAGGGTCTTTCCCTGAACCTAGAACTGCTGATTCATCTAGTCTGGCTAGCCAGCTTGTTCTAAGGACCCCCTGTCTCTAAAAGGTCTGCATGAATTTTATATTCCCATTGCTATATATGAGACAATCTACTTCCACAGGTCTTCAACAAATAGGGTATTGTTAATAGATCAAATGTAGGTCCCATTATTCTTTTGGTTTGTATTTAATTGTGATCTGAGAAAGGTCGTAGTCTTAATTTCTTTTAGCCACTTTTATATGCTTTGAATTACCTCGGCCTTTGACTGTCCTGATGCTGAATTCCTTGAAGTTTCAGCACACATGTACCTGTCCATTCAGCAAATGTGATTTAGCACCTGGTTACCAGGGAAGGCAGGAGATGGAGAAGGCTAAGGACAGACTCCGGAGCAAGCCTGCTCGGGCTTCAATTCCAGTTCTGACAAGAACATTCTTTCATGTCAGGAACAATATTAACACTCCATCACAGAGGATTTGTGAAATATAAATGATTTTAGACATGGATAATGGATTAGCTTGTAGTACAAATTCTCTTAACACAAGCATGGATTTCTAAAATGCTTGGCTCCAGACATGGGGGAGCAAAGATGATCAAGGCCTCCGCTTTTGTGGGGCTAACTCTAGATGCTATTCCGTCCTCTTCAGAAAACAAAGGTGTTATGAAGGCAAGCAGTCATTGGGTGGGGCATCCTCAGTAGCCAAAGAAAGACCCAAGCATGATTGTGGTTTCCTCAGAACCAAGACCCAAGCGGAGGGAGGTGGCCCCGCCCGAGAGCAGGGCTGGCTCCGGTTGTGGTTTCTCAGAGAATTCCTCCTAGGCAGACAAGGGTTTTAGTGTCTCCTCCCACCGTTTTTAAGGCTGATAATACATCCGGATATAATTTCATCCTTTATACCCTTGTCATTGTGTTAATGAAGTGAGCGCCAGGAGTCTTGTGTCTGAGGCTCGCCTCTCCTCTTATTCACACCATTAACGTCGATGGGACCACATCCAAGTCAGGCCTTGTGGGTGCTGACGTGTTTTTTTAATTGATTCTACTGGATTTCCTGCATTGTTGAGCTTCTTCCTGATTCTCTCGGCTTCCCTTCTGGCTTCACTGGAAGCCTTTCCTTTTATTCTAAGTCATGTCTCCTTAACACAAAAAGCCCTTGGGTGAGCCAACACATCATTACATTAAGTGGACTAAAAAGACAGCTTAAGTGTCTGGTGGTGAATATATTTCTTCATGCACGAAGCCTTGGGCCGAAGAGAAGGCATCTTCCCTCTCTCCTTTGCTTCTCAAACTGGAAGAGGCCTAGGGAAAGGGAGCCGGCTGCCTTTAGCAACTCTGCTCTAGCAGTGGACAGACAGCAGCCAGGAAGGCGGGTCTCAGCCCTGTTCTCTCCTGTGATGCACACGTAAGGGCTCCTGGGCCCTTCATGCCTCTTCGAGATACATTACCTTTCAAGGTAGGTGGGCCTCTGGAAGGCATAGGGTGGGGCGCTTTCTTAGGAAGCTTGGGGTCTTGGCTTTTTTCAGGTCCCTAAAAAATATGAGATATCGTCACCTTCTAATAGAACTCAGGCCGGCTGCTTTCACACTTCTCTCCATGACCCCTAATTTACTCTGTGACTCTTTACAAATAAAATCATCCCTGCTTTTCCTGTGGTCCAGGTTTTGGGATACGGTCTATCTTGTTTTTCTTATTGGTCACCTTTCTGCACGTGTCTGTGCACACCAGTGTGTGTGTGTGTGTGTGTGTGTGTGTGGTCACTTGAATATTAAGCACACAGGTGAGGCTTAGAGGACAACTTTTAAGGAGTTAGTTCTCTCCCTCCAGCATGCAGGTCCCTGGGATCTTACCTAGGTTACTATTAGTCGCATCAGCCCCCCTTTTCCTTGCTTACACTTGATCCCATAACCAGTGCCACTAAAATTTCTTCACAGCAGAAGACATAGGGAGCATCCACCTTTTCTCCTAAACCAAAGTTCCAGTGACAAACTGAGATAGAATTCTGACGAGGTTCACTCTGGGAAACCAGCGAGTTTATTGGGCTTCCTTACAGAGCACAGGTGAGGGGTTACTTCAGGGGTGTGTGTGTTCCTCCTTGAATGGGCTGCACCTTAGCAGTGACATAGATGGAGCCCTGCTCCTAGTCTTCCTTCACTTGTATCCATACCATAATTCTTCCAGGAGGCCACATGCTGCTAAGGTAGCATTACATACATCAGATGGCAAGGAATGGCTGGAGACCCAGGTAAGGGTCTCATGATCTTCCTCACTTTTCCAGAGGGGGTGTAAATAGTCACCAAAGTCCACCTGGAGTAAATAACTCTTTTACATACAGGCACAGCTGAACTTTCTAGGACAGTGGTTGTTTGGCTTAGAGGATAGTTATTAGAAACCTACTAATAGGTTGGATTTGTTAGAGGGAAAACCTAATGAATCTTTGTTGACAATGAATGCAATATGAACAGCAGCAGCAGGAACAGTGAATAAATTCAAAGTGAGCTACTACTCAGAGTAACTAAGAATTATCAGGGACTTGTGAGACCAAGGTCTGAAGAAATAACCTCACAGGCTGAAATGAGACCAAAACAGAGAACACACCGTGTAGTGTGAGAGTTCTCTTTAAAGTTAAAACAGTTTGCTTGGTGCTAAAATTTAATTGAGGTAAGTCCTATGTTAGACCTCCTTCAAATCCCTGCTAATTGAGGCCTCTATTTGCAATCAAGAGTAGGTCGTTGGTCTGATGCAGACTGCTTGTAACCCTCATTCACTGATGTAATCTTGGCCTTTGTGACTGTAACCCACATTCACTGACCCCCTTTAACTTGATGCCTTTTTATCTTATCCTTTTATCAATGAATAAGCTGCCAACTCTCTCACCCTCTTATCTCCTCTATTAAAAGAACTACAAGAATCCTGTGGGGGTTGCTCTCTGAAAACCCTGACTTGGAGACAGCAGCAGGCCAGCCTAGAGTGCACTCAAATACAGCTTGCTTCGATTTGGACAATCCTGGACTCAGTCTTTTCTTCCCAGGCTTAACACTTTCTCTTTGTGTGTGGCTTGGTGTGGAAGGTCTCACGCATGCGTCCTTACTGAAGGCCAATATTAACCCTATGTAATAGAAATATGATCATCTCCCTGTTTCTCAGATGAACACACTAATGTCTAGGACTACTAGGTAACTTGTCCAAGCAACTTGTCAAGGTGATAACCCAGGGCTGAGTTACTGTAGAAGCTATACACTTGTCTACTATACTAGGAGAATCTTATAACCATACACTAGATCTACACCCACAATGCCTTCTACATAGATCTGAAATAAAACTGAGATTCAGAAAGTAAGCCCCAAGTAATCCACCCCCTAAACCTGAAAGCAGGGACTTGCCTTAGGCAGCTGTCCAGCCTCCAGACAGTTCATGGGCTTCATTCATACAAAATGTAAATATGTTTATTTACAAGACAGCAGGATGATAGAAAGAGGGGCTTCCCATTATCTGGAATTTGCTTTGCCCCTTGGGACACCAGTCCTCCAAATCTGTTGTCTCCAGGATGGATGTTCCTCCTTGTCCCGGGCTAGGACCTGCTGAGCTGCCCTTTGAGGTTATCCTGAAGTTAGGGGGCAGAGAGGCAAAAAGGTTCATGCAGGCAGGTGTGTACTAGGCAGTGACCTGTTCTTCTTCGCCAAGTGGCAACCTTGGAGCTCAGGTCTGTGGAACTGCAGATCCCCAAGAATAACAAGGACCACCACACTGAGGATCTGGGATCATCAAAGCTCATCCTGCGCCGTGGCCAGATCTTCGTCTTAACGATAGTCTTCAGTCGGCCGTTCCAGCCCCAGAAGGACCACCTCACCTTTGTGGCTGAGACAGGTGAGCTCCCTCTGAACTCAGGTTCCCTCAAAACAGAAAGTTCACCATGGGGAGGGGATCTTGTCTCCAGTCTATGAGGTACCCTCCTCTCTCTTCTGGGACCCCCCAAACCCTTTTACCAGTACTGTTGGTCCTATTAAGAAAATATTTGTCGGGGCTGGAGAGATGGCTCAGCAATTAAGAGCACTGACTGCTCTTCCAGAGGTCCTGAGTTCAAATCCCGGCAACCACATGGTGGCTCACAACCATCTGTAATAGGATTGGATGCCCTCTTCTGGTATGTCTGAAAACAGCAACAATGTACTCACATACATAAAATAAATAAATAATAAATCTTAAAAAAAAAAAAAGAAAAAAAAAGAGAAAATATTTGTCTGGCTCAGCAAACTGTAATGTTTAAGCCACAACAGCCAACTTGTAAGTACACAAACATGGCATAAAACTATCCAGACCTCATTTTAATTCTTATAGAAGACTTTAAGTTGGCACTACCAGGCTCTCATTTTACAAATTGGAAGTGGAAAAAACAAAAAACCAAACAATAACAAAAAACAAAGGCCCAAAGATTTCTTTTGTTTTGTTTGTTTGTTTGTTTGTTTTTGTTTTTTGAGACTGGGTTTCTCTGTGTAGCCTTGGATGTCCTGAAACTCACTATGTAGAACAGGCTGGCCTTGAACTCAGAGATCTGCCTGCCTCTGCCTCCTGACTGCTGGGATCGAGATTAAAGGAATGTGCCACCACTGCCCAGCTGAGGCCCCCAAAATCTTAAGTGTCAGTAAAAGCCTTAAACCAGGGCTTTTTAGTAAATGTCTAGAGAAGATATGGATTCTGTCAGTCCACTGTGAGTCATACACATTTATTTTACCATTTTTATATTATTACTGTGTGTGTACTCTCACACTGGGAGGGTAGAAGTGGGCATCAGATCCCCTGGAGCTGAAGTTACATGAATTCTGTCTCACGTGAATTCTGAGTCAAACTCAGGTCCTCTGCAAGAGCAAGGGTGCGTGTTTAACTGCTGCACCACCATTCCTCCAGTTCCATCACAGACATTTGAGCCTTTGCCTGGGATTCTCTTTCTCTCCTCCTCAGGACCAGAGCCGACAGAGCTTCTGGGGACCCGAGCCACTTTCTTCCTTGTCCAGCCCCGACCTGAGAATGTTTGGAGTGCTTCTGACTTCATGATTGACAGCAATTCTCTCCAAGTCTCGATTTTCTCACCGGCTAGTGCGGTCATTGGCCACTACACACTGAAGCTAGAGATCTCTCAGGGCCAGGGTCCTGGAGTGACTTACCTACTGGGGAACTTCATTTTGCTTTTTAACCCATGGAGTACAGGTAGGGCTTGCTCCCAACTTGTAGAGCTAACTCCATGCATTGGAAAGTTTTTTCAGGTTCTTCTGGCAAAGCCTGGCGATACTCATGGCATATCTGTGCAACATATTTACTATGTGCTGAAACGAAAAGTTAACTTTGTCTATGTGTGCACCTACTTGTGTGAAGTCAGCTTGTGTGTGTGCGCACCTACATGTATGAAGTCAGTTTGTCTATGTGTGCACCTACCTGTGTGAAGTCGGCTTGTGCATGTGTGCACCTACATGTGTGAAGTTGGCTTGTGTGTGTACACACCTACATGTGTGAAGTTGGCTTCTGGGAGTTGGTTCCAGCATGTGGGTCTCAGGCCTTGACCTCAGGTTACCAGGGTTAGCAGTAAGAGTCTTCACCTGCTCAATCCTCTTAGCAGCCCTAAACATCTTTTTAAAATTTTCTTTTGCAATATGGGTTCTCGGTGAATTTGTCTAGGCTGATACTAAATTCACAATTCTTTGTCTTAGTTTCCTGAGTGTTGAAATTATCGACATGCTATGACAGACCTGCCTGCAAAGATCACTTATAAAGTTTTTTTGTTTTGTTTTATTTTGTTTTGTCTTGTTTTGAGGTAGGCCTTCATTACACAGCCCTACTGGCCTAGAACTCACTCTGCGGACTCACAGAAAATTTCAAATCCACTTGTGTCTGCCTCCCTAATGCTGGGATTAAAGTGTGCAACACCACATCCAGTCCCACAAAGAATTTATTTTATTTTATATATGTCTCTTCCTATAAGTGTCTTACACACATGTATATGTGTGTGTTTTTACACTGTGTGCATCTTGGTGCCCATGAAGTTCAGAAGTAGATGTTGTCCCACAAAGAAGTTTTTTTTAAAGTGGTTTATTTACTTTTATTTTATGTGCATTGGTGTTTTGCCTGAATGTCTGTACCAGATCCCCTGGTACTGGTGTTACAGATGTGAGCTGCCATGTGGGTGTTGGGAATTGAATCTAGGTCTTCTGGAAGAGCAGCCAGTGCTTTAACCACCAAGCCATCTCTACAGGCTCCACAAAGAATTTTTAAAAACACGATGAAAATACCCATACTGTAACATTAAGTGAGGTAATTTAGCAAGTGGAATTCAATTTGATTCTAACTAATTGCACATATGCATGCAGCAAGAGAACAGAATATATTATAATGTCATGCTGGGTATTTCTAAGTAGTGGGAATGAGTGACTTTTTTTCTGTATTCTCCAAAAGTCTGAAATAAATTTATAATTTTCATAATCTATATTTTTATAGCACAGATTTTGTTGCTATCCTCTGAAGATGCACATGGCTGGATTTTAAGAGGGTCAGGTCTTAATCTCTGCAGCCCACGGTCAGCCGCTGGCTTTCTGCTTCAGAGGGGTGTTATTGCTTTTACGATGCTTTTATTTCATGCTTGTCCTTTCCCTTGTGAGTTTCTTTTTTTTCTCCCCACTCTTCCTTCCTGCCCAGAGGATGATGTCTACCTGCCAAGCGAAACACTGCTGCGGGAGTATATCATGAGTGACTACGGCTTTGTCTACAAGGGTCAAACACATTCCATTACCTCCAGGCCTTGGAACTATGGGCAGGTAACACTACCTCCGGGAGGGAGGATAGGCTTGTTGGAGGCTGAGAAAGCATGATGACAGCAAAGCCACGCCTGTAATGAATGTTTATGTACCAGTTGTCAGCCCTACCAGGGGCCAGCTCGGGACAAGCCTTTCATTCTTCTATGATTTGAAAGCAACGGCCCATGAGACAATATCTCCTACCACTTCATTTGAAAACAATTTTTTTGTGTATAGGTGTTTTACCTGTATGTCTGTATACCATGTGTATGCCTAGTGCCCTAGGAAGTCAGGAAAAGGTGATGATTCCCTGAGATTAGAGTTACAGAAGATTATGTGTTAGTGACTTTTAAAAAAAATTAAGAGTATCTCTGTTTTCCTCTTAATCCATCTAGCTCCTAAATATTTGTGACTGGACTATGTTATATTATTTAACAAACTTTAATGGCACAACAACTGAGCAGTATTACTCTAGGCCTATCCTCTAAACCAGTCTGGCTACTGGCCAGCTCTCTGGCCCCAGGTGTTTTTCTCATGATCTCTCCTGGACTCTCTCCCTGTGGCTAATCTCCACTTCCGCTCTCTTGCTACCAGATCCTTGGCTGGGCAGAAGCCCAACCCTATTCTGTCCCCTGCTCAGTCATTGGCTGATCAGCTAGCTTTATTGAACAATCAGGGAATAATTGGGGAGCAATGTTTACACAACACTGAGACCAGAGATCTCAGAATGAGGACTGCAACCAGATATGGGGGCGCAGAAATCAGCATCTGGATAACACAAGGGCAATCTTTACACAGTGCCGGGAATCAAACTCAGGTCCTCTGGAAGAGCAGAATTCTTATTTGTAAAGCAATCTCTCCAGACTCTCTCCCACTGCTTTAATTTTTAAAATTAAATTAATTCATTTTACCTATTTATGTGTGTATATGTGCATTGGTAAAAGCATGCCATGGCACATATGAAAGTCAGAGAACAACTTGGAGTCATTTCCCTCCTACCACCACGTGGGCCCTGGAGATTGAACTGCTGTCATCAGGTTTGGTGGAAGGCTCTTTCCCCCACTGGACCATTATGCCACTATCCATCCCACCTTCGTGATTTGTATAACTCACATGATACACAGACAAACATAAAACATCCATACACAAAAAAATTGTGGGTTTTTTTTTTTTTTTTTTGGTTTTGGTTCGTTGTTGTTTGTTTGTTGAGAAATCAAAGATTTCTCTCTGCAGACCAGGTTGTAGACCTTTCTGTAGATCAGGTTGGCTTTGAACTCAGAGATCTGCCTGCCTAACCATGGGATTAAAGGCATGTGTCACCACTGCCTGTCTTTTTTTATATTTCCTGTTTGTTTGTTTGCTTAGTTTTTCAAGATATGGTTTCACTGTGTAGGACTAGTTATCCTGGAACTCTCTCTTTAGATCAGGCTGTCCTCAGACTCTCAGAGATCCTCCTCTTTCTGCCTCCCGAGTGCTGGGAATAAAGGTGTGATCTTCCTCAGCAATGGTGCACCAACACTTCCTTACTTGTTTGTTTTTAAAGGCAGTTTCTCACTCACTTGGTTTCCCAGATTAGCCTTAATTTCCTATAGAGCACAGACTGGCCTTAAATGTGAAATCCCCGTCTCTGTGCTGCAACACTACTAATTTTTTTTTTTTTATAACTCACCATAAAAGAATACTTTCATGCTTTAAAACTGATGGGAAGAATTTTAAAAAAACACAATTTTGAGACTTTAGACAGCATGTGAAGTTTAAATCTTGGTATCCATACCCTGTTGCAACCCTGTGTCATGTGCTCCAGCATTTCATAGATGGGGTAGATGTTGGGGCGGGACAACTCAGACCCCAGGATCTGGGCCTGAGTGGAAGCTAAGAAGGTCAGCCTGCCTGCTCTCCTGTGCTGCCCAGGTGAGGCGCAGGGCCTGCTCTCCTGTGCTGCAGCAGGCAAGCTGCCCTTTCTATTGTTTTGAATCTGGAATTTCAAAACTCTTCTCTCCCATTTTCTCAAATCTTTGCATTTCCATCAAGAGTCACACAGTTTAATTTTTTACACTTAAGAGTACTGGCTGCTGGGTTCAATTCCTAGCACCTACATGGCAGCTCACAACTGTCTGTGACTGGAGTTCTAGGGGATCTGATACTCTCTCATAGGCATAGATACAGGCAAAACACTAATGCACATGAAACATTAACAAACAAACAAATAAAGAAATACAACTTCTGATTCTAATACATTTCCAGTTTGATTTATATCCAAAATGTGATTGTGTCTTATGATAAGGCTCCAATGTACCTGTCACACAAACACATCACAGCTCGTTAAGGCCCAAGTTTCTGGATTCTACACCTTTTTTTTTTTTTTTTTTTTTTTTTTTTTTTGCTTTTCTCTGATTTCACCCTTGAAATGTCTTGCAAGTTTGAAGAGGACATCATTGATATCTGCTTCGAGATCCTGAACAAGAGCCTCTATTTTCTAAAGAACCCATCTAAAGATCACTCTCAGAGAAACAACGTGGTATATGTATGCAGAGTGGTGAGCGCCATGGTAAGAACAGAAGCTTCCCGCCCCTGCCTGAGGATGGCCTGAGCATCTCCTGAGTGGTGTGCAAACTGCCTGTCTGCCCTTTGCAGATCAACAGCAATGATGACAGTGGTGTGCTTCAGGGGAACTGGGGAGAGGATTACTCCCAGGGCACCAGCCCTCTGGAATGGAACGGCAGTGTGGCCATCTTGCGACAGTGGTCGGCCAGGGGCGGGCAGCCTGTGAAATATGGACAGTGTTGGGTCTTTGCCTCTGTTATGTGCACGGGTGAGTGAAGTCTCACCCACTGATTCTTCCTGATTTCCCCTTCAGACCTGGCTATGATAATAGCTACACCCAGAGTCTACTGCAGCTCATGAAGGGTCTAGAGCTCACCAATGGCCCATGGTTAAGGAGCAGTGTGTGCATGAGTTCTTCATCTGCATGCTAACCAGTCTCTAGGGGATGATCTTTGCAATCATTTCCCCTTCTCGCTGATGAAGACTATTAACAGTGGGTACCTGAGCATGGTGGGGCATTTGAGAGGTGGGAGCAGTTGGATCAGGAGTTTCTTTGTCTATACAGGGAGTTAGGCTAACCTACAATAGATGAGATCTTGCCTGAAGAGACAGACAGACAGATAAACTGGTGGCCATTTGGATAGACCAACTTTCAGTCCCTACAAAGGCAGAACCCACCACCTGCTCAGCTCACGGTGACTGCAGTGGGACAACAGGTGGAAGATGGATGTGCAAGTAGATACATCCCAGATAGCCTGACTGCACACATAGACCTCCCCGAGAGACTTGACTCACAATCAAAGCTTTGCTACCTTGCTAACTTTTGAGGATCAGGAACACTTTTCTCAACTGAGTGCATTCTCAACTGTTTAGAATTCAGGGCCAAATTCTTGGCCCAAGTATCTGGAAAGATGAAGAGCCTAGAGTACCTGTCTCCCTCATGCAAAGCAGAGCTTCTGTGGGGCTATCTGATCGCACCCTGTGCTATCTGATCACACCCTGTGCTAGGTGTTTGCTGAGATAACAGGTTGATTCCCTTAGAGAAGGCATAGGATGAGAACAGGCTGCTGTTTATGACTCTTTGAGGGGAATCATAGTCTTACAGTTAGGTTCTGGGGCCTCAGATGCAGAGATATAAATCTGAGTAGGCATCAGGAGACCTTATCAGCTTACTCGTGAGGTGGGGCTGTGGCTACTCTGGCCTCCTGTAGCCTCCATTCTGCCTTGGCCTGGAAAGTTCCCAGTGGTAGCCAGGTGGGCATTATGGGGTTCACCTTGAACCTTCTGATCCTAGGAAGAGCAGGAAAAGGACTAGATCCATGGCTTGGGCCCCTCTCCGGGCCCTTCTGTCCTCACAGGCCACAGAGTGTTGGGGATGTTGAACAGAGCGAGCCATAACCAGCTGCCTGCAGGCCAGGTCTGAGTCTGTACACCTTGCAAATGTGTGGAAAGCCCAGGCACAGTGCTGGAGAAGACACCTAACAATGACAGGTGTCTCTGCTGGCCACTCTTCAGTGTGTAGAGACAGAAAGACTCTTATTCGTATTCCCTTTACTTAAAAGGCAAACAAACAAAACAACAATGTGATTTTAGCAGGTCCTTAGACCTGTCTACCGTCCTAGGAAGAGTGGATAGGAAAGACATCTTCTGAACTTATCATACTGACAGGGGTGCGGACCTAGTCCCAAGACAGCTTGACTCCTAACTACACCTGGTTGTAGGCAGTTAGTAGGTGTGCAAGCATGGGATAATGTCGGCTATGACAAACACAGCTGTGCAGTCATAGCTTTACGTACCATTCTGAGGAGCCACAAGAGGGAGCTGCTGGCTTAGTAAAGCTGGTAAGTAGTTCCTAATCTCTGCTGTCACCCATTGTATCTCTACAATGGAATCAATGTTCTATCTATAGCCACTCTCCTACTTGCTTGTTTGTTTAGCTATTTATATAGGATGTGGTGCTGAGGAACGGAACTCAGAACCTTGCACATGCGGGGCAAGCACTCTGCCATTGAGCTACACCCCAAGTCCTCTAATTTTCATCTTTCTTTCAACTCTTTTAAGTAGAATGACAGGTTCAGAGTTTCAGAATTGAAAGCCGGGCAGTTCAACTCTCCACTTTCTTACTTACAAGGAGACTAACCAGAGAAGTTAAACCACTTACCCCAGGTCACAAAGTTTCTCTTTTGGAACTGGTCAATTTTTTTTTTCTTTTTAAAATTCTCATGAATTTTAGTCTTGTTGCTTTTAACTTGGAGAGCTGCTGAGGAAAAAAGAGCAGGGAACAAGAAGTTAATTTTTTGTTTTAAGTTGCTTACAAACGATTTCTTTCACCTTGTGAATGGATGCCACTGGGGGCAGGTAGGCAGGCGGGCAGGCGGGCAGGCGGGCAGGCAGGTGGACAGGCGGCAGGAACTTCTCTTTGTTCCACTCTTTGGGAATAAAACAGTTGCTGCGAGTTTGAAGGTGAGAAACTGCATGGAAAGGTGATAATTCTGCCCCTCATGAGCTCAGCCATCTCTCCTTCCTCTCTGTAGTAATGAGATGCTTGGGTGTTCCAACCCGAGTCGTTTCCAATTTCCATTCTGCACACAACACAGATGGCAACTTGACCATCGACACCTACTACGACCGAACCGCAGAGATGCTGCCGGCTCAGAGGCCAGACAAAATCTGGTAAGAGGTTTTGTTTGCAACAGCTCAGCACCGTCCCGGGTGGGGCATGAGACCGATTCGGCTTGCCTTGGATGTGTGACTGTCCTGTAATACCTCGTTGGTGATGCTTAGAGAATTCCCCAGCCTAGGAGGCTGATCTGGCTAATTAGATCATCAAAGGAAACTCGTCCAGACATCATAGGCATCGGAATATCATCCTGCACCCTTGGGACCTATGAACTGCTGTGTTTCTGCTCACTGGCCTTTCTGAGACTTTTGATTGTTAGCAGTCAGTCTCCCAGACCTGGAGGCAGAGCCAGGACTTACTGGTCTGGATTTCTCTGCTTAGCTCTTCAGTCTGGCTTTCTCTGGGGCTAGGGCAGAGGGAGCTTTATCTGTGCGTCTGTGTTTCCCTGTTCCCTGCACCACCCTGGGTCTGCTTTCCCACTCTCTTTTCTATTAGTTTCCAGGTGTGAGAAACGGAGATGCACTTTCTTCTGTAAAGTGCAGATAGTGTCTACTCCACAGGGTTGTTAGGGCTGAAGGACAGTGCAGGTGAGAAGGGTTTTCAAACTGGGATCTGTAGACTGGGACCTGAGCCATAGACTGGTTCAAGATCAGGGGCTATCTGAGAGGGTTGTATCCCTTCCTTAGAACGCTGTCTACATAACTGAACGTAGAACTGAATCTGATCAAGAGAATGCCAGACAAGCTGCCAACAGGGCTCACTTGGGGTGGGGGGCTGTTTTCAAAATCTCAGCATAATGAAGAAAGGCTGAGGAACAGATCCAACATCAAAGGAAACTAAGATATTACAAGAAAATACAATGAGTGAGTTTAGCCTGAGTTCTGCAGGGCAAAAAGACTATAAAGGACATTACTAGGTCAACTGACAAACTGAAGTACAAATAGCAAATTGGTTGCAAAAAGGTCATATCCCTAAGTGCTAGGTTAATTAGGCTATATACTATTTGGAGGGAAATTATTTACATATAAAAGAAGACAAATGGAAGAAAATGTTATGAACAGATGAGATTTTTTTGTATAGTTCTTGCAACTTTAAGTTGGCAGTTATTTTTTGTAAATATTTAGTTTTTATGAGATACATACTTTTCAAGTTTAAAATTTTCATTTTATTTATTTTATATCCCAACTGCAGTTTCCCCTTCCCCTGCCCTTCCCCGCCCCATCCACTCCTGTTTCTCTTCAAAAAAGGCTGACCTTGATACACACACACACACACATCAGCCAGTCATGATATATCAAGTTGTAGAAACACTAGACACCTCTTCCAGTATTAAGGCTTCACAAGGCAACCCAGCAGGAGGAAAGGGTCCCAAAGGCAGGCAACTGAGTCAGAGACAGCCCCTGCTCCACTGTTAGGAGTCTCATAGGAAGGCCAAGCACAACTTAGGTGCAGAGGGCCTGGTGAGGCCCTTGTGGACTCCTTGGTTGGCAGTCCAGTCTCCGTGAGCCCCTGCGGGCCCAGGTTCGTTGATTCTGTCAGTTTTCTTGTGCTATCCTTAACCAGTCTGACCTTTACAGTCCTTCTCCACCTCCTCTTCTGAGGGATCCCCAAGCTCTGCCTAATGTTTTGGCTGTGGGTCTCTGCAACTGTTTCTATCAGTTGCTGGGTGAAGTGTCTCTGATGACAATTGGCAATTTTTTTTTAATTCCTTTTTCTCTTTTGCTGCTTCTAGGTTTTTTATTCATTTGCATATATTTTATGAATTTTATGCTACATATCACAGTTAAAAACTCATTTACACAGAAAGTATTTTATTTCATTGCCTATTACTGTTTTATATAAGGACATTATAAAAATTATTTCTTTTATTTCCTTATATAAGTGTAGTCCTTACACCTTATCAAGGAAATTTCTCTGTGCAACAGGTGGAAACTAGTACAGAAAACCACAACCAATCAAAATGCAGAGTTGTGGAGCCCAGTCCCAACAGATACTTAAGAGTGTTGTTTACAAGCTGTATTGTACTACGAGCACGTTCCTCCAGACCCTGGCCTCCCCCTTCCCCTTCTTCCTAGTCCCCTCTGTTCCCCTAGATGGTTTCACTTGTATTTCCATATAATGTGTGTGTGTGTAATATATGCATGCATATTTTTTATCTATCTATAAAAATCTAATAGCTGGCAAGATTGCTCAGTGGTTAAAGATGCTTCTTGCCAGAATCCCAGAGTCCCAGAACCTACAAGGAGGAAGGGAAGAACTGACTCCCAAAAGTTGTCCTCTGACCTCCACATCTGTGGGTATGCACAGTCCCTCCCAAGATAAATAAATGTTAAAAGATTAAAATCTAAGAACTACAGTTGAGTGAAATCAAGACATTTGTTTTTCTGATACTGGTTTAACTTACTTAGCAAAGTTATTTTCAGGTGCTTCTATTTTTCTACAAAAGACATGACTTTGTTTTTCCTTTGCTCATGGTGTCATTCCCACATTGCTTTTAGGAGTACAGCCAATTTTATGGCATTAACTCCTCCAATTTGTAAGCACAGCAGGTCTTTTTTTTTTTTTAATCTTCTAGCACCATCTTTAATTTCTTTCTTCAGTATTAAAGTTTTCATTGTAGAACTCTCATTTCCTTGATTAGATTTATTCCAATATACATATGTTTTTGAGGCAATTGTGAATATGATTTTCCCTTTATCTATTTGTTTACTTATTATTTATATATTTACTTATCTACTTACATATCATTTATCTGTTTATTTACTATTTATTTATTTACTTATTTGTGAGACAAAATCTCTCTATGCAGTCCTGGCTGTCCTGGAACTCTTTGTAGCCTAGGCTAGCTGCCAACTCACAGAGATCCACCTGCCTTTGCCTCTTAAGTATTGGGATCAAAGTCATGTGCCACCACTGCCAACTCCTAGATTGCTTTTTCTATTATAATTACTTTCTAATACAAAGTAGAAGAAAATAGAATTATAAGCCAAGGCCATGAAGTACTCTGCATGAAGTCTGGTGCCTGAAAACCCCTCAGGAAATGTAAGCTGTGGCTCCTTCCCTCTTCTGCAGGAACTTTCATGTCTGGAACGAGTGCTGGATGAGCAGGAAAGACCTTCCACCAGGGTACAACGGCTGGCAGGTTCTGGACCCCACGCCCCAGCAAACCAGCAGTGGTGCGTATAGTGGTGCATAGGGATCGTGTGCAGGGGCCAGGCTCTGGGAAGCCAACAAGAATGAGCACCCACATAGCCAGAGGGGTACAGCAGTTTCCCAGTGCCCTCACTTCCCAGGGTTATAGCCTAGACAATGTCAGGTCCCAGGCATAACTTTGCCACCGACATTGGAATCTCCGGAATGAGCAGTGAGCTTGTCCACTCTTTCCCTGCCTGTAAATTCAGGAAGACGGTGTGAGGGTCAGACAATTTAGTTCACATAAGTGTATTTGGTAAACTGGAGATGGCCCTGGTGGGCATCATTACCACAGCCTGTCATTTCTCATCACCTCCCACGGCCACAGCCCACCTCCTCAAGCCCATGTATCTACAGGGATCCATGTCCCACAGTTTGTTTCCTTCACAGGGTTGTTCTGCTGTGGCCCTGCCTCTGTGAAAGCCATCAAGGAAGGGGATGTGCAGCTGCCCTATGATACCCCTTTTGTGTATGCAGAGGTGAATGCTGATGAGGTCGTTTGGCTTTTTGAGGATGGCCAGGTCCAGGAAATCCTGGCCCATAACACCAGTTACATCGGGAAAGAAATCAGCACAAAGATGGTTGGGTCAGATGAGCGCCTGGACATCACCAGTTCCTACAAGTATCCAGAAGGTGCCTGGGCCTTGCATTTTGGAGGGAGTGGGTATATCACTGGGGGACCAGATTAAAACACCACTATCTTCCTCCTCCTTAGACAAACTCCCAGGGGACTGGGAGTGTATTAGATCATGGGTACTTGATCCTAGAATAGATTTGCCTAGATTTAGCAAATAAAAGTATAGGATGCACGATACATTAAGACAAATACATTATTATTGCAAATATGTCCCAAATGACATCTTTAATTTTTAATTACATTTATTTATTGTGTACATGTATAGATGCACATGCAGAACGTGTGTGTGTGTGTGTGTGTGTGTGTGTGTGTAGGCCAGAGGACAACTTATGGAGGTTGGTTTTCTCCTTCCATTACACGGGGACTGAACTCATATGAAGCTTGATCGCGGGTGTCTTTATCCGCTAAGCCATCATGCCAACTCTGTACGAGACATCCTTCTGCTCAAAAGAACTCACTGTTTATCTGAAATTCAAATTAACTGGATATAGTTTATAGTGTGTGTTCCAAATATTGCATGTAATTTATAATAAAGATTATTTACTTACATTAACTTCACATTTAATTGGAGGTCCTGCATTTGATCTGCTAACTCTATCAGGGTCACACATCTATTTCTCTGTGTCCATCAGAGTAGGGGTAGCAGCAAGGGGAGAGATGGACACTCAGGAGGGAGAGGGCTCCGGGCCTGTGGATGGGAGCAGACATCCCTATGGAGAGATTCGGGGGACTCTGGCCACCTGAGACCTAAGCAAGGCTCTGCTGTGCTATAGTGGGTGCTGTGAGCCATCCTGGCAGAGGTTTTCTTCTTGGTTATTCTTGAAGCAGCAGCAGGGGGCGGGGAGAGCGTGGGGGGGGGGGGAGGGTTGTATGGGGATGGGGGGTGGGTAAGACTTTGTCTTACGAAAAATTTAGGGTTACTGTATAATAAAAGGTTTACTTATCAAAGTCTAAGTTACTATGCTAATGTAGCTGACCTGCCTTCTGTGTTCCTCTGAAGCCAGAGACTGCAGTCTCAGGCATTTAACACCTCATCCTAAAACAGGAGGAGATTAAGTAAAGGATTAGTTGCTAGAGCCTTTTCCCTATTGTCCAGATGCCTCTTACTTGTCAGTCTAGGAGGAAGTTAGGAGCAATAAACTTCTATTGAACCAGGAGAAGAGAATAACACTTGCAGAAAGAAAAACATCTACATAAGTGAATATGCACAATCTCACATAAATTCATAATACATATTTCCAGGCAAAGTCAGCTGGGCCCAGCTTGCATGCATTCTCACAATTTCATACTTACACACACATATGCATACATTCTCACAATTACATACTTACACACACATCCATACTTACATATGCATATGGAGCAAAAGACCAAGCACTAGTTCAGAAACAACTCACTCATTCTGGATGAAAAATGGACTCCAATATTTATTGCATCGAGAAAGAAAAAACGTCCACCCTTTAATGCTAAATGAATTAAATCCATGTTTGTAAATAAAAGGCTTTGTTTCTCTTAATAAGACTAAGTCTGTCTTGTCCTTACCATGTGGCCTGTCCCGTCCATGGTGAGGAGAAGCCTGCCTGCTCCTTCTGCTCTCTGCAGCATCTTCTTTTTCCCTCTTTCCCTCTGCCTCCTGCACATTGATCTCTTAGTTATTTTATGTTACCTATAATTTCTAAGTCATTCCACTCTGCATTCTCCTTCTAATCTTGTTCTCTTCTGACTAAAAACTCCTCAGTTCAGTTCTTCTCTCAGCTCTGTCCCTCTCACCCAAATTCTTCTTATCTCTCATCTCTTTGTCCTCAGACCTTAAACATCTTTCAGAATACATGATCACATGTTACAAAGTTCATCACAAATTCACACAAAATACCAAGTCATAAATTGAAATAGAAGTTTACAACATAGAATGTTTACATGCATATCCATTAGGAGTAATTATCTAGCTAGACATCTATCCTTTGCCTTCTCTACAGGTTCATAGAAAGTTTGAAACCATAACTAAGTTATAAGTGAAGTTTTGTGTAGATAAACCCAGTCAATATTTTATCTTCTGTCCTAACACCTATAATAAATCCTAGTTCCCTTTTTATAACTTTTGGTTAATTGTTTTACAACCATTTGGAATGTGCTCTGAGTAGGAGAAAATCTGGTTGCCATCTAAGAGTAATTAACTTGTGACACTTGGGAGACTGGCAGAGTTCTCATTGCAGATTTGACTATTAGAAAAGGACCTAGTAGCAGTCCCATTATAAAAGAGCTTAATAATCACAGATACAATTTTTGGAATTCTTATAAGATCATCATTAAAACTTAAGTCATCTATTTGTCTACATAGCATCACTATAAGACAATACATCTTCGTGGATCTGCAGAGATCTGCTCCAAAGGGGTGTGTTATTACTTATTGATTATTATATATGTTTAATAATAATAGGAAAAGCATATTAATAGCAGGAATCTTTCCTAAATTTTGTCCCACACAGCCTTGCTGAATGCAGGCTTACCTGTCGCAGATTATATAATAATCTGAAGCAGGCATTTCAGGATGATCACTTGCTAGTATATTAGCTTGTCCCATTACAAGCTAATATAATAATAATACAGGTGGGTTAGCCTGGATCATCTTCCATGCCTCTGCTTCTTATCAGAAATGAGATAGCTCCCCTTGAAAGGCTAAGTGAGCTATGTGACAAACACACTGGAAGCATAGTAAGTCCTCTAGAGGAGTCCACAGTCTGGAGTAAGTTTGAGTTTTGGGCCTGGATGTTGAATTATCCCCAAGGGAAAGAGATGAAGTTCTATCTAAAGAACTTGAATTTTAGGAGAGAGCATGCAGGCAGGGAAAAGAAGCCTCTTGCCTTGATGATGACGACAATGACGGACGACGACGACGACGACGACAACGACGACAACAACAACGACGATAGTGGTGGTGGTGATGTTAGTGGTGGCGATGGCGATGACGGTGGTGGCAGTGGTGCTAATGGTGATAATGAGGCTATATTCATGACAATAACAGTACTGATGGCAAAGAACCACACTGAATATTACATTCAGCAATCACATTATCTAACTTTTTAGCTACTCTGGGCAGCCCAGCATCCTCCATACGATAGAAGCAAACACTGAGAGATGAAGAGACTGTGGAGCAAGGGGTTAAAGGCAGCCCTGAGCAGCGCTCGCCTCATCTCCGCCATGGGTGTTTCTCTGTGTGGCTTCTCATTGGATACGCACGGTTAGGGCTCCTGGCTGGCAGCCCAGAGCTCAGTCATTTGTTTTCCCAAGGTCCTTGGTCTCCTCTGCCCTACCTGACTAACATCTTTGTTCTGTGTGGCTCTGTTCTGCCAGGATCCTCTGAGGAGCGGTCTGTATTCATCAAGGCTTCCTGGAAGTTGCTGGAACCAAGAAGGAACTCTTCTTCTCTCCTGGATCTCTTAGGGTCTGAGAGCTTTAAGGATAAGCCTGTGAGGCTGCAACTCCATCTGGCTAGGGCACCCATGTGGGGCCAGGACCTGCTGCTCATGCTACATGTCCAGAGGGTGCCAGTCAGAGGCCGTGCTCAGGGCCCCATCGGACTGACGGTGCGCTTTTGCGCACAAGCCCTCCTGCATGGGGGTGGCACTCGGAAACCGTTCTGGAGACACGTGGTCCACTTGAATGTGGATTTTGAGAAGGGTGAGTTTGTAGCAGGCATGAGAAGTCACCTGTAGAGAGGGAGCTTTGGGTCTGTGAATCAGGCTGGTCTAGCCAAATCACAGAGAACCCCTCTCCCAGGACACATATCGCAGGCAGGGGAGCTGCTGTTGCTGGACAATTGGGTGCCAACTTAGTACCTGTGACAGCATCCTAACATGTCTGACAACAATGACCTCTGAGTGTAGTGTTTCCTCCTAGCCCATCCCTTGGACTCAAGACGATGTTTTTGCCTATGTTTAGAGCTACAGTGGCCGTTCCTGCTGCCCTACAGCAGTTACAGGGACAAGCTGACAGATGAAAAGCTGATCCACGTGTCTGGCATCGCTGAGGTTGAAGAGACAGGGCAGTTCATTCTGGTCTTAAAAGATTTCTCTCTGGAGCCTCCCCACTTGTCTATTGAGGTGAGGTCTCTGAACAGAGATGGGGGCACACAGGCTCTAAGATGTTCTCCTCATGGGCTTGTGGGGGTACCATGCCCTGTCACAGATGACAACAGTGTGGTCACTGAGGCTTTATTCTTGGTCATAGGCAACAGGCTGAGAGGTGGCAGGCTCTGGCACTCTGCATATAGCGAAGCATGGGACATGAAGGCATCTTAGGGAGGCCATGTTCTGCAAAGGATGCTGAGGAGGATGCTGTGTAGAGAAGCGATGCAGGCATGTTACCGCGGAGATGTATTAAGTCAGGAGATCCCTTCCCAAAGGCCAAGTAAAAAGACAGTGATTTCAGATGTGCATGGATGTGGGGAGAGGAGACAGATTTAAGACAGACTATATGGTTGAATGCAAAAGGTGAAAGAAAATAAGAAGTGAACTTCAGATATCGAGACCCGATGCCAGAGTGGCTTGGATGGCACTACAGAGAAGGAAAAATTCACAAAGGAGGCACATGTCCTGCCCGTCTCCTGCTGCCTGAGCTGTCCTCCCCTAAAGTCTTCTTCCCCACCTTTCTGCTCCTCTCCTAGAGTCTTTCCCACTGCCTTCCCAAGCCCAGTTCTGACCTGGCAGCCTGGTTAACAGGATTCCTGACACTAGCTACAGTAGAAGTGTTGGATGGGTCTGTATCAGATCATAAGTCAGCTGGCATCTTTGTGGTTCTCACCGGGGCATGCTCTCAGGTTCAGGCCAGGCACTGCTGGATGCCTTCTGTGGGCGGCAACAGAGGGGCAGAGTTGCAAACATAGATTGATGCTGAGGCAGGGCCCTGCCTGTTATCCAGCACAGGGTCCCAGTTGTAATGGGACCAAGTAGGCTATGGCTTGCTCCGTGTGGCTGTAAGACCTGTGGGTGATGAATGTCACTGTGCTGGATTCCAGAGTTATTTTCTTCCATTTGACTTTGACGCCCTCTTTGGAGACTTAGTTCTTTTGTTTGAATTTCAGGTAAGTTAGGATGTGTTCTTCCTCCTCTTCAATACTCTGGCCAAGCATGTTCTCTGAACATGCCCTCAGTGTGATCTGGGTGGACAGAGCACATTTGGGTCCATTACTCATTCACTGATGCTCACCATCCAGATGATACTCTTCTGGTCTCCAGGACTGAATCCTTGCCTCCCTTTACAGGCTAAGGCCATGCTGCCCCCATGACATTGAAGCACTGTAGACAACTGGGGGGTGGGGAACAAGCACAACCTGCTGATCTCTGGGAAGATACTACAGGCTGGGAGGAAGATCCTGGACTAGGATCCAAGACCCCTAGGTTAGGTCCTGTCTCATCGGCAATGTATCTTGGGATCTCGGCTTCGTCGTTTCTTTGCTGGTGGAATGATATTGTTGATGGCACGTAGATGGTACACATGACATTCCTTCCTGGTTCTATGCACGGCCTAGATACTACTAAGCAATCCTAACTAGTTGGACTTGTGCTTGGTTTCCTACTTAACACATGCTAGATACCACTAATCCGTTGGGACCAGTACTTCAGGTGAAATCCAGCAGGCATCTTCAAATAGAAGGTGAGAGGGAAACTCTATACCCAATCCTGCTGTGGAACTTTCTAGAGTGCCCTGAGCTTCTAAAACAGGTGAACATACGTCTTAGTTTGAACTATTCTACCCCACTAGTAGCACCTACCCTCTAAGCAGTCCCTGGTGGTCACAGGAACAGTTGACTGAGTGGGGTGTGGCGGCTGTGAGGCCAGGGACCTAGGGCACCTCTGTCTTCTCCCCACACAGGTGTTTGAAAGGGCTGAGGTAGGAAAGGCCTTGAACATCCACATCACACTCACCAACACCCTAATGGTGCCTCTGAGTAACTGCACCATGGTCCTGGAGGGAAGTGGCCTCATCAATGGGCAGATGGTAAATGAGTGAGTACATCATCAAGGCCCCTCCCCAGTCTTCCTGTGGTGCCAATCTCTGAGGGACTGTGCCTCATGAGACTATTGGATCCTCCCTCATCTCCAGATGCCACCTTCTGGTCCTCAGTAGTGGGGGAGGGCCAGGCTACTCACTAAGCAGATCTCCTTGTCCCATTGCCCATCCAAACTGCCAGTTCTCCAGGCTCCAAAGGGCTGCTTTTCCCTTTCAGCCTTGGGACTCTAATGGCCGGACACACCATCCAAATTCACCTGGAGCTCTATCCCATCAAAGCTGGGCCCCACCAGCTGCAAGTCCTCATCAGCAGCAGTGAGGTCAAGGAGATCAAAGGCTACAAGGACATCTTCATTGCTGCAGCTCCAGCCTCCTGAGGCCTGCCTTCCTAATGCCCTCCCCGGTCCTTGTCCCAGCCTCCCCTCTGCACCCCCCCCCCCCCCCGCAGCATAGTCTCACAGTTTTCTACTTCTCAAGGTGGTTGGTGTCTTTGTTTGTTCAACCTCTGTAGTGTGGGTAGTTGAAACTCTGTAGAACCGCTGTGTATCACGGGAAGAAACAATAAAGATGTGTTAGCTCTCTCCTACCTATGCTAAGAAGCTACTGTGTGGCTGGGTGGGCCCTCTCTGTCCTTACGTTCTCATTGTCTCTTTCTTCTCTTAAGGGCTTCATCCACAAACTAAGCCCACGGGATCTTCTCTAATGCTGCTTCTCTGCATTTAGACTCCAAAGTCTCTCCACTTAGAGGCAGAGGTGAGAGGATGCCTGAGGAGGTAGCAAATGCAGGGCCAGCTTCGAGAAGCTGCCAGGAAGAATCCCTGTTGCCATTCTGAGAGCACCAAGCCTGACAGGGAGCCCCGCAGAGCCAGCATGTACTCAGCAAACAGCACAGGCCATCTTCCAGCCTTTCTGGCAACCCTAACTCTCTGCGGCCTTTTTTTACACCTTTGTTACTCTTTAGGATAGAGGGAGCCAGCATTTTGCATTCCCCTACCCTGTAGTTATTAAAATCATGCCTATCCTTAATAAAGTGGAAAGAACAGAAAAATAGAAACGAAACAAAAGAAATAACTTCCCCATTTCAGGGAAAAATCTCTGTTCACATTGTTACAATATTCCTTTCTGGCTTTCTACATCTCTAGTTCTTTCTCTTCCTCCTCTTCTTCCTCCTCTTCCTCCCCTTTTCCCTCTTCTTCCCCCTCCTCTTCCTTTTCCTCCTCTCCTCTTCTCCCCTCCTTCCCCTTTCCCCTTTACATGTTTATTATCTTCCCAACAGGCATATTTTAATCCAGGAATCTGGGCCCTGCCCTCATTAGCTGCCAATTCCTCCCCACCCAGTTCTTTTGCTTATTTGCTTACCTTAGTCACGTCATATTTTCTATCTCAGGCTGGTCCCCAGCCTGTTCCTCCCAACCCTTCCCATACCCAGTTGCTTGGTGCAAGAGTAGGAACCTGCACGTCCTGCCCCACCCAGTGTACCAGCTGTGCTGTGCCCATGAGCATCCCTGGGTATTTGTGTCACTACTTCGTGACAGCTGACTTCTGGGAGGCGCGGGCACCTACCCTCTGCTTTGTTCAGAATTGTAATACCTTGCTTCCCTACCAAATGTCCTTCTCCGTTTGGTCAGTCCTCTCCTGGCTGAGGCACTGGTATGGACAGGTTTCCATTAGGCCGTGCCTCCAAGGGTGCGTGTGTATCTAGACATTTCTGCTTTCACCAGCTGTCTCTCAGGTGACTTCCTTCTTACCTAGAAAGTGGCTTTAAAAGTCACACTCTGTGGCATGTTTTTATTTCTGCCCGTTCTTATTTCCACCCTTTCTTTCCTTCTCTTCCTTCCTTTCTTTCTACCCTTCCTTCCTTCCTCCCTCCCTTCCCTTCCCCTCCTTTCTTCCTTCCTCTCTCTCTTCTTTTCTTTTCTTTTCTTTTCTTTTCTTTTCTTTTCTTTTCTTTCTTTCTTTCTTTCTTTCTTTCTTTCTTTCTTTCTTTCTTTCTTTCTTTCTTTCTTTCTTTCTTTCTTTCTTTCCAAACCCTCTGGTTTTATTTCCTCTCCTTGGTTACATGAGCTAGCCAAAGTAGTTTGGCTCAAAGTTCCTTTCCAGTGGGTCATCCCATAGGCCCAGATCCCACTGCATGGTGGATGAACCTAGAGATTAGAGTCCAAAGAATCCATCTCCTTACCTCACAGTAACTCAGTGGAGCCAACCAATGAAGTCAGGAAGGGACTTCTGTGGGCAAAGGAAATGCCCAGGCATTGGAGCAAGGAGTTGGTACAAGACAGGCCAGCAGTGCAGCTCCAGACTCTGTCTACACAGGATGGATAGAGTCTGTGGTGCTCAACACATTTCGGCTGAGAATTTCAGGGTACATGAGACATTTAGGCTGAGAGTTTTGGGGTCCATAATACCTAGTAGCAATGTGTCAAACAAACCAAGTTCTCTGGATTCTGTGGAGAGACCTTAGATACCCCAGATATGAAGCAACAGTGACAGTTACAGGCTGCTGTGAAGGTCAGATGAGAAAGTGGATTCAACAGTAAAGTGTGAGGTACCCTAATCCCTTTACTTTCTTCTTGCCTCCATTTCTGAAGGTTGACAGGGGAGGGGGCAGAAAGTTCACATGAGTCTTCTGATTCTGGCCAACCTTTGTGGTTCTTTGTGAGACCCTCAGCACCCCCCCCCCCCGACCTAAACCAGGAGCTACAGACGAGGAGACCAGAACATTCTCAGGGGCGTACCAGAAATTCCTGGCAAGGCTGGAATCAACTCCGAGGTCTCTCTGGGTCTTAGAAAGGTCTGGAGCTAACTCATCATCCCCCTGACAGAGCCAGCCTGTTCCTTGGGGGATAACAGGTAGGTAATGTACTCAGATATTCCAATTCTGAGGACACAGCCCTGCTTCAGTCCAGATAGGAAAGTCGGGTGCTCATTGATTTAGCCCAGCTACTCTGAACAAGGGACATACTGCTGTGATCAGAGCTCCCTCCCTGTCTCCCCATGCTTCCCCCACACCCCGTGACTAATGGTCTACAGGAACCTAATGGAAGGCTAAACCTGTAAATTACCTCCTTGGGCACAGGGCCCAGGTCTTATTCAGATACAAGGTCCAGGCAAAAGAGTCACTATTACTCTCCTAGTCCTAAATGGGCTCTGTGGCTCTGTTTGTTTGTTTGTTTGTTTGGTTTGGCAGGGGTGGTTCTTTCTTTCTTTCTTTTTTCTTTTTAAAAATTGTGTGTAGGGTTGTTGCCCGAGTGTATGTCTCTGTACTATGTGCATGCCTAGTGCCTGTAGAGGCCAGGAAAGGACATTACATCTGGAACAGGAGTTATAGATGGTTGTGAGTCTCCATGTGGGTGCTGGGAACCAAACCTGGGTCCCTGGAAGAGCAGTTGGTGCTCTAACTGCTGAGAATCTCTCCAACCTCCCCCCTCCCCCTTTAATCTTTTATTGATTTTTTTTCTTTTTTAGAAAGGCACACAAACAAAATTTATTGAGAAGCCAAAGAACAGCTCTCTGTAGCAGGGAGTAGTTTTACAAAAGAGTTGCTCTGCTGTGGTATTTTCCCCTCCCCTCTCCGTTCCAGTGGCTCCCATACACCAGCGTTAGAGTGCCTCCTGACTGACCAATCCTCTGGGCAGGTTGGATGCGAGTGCCCCAACCTCTGCTCTGGGTATTGTAACTGTCCTGGCAGGAATGAAGATATTCTAAAGGATACCTGTCCCTCTCCCTTTGACTATCAGATTTTGAAACAATGAATTCCAAGGAATTGGAATCTCTCCAGGAATCTTGTGCTGGAAGAAAGAGAAACCTGAGTTAGTTCTGGCGCCAGCCAGTGAGGAAAGAAATTTCACACAGGTCTGCTGGACCTGCTGGAGAGACTTGGAGAGGAGACAATAGACCACACCTTGACTGGAACTGCTTAGCTATGCATACTTATTTTAAAACATCAGCTGAATGAGGGCAACAACAATAGGCAGACAAAATGGAGGCGGGGCATGGCAGAGTGAGGGCCAGAGGACAGGCCCACAGGTCTCAGTCCTACACAAAGAACAACAGGGAACTAAGGAATGCTGGGAGTGGGAGAGAGTCTGCCTCAGGGGAGAAGAGCACAGCAACTGATTATCTAGTTCCAAGTGGTCCGCCCCGAAAACTTACATGCAAGTAACTTTAGATGACTGAGCAGGCGGTAGTCAGGCGTGTATGTAAATCCATATATGCACATATCAACAGTTAATGGGGACAACAAGAGGCCATGGATTTGAAAGAGAACCAGGAGGAATATCTGGGAGAGTTTGGAGGGGGGAAAGGAGGAAATGGTGTAAGTGCATGAGAATCTCAAAAATAAAGATAATAAAACGAATATCGGTGGTAGGAGGAAAGACAGAAGCTCGCCGGGCAGTGGTGCTCATGGGACAGCAGTGTTGTTTCTATTTTAGTTATGCTCCTTAAATATTTCCATGTAGTTAAAAAAAAATAAAACCTATAAATATTCTGATATTCACCATATAATCATTTGGGGGAACGGGTTTCGAGGCAAAGTTTCTCTGTGTAGCCCTGTCTGTTCTGGAACTCACCCTGTAGACCAGGCTGGCCTCGAACTCAGAAATCCACCTGCCTCTGCCTCCCAGGTGCTGTGATTAAAGGAGTGTGCCGCCACTGCCATAATGGGATGAAATGAGAGGAGATGGACAGGACCACTCCTCAATTGTGGAGAGGAATCTTATTGTAGAGAAGAGAGAGAGAGCAGACCAGGCTAAACTGCTTAGCTCTCTATATTTGTGATTAGGCTCAGGGAGAGACAACTTTGGGAGGGAGAGGTTTAGGGTAGGAGGCAGGGTGAGGAGAGCTGGGAGCAGCCACAGGTACTGAGTGAGACATGTCCCAAGGTTCTTTGACACCTAAAACAATAATGATTTACCCAGAATTAAAATTGCTTTATAGACCTTGTGTTTTAAAAAGAACTATAAGCTGGGCATTGGTGGCACATGCTTTTAATCCCAGCACTTGGGAGGCAGAGGCAGGCAGATTTCTGAGTTCGAGGCCAGCCTGGTCTACAGAGTGAGTTCCAGGATAGCCAGGGCTATATAGAGCAATAATGTCTCAAAACAAACAAACAAACAAACAAAACCTATAAAAATTTTACTTTTATTTTAATTTGTTATTTGTTATTTGTGAGTGTGGATCTGTACACTTGAGTGCTTTGCCCATGTAGGTCAGAAGAGGACATTGTATGTCCTGGAAGTGGATTTACTGGAGTTGTGAGCTGCCACACGGACTCTAGGAAACAAACTCTTTTGCAAGAGCAGCAGGCACTCTTTTTTTTTTTTTTTTTTTTAGGTTTTTCAAGACAGGGTTTCTCTGTATAGTCCTGGCTGTCCTGGAACTCACTCTGTAGACCAGGCTGGCCTCAAACTCAGAAATCTGCCTGCCTCTGCCTCCAAAGTGCTAGGATTAAAGGCATGTGCCACCACCGCCCAGCCTCAGCAGGTACTCTTAACCACGGAGCTATCCTTCCCTATACAAACCTCTTGAACCTCATATCAGATTATCAAATATGGACTTGAAGGGTTTGAGTCCCTGGATATCTTTTTTCCTAGTGTGGCCACATTGAATTAATGCCTTCCCTTGACTCTCACTATTATCTGTTTAATCAGCCTGTTGAGGACAGGAAGCCAAGACTGGCTTGTTAGACACACCAGGCCCAGCTTCTGGCCCTACCCACTCTGGTAACCGTATGGGGAGGGCCGGAGGCAGGGGCAGGCCACTTACTGTGCTCAGACAGCACAACTCTCAAGACCTGCTCACCCTGGCTGCGCTCATCTTCCTGCCTGTGCCCATTCTTAGCTCTGCATGTAGCAGTGGGTTCAAGCATTGATATTTTGTTCATGCCTGGACCATCTTCTAAGTTATCCACTCTATCGGGCAACTAATACGAACTGGACAACTGGCTATATTTTAGATACAAAATTAACCAGTTAGAAAGTTCTGGAGTTCTGCTGCATTCAAAGGCTAGCCTTTGTGAGGGGTTTTGGCAAAACAAATGTCTTTAAGTCTTGATTTCCTCATCTGCTATAGAAGCCCAACAAGAACTCCTAATTCATAGGGAACTGAGAGATGGTTAGACAGTTAAGAGCACTTGCTGCTATTGCAGAGGATACAGACTCAGTTCCCAGTACCTACATTGTGGTACACAGTCAGCTACAACTCCAGATCCAGGGGATCCGAAACTCTCTCCTGGCCTGCATAGATACTTCATAAATGTGGTACACAGACACACATTCAGGCAAAACAGTCATGCATGCAAAAACAGATAAATCTTTGGGCTGGATGGGGTGATACAAGCGTACCTTTAATTCCAGCTTGGGAGACAGAGACAGGAGGATTTCTGTGAGTTTGAGGCAAGCCTGGTCTACAAAGTAAGAGGTCGGCAAGGGCAAGTGGGACCTTGTCTCAAATCAGTAAGTCTAAAAAAGAATCCCAAAATTCTAATTCAAAAAGATGTTGTGAGATTAAAAGGGTTAATTCACACAAGAATTTAAAATAATATCTAACACCAAAAACAACTTCCAAGTGTAATAGTGACTACTATGATCTGCTGCCATAATTAATCACTGGCAATAGAGTTAATAATTGTGATACAGAGAGATGTTTTGGCTAACAGAGATTAGTGGAGCCCTGACTCCAGTTTGGTAGAGAATGTTTGGAAAGTTTCTTAGGACAATGTTCTAGTCTGAGGGATAGAGAAAACAGGCAAGACAGAGAACATTTGAGAAAGAGAGAGACACAAAGAGAGATAGAGAGAGACAGAGAGACAGATGGAGAGAGAGACAGAGACAAAGACAGAGAGACAGATGGAGAGAGAGACAGAGAGGGAGGTGGAAGGCAGGTCTCCATCAGAGAACTGAGGGGGGTTGACTGACCTGGGATTCAGGAGGGGAGAGAAAGCATCCTCAATGACTTTTATGGTGATGCTGAGAAGTTTAGACTTCATTCATTGTTGGATCCCGAGAAGGGGACAATTTGTTTGAACTAGCCTTTCAGAAAAACCAGTGGTAAGAAATAAAGGCCATGATTTGAAGTGGATCAAGTTGGGACAGCGGAGTGTCTGTGGAGGGTTGGAAGGAGGAAATAGAAGGGAGGAAATAATATAACTATAATCTCAAAAACTATTGAAAACTCAGTAGTGGTGAATCTGGATAGAGGAGGGTGGGACTAGGTGTTGTTGTCTAGACAAGTTGGTGTTTCAATGAAGCCGCTGAGGACAGGAGGGAAGAGGCTGTTGCAGGTGACAATCAGGGAGGCAAGGAGAGGAGAAATGGCCCTGGCCTCAGCGTCATGGTCTGCGGGCAACATCCTCAGGACCAGGAATGCAGGAGAAAAGGCAGGTGTGCTGAGGGAAGGCAGGGAAGGAATCACTTGGGCACACTGGGTGTCAAGTGTCACAAGTTGGCAAAGAAGAGGGGACTGCAGGCCACAGTTCTGAGGCTCACCTAGGTCATGGTGGGTGAGTGGAGGAGAACAGGCGAGTTCCTGGGAGCACCAACCTGGGCGTGAGAAGAAAACGACAGACAAGGTGGTGGTGGCAGGGGAATAAAAAGACAGAGGAGAGAGAATGGGGGAGAGAGGAGGCAAGCGAGAGGGACGGGAGGGAGGGAGGCGGTGGAAGAGAGAAGGGTATGCATGCTCAGAGTTCTAGAAGGTTCCTCAAGATAAAAGCAGGGAAGGGTTCCTGGCCTTCAGAAGGAGTAGATGAGGCGAGTCAGGGGCTTGGAGACAGAAAGTAGATGGGATGGAGGTGAAGGCAAAGGGGAGCAGAGCCCCACACACAGGAGCGCTGAGCAGACAGACCTGGGAAGAAAGGGAGGAGCCCAGGGGCGAGGGGCTGAGGGAGTGTTGAATGTGTCAGAAAGTGAACTGGGGCCACAGGCGTGCCTGGGGGTGGGGGTAGAGGGTTCACTCAGCATGCTCGAGGCCCTGGGTTCAATCCCCAGCCCAGCAACAAACCAATGACCTCGGAGAACTGTATTTGTGTCTGGACATTATAAAAGCTGATTAGCCACAGAGAATTGAAAACACAGGACAGAAAATTACCCTTATGGATAAGTTCCTCAGAGGATCTAAAAATCAGGAGACAGAGGAAGAAGTCACAGTGGGACAGGCAGAGTGGGTGGGTATCCTGCCCGCTCCTCACACAGGCTCCCGCTTCATCTTCTCCCTTTCTGACTTGCTCCTCAATACACCATAACCTCTCTCCTTCCCTCTTCCTTCCCCCTCTCCCTTCCCTTCTCTCCCTCCCCCTATGTCTCTGAAGGAGTGAACCTGCCCTGCCACCATGTAGATGCTGGGACTCATGCTCGGATCCTGGGGAAAAATAGGCCCCGCTCTTAACCTCTGGACTGTCTCTTCAGCCCCACCTCTGCTAATTTTATTTGAGATTCACTGTGGGCCAGGAAGGTCCCACTTGAAATAGTGCCACTGCCTGAAAAAAAAAAGTTCTAACAAAGACGGTCCAGAGTGGGCTTTGTTCGTGCTTAAACTCCAGAAACAGAGGGCTCAAGCGCAAGGGCGGGCCGAGGCTCTCTTGGTTGTGAGCAACTGTCTCTCAACTAGGACCTCACACTCTTTCCTGCAGAAACACAGTTCCCTCCATGCCCGCGGAGGGCCCATCCGTTCACCAATTCCTCCTGGCTCCCTTACCATAGCACCACTACCCGAGAACTATGAAAAGCCCAATCAATAGCACAAAGGCCCTGATGGATCCACAGCCTCCATGCCTCCGCTCAGCTGTGCAACACTGCCAAGAAAAACCAGAGGGCAAGTGAGAAAACCAGTTGTGCTCTGCCCTGTCAGAGGTGGCAGTGCAGCAGCTGGCCCCACCTCCAGTGTCTCTCGGAACCTTGGCATGGAAGGGGAAGCAGCCACTCCAGGTTCAGTTTCCCGAAGCTCCAATCCATCAGGCTGTCTGTGGGGGAGCAGTCCAGGAGCCAGAAGCAGCCACTATGGCCCAAGGTAGGGGAGCCCCGTTCGGTGGGTAGAAATGGGGACAGTGAAGACCCAGAGACATCCAGGGCAGGGTGGTGGATAAACAATACGAACAGAGCTGATCTAGGCAGGAAGCCAAGAGCCCTCAGGATTCATTGGTCCCCTGAGAACCCGGAGGCAGGGTGAAGGTAATCACGGTGCATGCTGCAGTGCCTCCTCCGCAATAGGGCGCTCGAGCAAGGCAAGGGATCAGGGCATTGGGGTTCCTGACCTGTGTCACGAGCTAACTTCTCCACGCTGGCCAAGTTGCTTCTCTGCTTCCTGCCTCCCACGTCAGGGTTCTGAACACGTTAAAGTCCTCTGAATCCTCCTGTCTTTTCTTTTCCCGTCATCCTCTTCTGTTTACATCATCCTCTCTTGTCTAGATGAAGAACACTCTGAGGATGAAATGACTACATGAAGCCGTCTATAAGGCATGCACTTTTAACTTACCCTACAAACGTGACATGGTCACCTTTATTTACTATAAGCAATATAATAAATATTTTACTATTTCATTAACTTTATGTAAAAATGTAAAATTTTAATTACAAAGGAAATATATGAGGACCAAATTGGAGTCAAACAAAGTAATAATTGCAGATAAAGTTCTAAGTACCTCAGGCTTATCTTGAATAACCGTTGTCTCCAGTCTTTGGTAGAGACATTAGCGTTTGTATAAGTGCTGAATGTAATTAATTGGATCAACACATGTTGTTATAAATCCAGATATTATCATACTATAAATATAAACTTGCTTTTTTTTCACTAACAGCATGTCTTGTAGCATTGGACCTGCCTCTCAACATTTTCCATTTTGTATGGTATTCTACAGGGTATGATTTATTCATCTTGTTTCCTTAATTGATGCTTAGATCGCTCCCATTATCTTAAGACAAGAAGTCTTACAGTCAGTGTTCTTATGTATGCTTCTGGGTACTGGTGGAGAAAGGTCTCTCTAGACAGCTATGATCACCAACTTTGTAAGTTCTTTTTTTTTTTTTTCTCGGTTTTTTTCCGAGACAGGGTTTCTCTGTGTAGCCCTGGCTGTCCTGGAACTCACTCTGTAGACCAGGCTGGCCTCGAACTTAGAAATCTGCCTGCCTCTGTCTCCTAGGTGCTGGGATTAAAGGCATGCACCACCACTGCCTGGCAAAATACGGTAGTTCAAAATAATGGAATATTATTTGGTCATGAAAATGAAAGCTAAGCACAATGTTTGGGTGCAGAGCAGTCATGTGTCACAGATGGAGGTTGACTTTACCGGTAGTGTCTCTGGAGGATAGGATGTGTTTGAAGTGCTTCCTGTTAGGCAGGTGTTGCCCCACCTGTTGGGTAGCCTTAGTCATGCATAGATCTGAGCCAGTTAGTGCGCTTTGCTCAGTCAACTGGTCTCCTAAGGGATAAGCTGCTCTTCCTCCTCCTCCTCCTCACCATCATCATCATCATCATCATCATCATCATCATCAGAAAAAGTCAAGTTATTTCCCTAGTGGCAGGGTTAGGATGTTCTTACTGAACATGGGTGAAAGCCAGCAATGGACAGCAGCTGTTGGGTAATGAAAGAAATACTGCCTTGAGACATAAATCTGGGTTTAACATGAGACAAAATCCTCCATCTTTCAGAAGCCTGGTTTGTCACCGCCCCCCAAATGTGTAGATGATTTGATATTCATCTATTCAAGGTGTGGTAAGGATTAAATAGTAGACAGGACCCAGATAAATTACTGAAAGAATCTAAAACTTGAAATAAATGCAACTGGTTTCACATAAGATAGAGAATTCTTTCAACTAGCAAACATGTCCATGAGCCTATATGTGCATGTGCTGATTGTTATTATTATGTTTCTTTAATAATAATAATAATACAACTAGCTAATGAAAAAAAGATGTGTGTTAACAGTAAACAAAATAACCTAGACATGTTTAGAAGATAAAGATTAGGCTGGATGTGGTAGCACACTCCAGTAATCCTAGCAACTTGAGAGGCTGAGAGGATGGTGCATATGAGTTCCAGGGTAGCCTGGTGGGTTTCAGGTGATTGTGATCCTGTGTGACCGTGGTCCTGACTTTTTAAGACAAAAGACAAAGGCTAATATTTGTTACCTTTTTATCGTTGATTTATAACACATTTGTTTCTAGCAGCTTTATTGAAACATAATAAAGTTCATTCATTTGAAGCATACAGTTAAGTGTATTCATGCAGTTCTGAAAGTGTCATTACTATCTAGTCTCAAAACATTCTCATCTCATCATCTCAGAAAGAAGCAGTCCAGAGCCAGGTGTGGTGGTGCACACCTTTAATCCCAGCACTCGGGAGGCAGAGGCAGAGGGATTTCTGAGAGTTTGAAGCTAGCCTGGTCTACAGAATGAGTCCCAAGACAGCCAAGGCTACGTAGCTATGTAGAGAGGGCCTGTCTTAGAAGGAAGAGAAGGAGGAGGAGGAGGAGGAGGAGGAGAAGAGGAAGAGAAGAAGAGGCATTCAGGACTTTAATCTACTTTTAATCTCTGCAGACATTTCATAGAAAAGGCATCATACAAAATGTGCCCTCTTAAGTCTGATTCCTTTCAACTCCATAATTTTTTTGAGGTCCATTCATGTTGTAATATGCTCAGTTTACACAAGCCCATATTCTCTATTCATCAGCCGGTAGATATTTGTGTTGTTTGAACTTTTCAGGTATCCCTGTATAATGTTGCTATCAGCATCTGCATGTGGGCTTGGTGTGAGTGTGCGCTCACTGTATGGTGGTGCACTGTAAGAAGTTGGATCGCATGGTAACTCTGCATTCAACATTCGGAGGAGCTGCGAGTGTTCTCCAAAGTGCTGCGTCATTTTATAGAACCACTAGCAAAGTATGGGTGTCTCAAAGCATCCTGCCAACACTTGCTAGTGTCTGTTTTCTTACCATGAAGTAACAGTTCATGTGTATTTACCTAACGACCTGAGCATCCTTCCATATGCTTATTGTCGCTTTGCTATCTGCTTTAGAGAAAGATCTCTTCAGACCAGTTGCCCACACTGAGTGGGGAGACATGCCATAATGACCATGTATCTGTCGTGGGACAATCTTCTGGAGTTGGTGCTTGCCTTTCACCACATGGGTCCCAGGAATTAAATTGGGTTGTTAGTCTTAGGCTATAAGTGCTTTACCTTCTGAGCCATTTCACTAGATCCAGGTACCCAATTTTCCATTTGGGCTCTTTGTTTTTGTTTTATAGGATTGATCCATCCACCCATCCACCCATCCACCCACCCATCCACCCATCCACCCATCCATCCACCCATCCATCCACTCATCCACCCACCCACCCATCCACCCAGCCATCCACCCATCCACCCATACACCCATACACCCATACACCCATACACCCACCCACCCATCCACCCACCCATCCATCCACCCATCCACCCATCCACCCATCCACCCACACATCCATCCATCCACCCATCTACCCACCCACCCACTCATCCATCCACCCACCCACCCATCCATCCACCCACCCATCCATCCACCCACCCATCCACCCATCCACCCATCCATCCATCCACCCATCCACCCACCCACCCATCCATCCACCCATCCACCCATCCATCCACCCACTCATCCATCCATCAACCCATCCACCCATTCACCCATCTACCCATCCACCCATCCACCCACCCACCCATCCATCCATCCATCCACCCATCCACCTACCCACACATCCATCTACCCATCCATCAGTTCATCCATTCATCCATCCATCCATCCATCCATCTGGTTACAAATTCCTTATTAACTATATGATTTACAAATACATCCTCACATTCTGTGGATTATATTTTCACATTATTATATCATTGAGCAGAAATGTTGTTAATTTCTATGAAGTTCAATTTACCCAAGTTTCCGCACTGATTCTGCCTCTCCTGTTGTGACTAAGAGAACATTGCCTAGTTCATGACAAGGAGGAAGTACCTGTTTTCTTCTATGGGTTTTAACTCTCACATTCAGATCTTTGACCCATTGAGTTTATTTTTGTATATCAGGGAAGCAGGCAATGAACTTCATCCTTTTTATTAACTTTGTTTAGTATTTATTTCTTTACTTTATATGTATTAGTGTTTCCCTGAATATTTGTATATGCACCATGTGTGTGCTTTGTGCCCACAGGAGTCAGAAGAAGGCATTAGACCCCCTGGACCTGGAGTTACAGGGAGTTGTGAGCCACCATGTGGGTGCTGAGACCTGAACCTGGGTCCTCTGCAAGAGCAGCCTGTGCTCTTATCTACTGAGCCATTGCTCCAGCCATCACACTTCAGTTTTTTACATGTGGATATTCATTTCTATATTCTATATTTCTATATTTACATGTGGAGTTTTTCTATATTCAAGGGTGTTGGATTATGCCAACTAATCTGGTTCATTTCTATTTTTAATCAAAGCCAGGATGGAGTAGGTAGGTCTCTGTCCTTCTTCGCTTCCATCTAGTGTTGTTACATCCTGTCACATTCATGGTCTCTTCTTATGCTATTACTGTTTAACACACACATATAAAACCACCTGAGTGAATTTGGTGTTGTCCCATGTACAGTGTGAGGCCTCTTTCCTAAGACTGTCATGTCTAGCCCACTCATCTGTGTCTGTGCTAATGATGCCCCCAAATTGCCTTGATTACTAGCAAAACTTAAAGTACAGATGTGCAAGCCCTTTGTTTTAAGATTGCCTTAGTGCTGGACATAGTGAATGTCTGTAATCCCAATACACTGGAGGCTGAGGCAGGAGGAATGCCATGAGTTCCAGACTACCTAGCAAGATACTGTGCTACTCTTCCCCTCAAAGAAGACGTAGAAAGATTGTGTTGACCATTATGGACCATTTCTTTTGTTCAGTTAATTTTATGGCCCATTTGTTAATTCCTGCAAAACAGCAGTTGAGCTTAACATTTTTAATTAAACATTTTTGAGACTTTTATCCCCCTGCAACTCCTTCCATGCCCCCCAGCCATCTGAAACTCATGACCTCTTCTTCTTTAGTTGTTACTGTCACACACACATAAACATATGTATAAAACCTTTTGAATTCATTTAGTGTTGCTTGTATACACATGTGTTTAGGGTTGACAACTTAGAATTGGCTTGGTTAAGCAATTGTAGAGCCTATCCCTGAAGAAAATTGATATTCTCTCTCTCTCTCTCCCCACTGATTGTCTGAAGCGAGCAGGGTATCCACACTGTCATGTCAACTGCTGTTCATTATGTAGGTCTTGTTAAGGCACTGAATGCTGAGATTTCATGGGTGCAGCTTCTCTGTCATGTCTATAAGAGAAGATGTTCCATTTAGCAGATGTTCTGGTTCTCTGACTCTTACAATCTCTCCTCTCTTTCATGATTTTCCCTGAAGCTAGGTATAGGGCTTGCATTATAGATAGATATATCAGTGGGGTGGGCAGTTGGGTTTTGGAGTTTTTGATAGGTATTGTGTTGAATCTAGAGTCAACTATCAGTAGAATAAAACTGTCATTTGAATAATACCATCTTCTAGCCCATGAAAATGGAATATTTTTCCACTATTTAAATGAATTTCTCTAAGTGATATTTTGTGGTAAAAGTTTTGCCTTCTACTGAGAAGTTGTTACTACTTTTGCTGCTATAAATGGAATTACTTTTATATTTTTCTCAGATTATTCATTGTAAGTGTATGAAAATACAGTTGAATTTGCATATTGTTATTGCATACATCCTGAAGTCTTTTGTTGTTGTTGTTGTGTTTTTTGTTTTGTTTTGTTTTGAGTCAGGGTTTCTCTATGTAGCCCTGGCTATCCTGGAACTCACTCTGTAGACCAGGCTGGCCTCGAACTCAGAAATCTGCCTGCTTCTGCCTCCCAAGTGCTGGGATTAAAAGTGTGCACCACCACCGCCCAGCTCTTTTGTTGTTAATTTTAATTTTGGAGTATTATTATTCTTACATCATGTGTGAATGCAGATGACTTTATTTATTTCTAATCTGAATGCCTTTGATCTCTTTTCCTTGCCTAATGATCCTGGCTGAAACCTCCAGCACACTTTGTCTTTAACAAGACAAAAGCAGGCAAGAACACACACATCCTTAATTTGTTCTTTATCTTAACAGGAAAGTGTTTAGTGTTTCACTATTAAATATGACTAACTGTAGATTTTTATAGATACCATTTATCATAAGGAACTCCCTCCCTCCTTAGTTTGTTGAATATTTTTTTTAACATGAAAGGGTATTAGACTTTGCCAAATGATTTAGCTCATTAGTTGTTTTAATCAATACACAGCCAAGAGAATACAGGTACAGTTCTGTCCTTAGCTTACATCTAGTGTTGGAAAGCAGACAAAAAGTAGCTCAGAGTTGGGTGTGGTGGCACATACCTGCCATCCCAGAACTCCAAGGCCTGAGTAAAGAGGACCAAAGTGTGCAGCCAGCCTCGGTTGTAGACGGAGACACAAGAAGAAATAACAACGAAGGGTCTGAAGAGATGGTTTGGCAATTGAGAGCACTGGCTTCTCTTCCAGAGGACCTGGGTTCAATTCCCACCACCCATGTGACACCTCACAAGTGTCTGTAACTCTAGTTCCAGAAGATCTGGTACCCTCACACAGACATACTTGAAAGAAAAATACAAAATGCACATAAATGACAAATAATTAAATCGTTTAAAAAAAAAGAAAGAAAGAAAGAACAAAGAATATCTTAGTTTGTTGTGCCGAGGCTGAGAAGAACAGGCCCCCGCGATAAATGCATTGATGTAAAGGAGCACATGAGCATGAGACAGGCATTAACTGGTCAGGTAAGCCGGTAAGATTAAGAGTGATTCAATTCAGAGCTGTAGAGCAGACGAAATGAGAAGAAGGGTAGACCATTAGGGCAGCTTTCGTGAAGGAGGGAGGTCTTTGGGGACAGGTAGGATTTGTCTAAGCTGTGGAGGGATGTTCTTGTTTGCTTCTGTTGCTGTGATAAAACACTGACCAAAAGCAAAAGTAGGGGAGAAAAGGATTTATTTGACTTAACAGATTATACTCCTTCACCGAAGAAAGCCAAAATAGGAACCTGGAGGCCAGAACTGAAGCTGAGGCCGTGCAGGAGTCTGCTCACTGTCTTGCTTCCCCTGGCTTGCTCAGCTGCCCATCTTATACCCCCAGGACCATCTGCCGAGAACTGGTACACTGGGCAGAACTGGTACTGTCCACTTCTGGTGGACAGGGTCCTTCCAGCAATTAAGAAAATGCCACACAGACATGTGCACAGGCCAATCTAATGGAGGCAGTTCCTCAGTTAAGATTCCCTCTTCCCAGATGTGCCTAGGTTTGTGTCAAGGATGTCCTGAACAGAGGCTGCAGCAGGAAGAGAAGATGCAGACAGGCCTGGAGGAAAGGACCGACTCTAGGAGTGATGGGAATTGAGAATAAAGTCAGAACTTAAAGCTGGGAACAGAGAGCCCCGTGTTGGGGGGGACGAGTGTTCTGTGTACGATGGAGGACTGGAGAAAGTGCCTTAGGACTTTTAAAGCAAGTGAGATGACATGCTGAACCGTGAGGGAACAGGGCTGGTATGCTAAGGGAGGCGCTGGGGAGAGATGCTTGGGGCAGGAAAACTCTCAGAGCTTATTAAAGTCACTAAGGGCGAGATGAGGAGAGTGGGAACTTGGAAAGGGACAACTGACCGAGGCAAACTGTAAGGGATGGCTGGGAGCACTTGGTCACATAGGAATTGACAGCCTGAAGACATGGGTGAGCCTGTTGGAATTTAAGTGACATAAACCATCCTCAGGTGACTGGGGACCATGGCAAGACCACAGTCAAACAAGAAGCCCTCAGATGCAGCCCTCTGGGAGAGGCACACTAGAGAACAACGTGTGTACTCTGCTTTGGAAGAAGATCTTGAAAGCTTTCTGATTCTGAGTATGCCAACATTCAGGACACTGGATACATGGTATTGGTGGTGGTAAAGAACCAATAAGTTGGTAATAGTGGGGCGACTGTTCTAGGGGCAGGTGACCCAGAAGCCTGCTCCCGGATGTGGAGGTTGGTTCAAGGACAAATGAGACTGGTAACTCGAATCCCAGGAAGTGGGGATCAGGCTGTATCTGAAGGCATGCTGGGCTGAAGGGAAGAGCATCAAACCTGGGCAGGTCTACAAAATAAATTAGTCGGAAAACGCATGTGCCTGCACGTGTGTGCAAGGAAGGAATTGATGGAGGATAAAGGAAGTAGGGAAGGAAGAAAGGAAGAAGAAAGAGGGATGTGTGTGCATGGATTCTCACAAAAGCCTCAAGCTGGACCTATTAAGGCAGTGTTAAGACTATTCTAACAACATGGAAACTCAAGTACAATTGCCTAATTAATTCCTGGAGTTTGTGTAACTGATAAGTGTGAACGAAAGTGGGCTAGTGTTCACAACCCTGGTGTTTGTCTGTCCCAGGCTGCCCCATCACAGGGCTCGAGGTGGCCCTCACAGACCTCCAGAGCTCCCGGAACAATGTTCGGCACCACACGGAAGAGATCAGTGTTGATCGCCTCGTTGTCCGCCGGGGCCAGGCCTTCTGCATCACCCTGTACTTTAAGAGTCGGGGCTTCCAGCCAGGCATGGACAGTATCACGTTTGTGGCTGAGACTGGTAAGCTGGCCAACAGGATGTGTGTCCATATGTAGTATGTGTATGTGGTGTGTGTTTGTGTATGAGTATGTGTGTGGTGTATGTATGGTATGTGTACATATGTGTGTTTGGGGTATATATGTGTGGTGTCTAGGTGTGTATTTATGTGGTGTGTGTGTATGTATATGGCATGGCATATATGTGTGTGTATGTATGAAATGAACCATGTGATGTGTGTGCATATGTAGAATGTGGTGTGTATGTGTGTGTGGTGTATGTGTGATATGTGTGTATATGTGTGTTTGGAGTGTATGTGTATGGTGTTTATGTGTGTATTTATGTGGTATGTGTATGGTGTGGCATATATGTGTGTATATGTGTGAAATGGACCATGTGGTATGTGTTCATATATAGTATGTGGTGTGTGTGTGTGTGTGTGCGTGCATGTGTGTGTATATGTGTATGTGTATGGGGGGTGTACTGGCTGGTTTTGTGTGTCAACTTGACACAAGTTGGAGTTATCACAGAGAAAGGAGCTTCAGTTGTGGAAGTGCCTCCATGAGATCCAGCTGTGGGGCATTTTCTCAGTTAGTGATCAAGTGGGGAGGGCCCCTTGTGGGTGGTGCCATCCCTGGGCTGGTATTCTTGGGTTCTATAAGAGAGCAGGCTGAGCAAACAAGGGGAAGCAAGCCAGTAAGGAACATCCCTCCATGGCCTCTGCATCAGCTCCTGCTTCCTGACCTGCTTAAGTTCCAGTCCTGACTTTCTTTTGTGATGAACAGCAATGCAGAAGTATAAGCTGAATAAACCCTTTCCTCCCCAACTTGCTTCTTGGTCATGATGTTTGTGCAGGAATAGAAGCCCTGACTAAGATAGGGGTGTATAGTGTGTGTGGTATATGTGTGATATATGTGTTTGGGGTGTATATGCATGGTGTCTATGTGTGTATTTTTGTGGTATGTGTGTGTGTGTGTGTGATGTAGTGTGTATGTGTGTGTGTGTGTGAGAAATGGACCGTGTGTGTGTGTGTGTGTGTGTGTGTGTGTGTGTGTGTGAAATGGACCATGTGGGTGTGTGTGTGTGTGTGAGAGAGAGAGAGAGAGAGAAAGACAGAGATAGAGAAGTGGACTGGGGTGTGTGTGTGTGAGATGTGTATAAAGTGGAGTACGTCTATGTAAAGTAGAGTGTATATGTGATATATGTAAGTGTGGAGTGGAACATGCATGTATGTTGTATGAATGCATGTATGTAGAAGTGGAGAATATGTTGCATGTATGAAGTGGAGCATGTGTGTTATATGTGTATATTATGAAGTGAAGTGTATGTGCGTGAGTACATGTTCATTGCATAGGATCTTAGAGGAATGGAAGATCACCATAAAGAGTCTTAGTTATTTTTCCTTCCTAGGACCCTTGCCAGACCTGGCCAAAGGGACTCGGGCAGTGTTTAGCCTCACAGGCAGTGGTGGCCCTAGCCCCTGGATTGCTTCCCTGGAAGCCAACAGGGCCAACTCCCTGGAAGTGAGTCTCTGTGCCCCTCCCATGGCAGCTGTGGGTCGATACCTCCTGAAAATTCGGATCGACTCCTACCAGGGCTCTGTCACTGCCTACCAGCTGGGGGAGTTCATCCTGCTCTTCAATCCCTGGTGCCCAGGTGAGGCAGGGACCCACTTGGGTTCCTTCACCTCTGTCTCTCTGTCAATGCCACCAGGTTTCCAGCCCCTGATCCTTGGCCATCATAAGCTCCTTAATCCCTTGGATTCAGACCTGACCTCCAACAACCAAGCTGGGGAGATCTTGATGTTTTATTTCCATATTTAGAATTGTAAAATGATGTTTGGAGTAAATAGAAAACTACTATTGAGGGGCTGGAGAGATGGCTCACTGGTTAAGAGCACTGTCTGCTCTTCCAGAGGTCCTGAGTTTAATTCCCAGCAACCACATGTGACTTACAACCATATATGTAAGTGTGTATACTGGGATCTGATGCCCTCTTCTGGTATGCAGGCATACATGCAGATAGAGCACAAAATAAATAAAATCTTAAAAAAAAAAAAAAACTATTGTTAAGTTTAACTACCGCTAGCATCTACCTTCATTATCTATTTTTAAGTTAATTTAGACTTTCTCATTTTAAAGGTATTAAATACACACTATTTTGAATATCTGAGGAAAGAAGCAAAAATGATAAAAGTGAGAGAAAGTGAGAAAAACAAAAGAAAATAAAGAAAAGAAAAAAAGAGAGGGGAAGGAATAAAGATAGTAGGGATATATATATAGATATAGATATATAGATAGATAGATATAGATATAGATAGATAGAGAGAGAGAGAGAGAGAGAGAGAAAGTGGGGAAGGAAAAGAAAGGAAATACAACATGATCTAAGATCCCCAGTCTCCCAGCTCCATTTTCCCAGTGGAAGCACTGTTACTGTCCTCTGAGTAGCCTTACAGATCTATCTTATGCTTGAATATGTGCATGTTTGTATACATCTGTTGTTGATTCTATAACAAGTATAATTATACATACCAATCTCCAATTTGCGTTTCTCTTTGAAATATTCACCTGGGTTGGGACTTGGGAGGCTGAAGCAAGAGGATCACTGTGAGCTTGAGGCAAGGACCAGACTTAGCTACAGAATGAGACCATGTCAAATGACAGCAACAGCAACAGCAACAAACCAAACACACAGACACACAGACACACAGACACACACACACACACACACACACACACACACACACACACGATTGGCCTTCAGACTTGATCATGAGAACATAGGATCTGTCTGAGTGGTGGGAGGACCTCATGCGCGGTTCTCTCCTGAGCTCATATCCATGTCCTAGAGAGAGCAGACACTGGGATAGAGGCAGGAAGCAAGTGCAGTCATGACCAACAGCTGCCACCTCACTGGGCCAGGATGTTTGGCTGGGAAGATCCACCCTACAGTTCAGGAACTCTTCTGACTTCAATCATGAACCTACAACTGTTCACCAGACTGGTTGAAATCTTGGTAGAACCTACCTTTGCATGGGATCCCTCCTGTACCAGCTTCTCTCAGAACTGCCCCAGGAGCCTTCTCCAGAGAGCAGATTCTATGGGACTGTTTGGAAAGGAATGCACAGGTGGCTTCTACTTTGTGTCTCCTCACTTTGATTCCCAGCGGATGCAGTGTACATGGAGAGTGAGCCCCAGAGGCAGGAGTATGTTGTGAACGATTATGGCTTCATCTACCAAGGGAGCAAGAGTTGGATCCGCCCATGCCCCTGGAACTATGGGCAGGTGAGTCTTAGACCACTTAAGTCCCAAACTCGTGGGGAAAAGGGATCCAGAAAGGATCCCGGACAGGCAAACTGATTGTGCTAAGTAAAGAGCATGTGTGAGAAGCACCTCAGGTCGCTAGGGAGGCAGCCAAAGGAGGGAGGTTCCATCTTTGCTAGTCCCATCTACTTGACTAGGACTTAAGGGAGGAGCAGCTACAGGGCAGTGGAGGGGGTGGGGATGGGGCACAATCATTTTGGAAACGATTGCACATGACATTTGTGCTTTGCACTGAGTTTGCTGTGGGGTCTCACCTCTTACTCTTTCACTTTATCCTGACAACACTGCTGCTGAGCCTAAACCTGTCACACTTACACGTAGGTATGTGCCCCTGGACATCTGTACCAGAAACAGGGCTGGTGGACAGTCTTCCGTGACCCCATGCCAATGCCTGTTTGTTTGTTTGTTTGCTTGCTTGTTTTGACAATAGGCTTTATCATTATAAGGAATACATAGTGGAATACATACAAGAAAGAAAGAAAGAAAGAAAGAAAGAAAGAAAGAAAGAAAGAAAGAAAGAAAGAAAGAAAGGAAGGAAGGAAGGAAGGAAGAAAGAAAGGATAGAGGGATAGAGGGAGGGATGGAGGAAGAGAGAGGGAGGAGCAAACTTTGCAAACCTGGGTATAATGGTGAATGCCTGTAATATCGATGACTGAGAAGCTGAGGTGATAGGATTTCTAGTTGAGGATTTCCAGCCTGTGATACACAGAAAAGTCCTTTCTGGAAAGCAGAGGGATGAGCATGTGTGTCAGTTGGTAGAGTACTTACTGGACATGCACAAAGCTCTGGGTTTGAGTCCCAGCACCACATAACCAGGGTGTGGAGGTACACCCCTGTAATCCTAGAACTCAGGATGTTGAGGCATGAGGATCTTAAGTTCAAGATCATCCTTGGGCACAACACCTAGGCCACAGAGTTCCTATGTGGAAAACAAAACCAAACAAACAAATGAAAAAACAAAACAAAACCTTTGCAAAGAACTATTAGAAACTGAACATCTAGAACATGAAGGCCGTTGTAGGTGTTGCTACCACCTTGGTTCCACTTCACTTTGTTTTCTACCTGTAGTCTCATGACCTTGTATGCAAAATAGCTAAACTCATCACGATGCTTGACAACTCCTGTCGGTCTGAACACTTACCTCCTGTTTGCAGTTTAGCCCAGCAGCTGCTCCAGGAAGGCCAAGGTCAGGGAGGGAAGATGCTGCTCTATGCTGAGCCCCAGTTCTGGGAGTACTGAGGGAGCACAGGGAGCCTCTGGCCACTCAGAAGAGGTGACAACTGGGATGATATGGAGGTCTTCACGGAGCCCTGGATCACTTGGATAAAGGCTCCTCACCAAGTCTTGTCCAAAATAGAACTCTCAATACATGAGTCAGTTTCACTCACGGCCAAGGTAGCTGCAGCCCAGGGAAGACGTAGCAGTCTCAACTGGTCCCAAGGCCTCACTCAGTGTGAGCATTGAAGGGTGCTTTCATCAGCGAGAAACAGAAGTGGGGAGCAGAAGCAGGCTTTGGAGTGCTGGCTTCCTCCCTTCCTCTTTTTCTTCTCCAGCAAGCAAATACTGAATAATCTGCTCAGTACCGAGTGGACCGTGAGTGTTAGAAAGTAGAAATAAAGGCAGCACGGTCCTGGAGGGAACTGTAAACAGTTACTTATCACACAGTGGGATTGTGAGACCAAGAGATAGGGCCAGAGTGCTCTGGGAACCAGTGCTCTTGGTTTGACAAGAGAGTCTGAGGAAGCTTCCTGGGAGAAAAGCTGCTGTGCCCGAGCTCAGTTAGTCAAGCAAAGGACAAGGGGAGCATGTGCAGGGCCGGAAAGGCCAGAAGGGTTTCGTCTTGGCGAAGATTACAAGGGATTTGGTCTAGCTGGAGCAAAAATGGCAGGGGTGGGAGTCTGTTGAGGTCAGAGGCTGGAGAAGTAGAAGGGAGTCTGTTGTATGACACAACTGCTGGGGAGATAGTAACAACATCTACTCACTTCAGATAGGGAACCCATGACAGACTAAAGTATAGATAACACACCAAAGTCTAACTTAGTAAACCAAAGTGTTACATTGGGGTCACTTATGAATGATAATAGGAGCATAAACTCAAATGTACTTGTATCACCAAAATCCCATCCCAGCATGGGTGACAGCTCACAAGAGTGGGAACCTGGAGCACACTGCATGACCTGCAGGCAGTTGGACAGGTTGGAGAGCATCTTTTTGGGTAGGCTTGTTGGTTTGAGCCTCTTCTAGGCAGTTTGGTAGAAATGATTTGTCTCTTTCTAGGCAACTCAGCTGGTCTGGGAGTGTGTATCAGCAGTCCTTACTGCTTCTACAGGCATGAGGAAGAAGGGACCTAGTGAATCTCTTCAGTTTCAGGGACTTCCTGAAGCATTTGAGTTATTAACTTTCTGAGCTTCTCTGAAGGGATGGAATGTTTCAGATTCCCTTTAACAATCTGTGTTACAACAAGCTTTGTTCTACAGTGGAAGGTTTAAGGTTTTAATCTCAGAGGAAACTGCTTCACAACAAAGCCAGATCTAAGGGACTTGAAGGACACCTCAAGGAGGATTTGACCTTGATTCTTTAAATTATAGGGCTCTTTAAACATTGTAAACGAGAGAACTGGTTTCCCTAAAGAAGGTAGGCAATGGAAACCTATTTCTATGTATTGGCCATGGTTTCATGAGAGTACGAGCATTTGTTTATAGTCATTTGACAAAGATATGTGGAGTCCCTACTATGTACCAAGCCAAGTGTTGTAAAGAGATCTTGAACTGACAGAGCAAACACTAAGGCAGGAAAGATAGGCCTCAGCTGTGTTGTACAACCAAGTTTGATAACCAGAGGAGACACGCCCATGGGGGCGGGGTACAGTGTTCCAGAACTCACCTGTGATTGGTCAGTCCAGAGCTGAGAGTTGTGAGTGCCAAGGCAGCTTGGGTCTCTCCGTTGGATAGGTTGCCAATGATAGGCTGGGCTGTTATGTAAGTGTGGAAGGAAAGGGAACATGGCTTAAGAGCACCTTAAGGGTCTCAGGAATGTGGAGATGGAGGTGGAAGAGGCAAAAATAGACTTTCAAATGAGTCATGAGACATTTGGCTCTCTGGACATATATGCCAAGTGGGTTGTGCTGCCATAGCTTTGAAACCATGCTCCTTCCTGAGAGTCTGTTCATGGCCATTTTGTTTGACAACTGCCTTGCAATTGGGTTTTATTCTACACTGCCCTGGGGATCTGAATGGTATAGGTTGTCTATTTCCTTACTTGTCCACACACAGCAAGCTTGTGATGCCCTCTTTCTCCTCATCCCCTGCAGTTTGAAGAGAATATCATAGACATCTGCTTGGAACTGCTAGAGAAGAGCCTGAACTTCCAGGTTGACCCATCCACGGATTGTGCCCTGCGGGGAAGTCCTGTCTACACCAGCAGAGTTGTGTGTGCCATGGTGAGGTCCCTGGTGTGCCCTGCCCAGGGATTAAGGGAGTTGTGTAAAGGGACCTCTGCCTTCTCAGGGCTGTACCTGCAATAGGAGAATGAGGAGTCAAAAGACAGGAAGCCGGGTGGTGGTGGTGCACGCCTGTAATCCCAGCACTCTGGGAGGCAGAAGCAGGCAGTTTTCTGAGTTTGAGGCCAGTCTGGTCTACAGAGTGAGTTCCAGGACAGCCAGGGCTATACAGAGAAACCTGTCTTGAAAAAACCAAATCCAAAAAAAAAAAAAAAAAAAAAAAAAAAAAAAAAAAAGGACAGAGGCCCTGTGAGAATGAGACTGACAGCTGACTGTGGGAAATGAGTTAGCTCAGCTAAACCCATACCATAGCTGGTATGGGCTGTTGTCCCTACTAATTGCAAGTTACACGTTTTCAGACAGAAGCTGAATGCCACTAAGTTTGAGAATTATCTTGTTGCTTCTAGATTTCCTTGGTTCAAATGTGTTTTTAGACCGCTTAAAGCCAAGCTCACGCTTTATAGAAAATTGAAATAGAATAATGAATTAATACGCGTTTAAGTCAGAATAGCTTGCCTCCCACCCTCGACTCTCCCCAGCAGGTCTGGAAAGTCTCAGGTAAAGTGAGACCAAAGGTCTTTTCTGTGTCTCAGGCTGGTGGTCCTTCCTATCAGCAACACATCACATCCTGTGGAGGGAATATATGTCTCTAACACTTCTCTCCATGGCTTCTCGTTAGATAAACAGCAATGATGACAATGGCGTGCTCAACGGCAACTGGAGTGAGAATTATGTGGACGGCACCAACCCTGCGGAATGGACTGGCAGTGTGGCCATCCTAAAGCAGTGGCATGCCACAGGCTGCCAACCGGTGCGCTATGGGCAATGCTGGGTCTTTGCTGCTGTCATGTGCACAGGTAGGAGGTGAGACGGGCCCCAGGGGGGAAGCTAGAGCAGCTGTGTATGAGCCCTCAGAACCAGTTTTGTCTCAGTCTCACATTTCCCACCGGGGGATATTTAGAGGGCAGCTGTTTCCTACAAAAACATCTCATCACTGAGCTTATCAGTTTGGACTTATTTCAGACAGTGGTTCTGAAGTAGAAATCGCACACATCAAGACCCACCACCCTCCCCTCTGAATTCACACAACCCCAAAACACATTCCCATAAGAATGGAAATGGTTCATATCCAAAAGAGACGAGATGAAATGCTAAATGATTCCATAGCCCAAAGACCAAATTATGCTGTTTCTGACTTAATGAAGACATGGACACAGAGGGGAGATGAACATCTGACCTTAGGGCTGGAAAGAGACCACCCAAGTAGAATGACTGAGACTTTGGAGTTGCCACAGGCTCAGAGGGAAGGAATTAGGGGTCTGACTCAGAACAGGGAGTTAAGGGGGGGGGGGAATGGAAGATGAACTTTTAGAGATCACATCGCCAGAGGAGAAGCTAAAAGAATAAATGTGCAGAAGAAAGATAAAAGGGCACTGGTTTGTGTGTGGTAAGACGACAAAGTAGAAATAGATGTGGAGGTAATTTTGAAAGAAGTGACATCTGGAACTGAGTCCCACGCAGGAGGAGCTTCCTGCCTTCCCCAGGACACTCTCCTGCTTGTGGTCCCCACCCTCAGTCTGCCCACTCTCGTCTTGTTCTGTGTGCCCATGTCCCCGAGTTGGTCTCTGTTAGTCATCATTCCTGCTAGCTAGGGAGAGGGACACAGTCAGGTTTTCACTCACAGGATGCCAGTAGGAGGCAGGGAGGCCAGAGTTGCAGTAACTTGGTGTTTATTGAAGGTTTAGGCTTTTTACACAGAAATTCCCCATGACAGCCATGTATGCCAGACCAGACGGGACAGAGTATGAAGGCCAGAGAAGCTGCTGAATATGTGGCATCAGGCCTCGGTCTGAGGGCACGAGGAGAGCTCTGTTGACACTAAAGACTGTGACAGCGCCTAGAGTAGGCCCCTGCTGTGGCCCTTAGCTAGCATCTGCCTGTGCTGCTGCTGCAGATCCTGAGGGATGCTTTGATGACCCAGTGATAAGACATAAATAATCCAACAGCTTTGATGCCAAAAGATGAAGAGTTTAGGGTGACATGGGGGATCTGAATCACCCAGAAGGCAGATACAAGTGTGCCTGGGCAGAAAACTGGGCAGGGTCACTCAAAACTCCAATCCCAGAACTCAGGATGATGCAGGAGGAACTCATTGTACATTCAAGTTCAGCCTGGGCTATATAAGGAGTTCTAGGCCAGCCTGGACTACAGGCAGAGCATGCTCCTCTCTCTCTCTCTCTCTCTCTCTCTCTCTCTCTCTCTCTCTCTCTCACACACACACACACACACACACACACACATACACACACACACACACACACAAAATGGAAAGGCAGAATGGATCTTGTGTAAGATAAAAGGGGAAACTTCCAGTGTGGAAAAACTGAGTTTGTATGTAGAGGAGAGAGCTGTGTTTGGGAGTGGCTGTCTGGAATAGGTGATGAAAGAGATGGAGACAGTGGATGGAGGTTACACAATGACAACAGGGCAATTAAAGTGTCTATGAGGATCTTGGCCTTCCAGTGACCTTGCCAACAAAGAGTTGGGCAATGATCAAATGTGGCCACTCCGGCTATAGCCTGGTCATCTTTCCCATACAGGGCCACCATGTCATATGTCAGTAAATATCTTAGTCCCAAAAGCTCATCTATTCACCCAACAACACACAGCAGAGTCCTTCTGTGCTAAATACTGTGTTCCAGCTACTCTTGGATACAAAGATGGAAAAGACTCAGACACTGTGGTTCCTCCCTAAAGTCCAAGATAAGGGTTTAGCCAAAGCAATTATGCCAACCCAGCTTCCAGATCATGTCTTAGGCAATTATTATTGTTCCGTACCTGCTATAGTGATAATGGGCACGTTAACAGTGCCAAGTACTGTGTTAAAACCTTAGCAAAGGAGAGTGATAGTAAAGTATGTGTACTTCAGAGGCAGACTGCTGGGGATTCTGCAGTCCCTTTATCCATAGAAAACACATTCCAAGACCCCCAAACAAGCCTGTAACCCTGCTAGTACAAAAGCCTGTTTATACTGTTTTCTCATTTGTATACACCTATGATAAAGTTTAGTTTATTAATTAGGCACAGCAAGAAATTGGTAACAATAACTAAAGAAATTTGGGATAGTTATAACATTACCCTATAATAAATCTGTCAGCATTATTACTCTTGAACTTTGGGCAATTACTAAATAAAATGAGGGCTACTTGAACCTAGAGCTGCACCAGTCTGGCAGTGATCCAATAACCCAGAAGGCACTAAGTGACTGACAGGCGTGTGTAAGGATAGCATGGACTCTCTGCACAGAGAGGATTCATGTCCTTGGTAGGATCATGCTCACAACAGTGCAGGACTTAAAAGCCAAGAAGCGCTGATTTCTGCAATTTCCATTTAATACTATTGTTCTGTGACTGACTGGGGGCTGTAACTGAAACAGTAGAAATTGATATAAATGAATCATGAGTAACACTGCTATCAGCTATCTGAGTAACTTCAGGTAAGTCACTTGTGTCTCTGCCTCCTAAGATATTTGGTGAGGAAATGAATGGTACCTGAGGCCTTAGACTTATTTTCTTTAGAAGGTGTTTTATACTATTTTAGAAATTAGTTAATAAAATGTTCTCTAAGAAATTATGCAAATTATCATGTGAGAGGCCCAGAATGCCTCATCCATTGTGTGTAGCCTTCCCGCTGACTGCTGCTGTTTATCTTATTCATTTTAACTTTTATTTGTATATATTTGATGCACAATATATGGCATATTCTTAACCATATTTGCTCTCCTCACCTCTCCTGGTTTTCCTACCACCCCTTCCTCTTCCCAAATGGTCACACTTCTGTTTTCCTGTTATGTGTTTGTGCGTGCACGCACACACACACACACACACATTCAGGCATCTGTGTTAAGCTCCGTGTGTAAGAGAAAACTAAAAGAAATCATACAATATTTGTCTACTTTATTTTCAACTCTGTCCATTTGCCCAAAAGTGACAATTTCTTTATCTGCCAAGAGTTACTGAGTTACTATGTGCGTTGACAACTGACAGCACCTTGCTAGTGTGATGTTCAGTATCAGCTAAGGGTCTTGGTTGATCCCCTAAATGGCTTTATGCTTCTTCCATCCCCTCCATCCTACCCGATCAATTGGAGCAGAAAAGCTGGTCTCCCGTTTCCGTCTGCTTTCACTGAAGGCCACGGTCTACACTCACAGACTACTGCACGCAGCTGACGTTTGCCTACTGCCTTCTTTGCGTCTCACTCACACCCGACACCTTTCATTGTCTCTGATCCTCCCCACTACCTGTGAGGATGATATCGTCACAGCTGTCTCACAGGTGAAGCTTACTGAGACCATGTGACTTTTAAATTGTCAGACATACATTCTTTCATTTTGCTTGAGACAGGGTGTCTCTATATAGCTCAGGCTGTCCTAGAACTTGCTATGTACACCAGGCTGGCCTCAAACTCAAGAAAATATGTTTGTCTCTCCCTCTCATGTGCTAGGATTAGAGGAGTATTCCTTCATGCTAGGCCTAAAAAAAAATACACTCTTAAGCTGGGAGTGTAGCTCCCTGACAAAATCTTAGTTCAGCATGTTTGAATCCCTAACTTAATGGACAGTACAATCAAAAAACGTGTGCTCTCCCCTCTACAGTCCTGCTGTCTTTCTAGCTAGCAAAGATAATGACTTTAATTGCCTGTAGGAAAATCACAAAAGGAGGTTTTGTGTTCAACTAAGGTATTTATGGTTTTTTCTGCAAGGAGTTTTCTTTGGCACCCATTTGTAGGTGGTTACGTGGTTAATTAGAGAGAAATTCCTGGCCCTCCTTTCTGTGCTCAGGGCCAGCCTCCAGAGAGCTCTAGAGCATTGGGCTCTTTCCTTTGTAGCTTCTATTCTAGAAAAGACTGGGGCCCTTGAGTGGGGTCTGAGAAGTAGCCTAGATGCCTTGAACTATAGGAGGGGAGCAGAGGGACCAGAGAGAGAGGAGTTCTGCTGTCTGAAAATGCCCAGAAGCCAGCCGGTTCTATGGATTCATACACAGGACATACCCCAGAAGCCAGACAGTTCTATGGCTCTGTACACAGGACATACCTAGGACTGACAGATGCAGACTAAGAACATTCATCCATGACTGCTTAGGACTGAGGACTACAAAGTAACCAGGAATGTCTGCTAGTGGGTGTTTTGTTTTATGCTGTTACTGTTGCTTTTGAGATTCATTTTGTAGCTCAGGGATTCCTCACACTCCTCCTCCTCCTCCTCTTCCTTCCTCAGCCTCCCAAGTGCTTGGCTTACATCTCTGCCACCATGCCTAGCTTCAGCAGGCTCTCTTTCTGAAGTGATAATGAAAATGTCCTAGAATTAAATAGTTAGAATTGTTGCACAATTCGTCCAAATAGCACCAACTAATGAACTGTACATTTGACAAAGGTGAACTGGATATGAGCTAAGAAAGTTGCTTGAGGAAAATCCAGGCATCCTGGAAATAGGCCTGTCCTGCTTTATCCCATACCAATATGAGCTGGGTAGGTGGGTAAGCTGTTGCCTGGGAAGAAAAGACATTAAGAGGTAACTGGTCTGTGGGGTTTATCCTTTCCTATATAAAATGAAGCTCTCAGCCTTGGATGCCACAGTGAGAATGCCAGGCAGGAATCAATGTGAGAGATGCGGCCTGTGCACTGGGTCCTCCCCTCTTCAACTATAGCAACTACACTTGTGTGTTTTTCATTGACTGGATTCTACCTTGAAAATATTTGTAGTAGTGTCTTCTATTTTAAGCTTTTGAACCCCTCCCAGATCCATGCTTTTAAAGATACATTCTAACTTAACCATGTAGTAGTGGTTTCCACAAAGTACCTCATCATCATTTCATGCTGGGGGCTGCCTGGGCCTTTAGGGAAATGGTACTGGGTGGATACAACATCAATGGAGGCTAAAGACTGATGATCTCTGGCCTTATAATATTACCATTTATGCTTTAATAAGCTCTGGTTTCTTACTCTAATTCTCTTACTAGTTGTGCTTTAATAAGTGCTGGTTTCCTTCTCTTTCACTCAAGGATCTCTTGCTGATCAGGCAAGAGCCTTGAACTCATTAACTCTTTGTGAACCAGAGAGAAAAGAAAGGAAAAGAATTAAAATCTTTTACATAGGCCTATGCACACACACACACACAAACACACTGGTTGGGCCTGACCACCTGTGTCATCAACTCCTCAAGTGTTCATACATACTTAAATACATACACATATACCTATACACATATGTATAGACAAACAGACATATATACATTTGGTGGATGGGGCAGAGCCCAGATGCCACACTTTATTCCTTCCCTCTGGCCTTCTTAGACAAAGGTTCTTAGAAAATCACCTCATGGATAAAATGTTAGACAAAAGGTGAGTTACAGAAGGGTGTCCATAGTAACTTCAAAGCAGTGTTTCATTCTATAAGCTCAGTATAAGTTCAAAGCCACAGTTTCACATGGCCTTGCTTTATCATAGTGCACACCTGTGGCTTCAGCCTTGGGCCTGACCTAGAATGAATGGTTTTCCTTCATCATAAATTTGTCCCAAGCCTCATTCTCTCCTTAGTTCCTTAGTGCAATTACAAAAAAACCCATTCCTTATTACACAGCCTATACTTACTATTCTATGAGGAGTGGGCATATTCAATTCTCTTTCTTAATCAATCTCTCTCTCTCTCTCTCTCTCTCTCTCTCTCTGTTTTTCTTTCTTTCTTTCCTTTTCCTTTACTTGCCACAGTTGGCCTAAGCTCTGGAAAGGTCCTCACAATTTGAATTTTCTTGTGGAATTAAATAAATGTTGTGGTTAAAGGAGTATCCATACAGTAAAAAAGCTACAAACTTCAATTCCTTATAGAAAAAAAAAGATTCTAAGTTCTAGAAACTTTCCACTTTTTTAAATAAGAAGGTAAAATGAACACATAATATTTTCTATTTTTATGCAAGCATGCAATAAAATCCTGTTCTTTTCCTTATGTTAATACAGTGAAGCCTTGTGACATTTAAATTAAAGCCAATCTTTTCTTTCTTTTCTCTTCTCTTCTTTCTAACTTTATTATATCTTTCTGGAAAAACAACTAAAATCGTCTCTTAAAAATTTCTTCCTAAAATTATCTGAATCAAATTAGGAATTTTATAAAATCATTAATTCATCTAAACAGCACTTATTCATGAAAGTTCATGTCAAGAGCCAATTTCAAAAGAACTCCTGTTCTCACTCTTTGTATGGAGTTCTGAGTCTCCAAGAGGGAATCTTATCCATGTGTTTAATGCTTCATTTCTCCCCAAACTTTCTTTGATTGCAGACTAGGCTTGCACAACACCCTGGCTGGAACACTCACTTACCGTTATTTTCCATTGATTTATGAACATGGAAATTGTATGGAATGTTCCCTCATAGCATTGTTGCTTAGCACATGACACTGATTTGGAAAGCTATCTGGCACATACCTTTACACAAGCATTAGCTGTCATCATTGGGATACTGTTCTAATCTTTACATCTTGGGCTCCAGTGATTTGGCTGGGTCTTGTTTAAAGATCTCTCCATCCATCTCCCAATCTTCAGTTCCATATCCTCCCTATCACTCTTCCTCCACATTGTTTTCTTCCTCTATTTCTTGAAGTATTTGGGGTTGTAATTGGTCACATTCCTTATTTCTAGGTATTGTCATAGTTGGTCTGCTTCTAGCCTCTCTTTTAAAAACCATCGATTACCTTTTTCCTTTTATCCCATAACTCATGCTCATTGAGTCCCTACCCATAAAACATTTTAATATGTTTGATATGTACCACTATAGTGGAAAGTGTTCTCACAAGTGTATCATCAATATGAATTTTTATTTTTTTTAGATTTTATTTTATGTGTTTGAGTATTTTGCCTGCAGGTATGTTTATGTACCATGTGCATACCTGATTCCTGCAGAAGTCAAAAAAGGGTATCAGATTCCTTAGAACTGAACTTATGATGGTGATAAGCCTCCATGTGAGGGCTGGAAACATTGGACTGTGTTTCCAGTCCCCATCCATGTACAGTTTTTATTCAATATGATTTTTGTGTCGCATGTATTTTTCATCTTTAGAAATGACCCTCTCTTCTACTTCTGGTTTCCTTCATTGTATCCATGTTTTCCCTGTCTTCTGTTAAGCATATTCATGCTATTTAAATTGCATTTTTAGACCTTTAGCTGCTAATCCCATCACCTATTGTTTTTGTATTTGTCTCTATTGGTCAATACACTTCCTAGTTATAGGCTGTATCTTTCTATTGTAAGTCTGAATGGACACTGGTCATTGGGTTATGTTGTTTACCAAGGTCCTGCTGTCATTTGGGTACCTGGGGAAGGCAGGTAGAGTGGTGTTAGAGATCATGTCAAAAGCTGATGACTTCTAACAATTTAACTCTCTGTTGTAATTCAAGGGCCAAAAGCTGCTGGCTTCTGGCAGTTTAACTCTTCTTGCTCTTTGGAACCAAAAGCTGTTGGCCTCTGGCAATTAACTCCTGTTGATCACATGAGGGGAAAAGAGGGGAAAAGAGTTAGTTACTTGGAATTTTTTCTCTTTGACTCAGACCCCCCTTACTAGCCAGGAAAGAAGCTCAGAGTTCATTAACTCTCCATGAGCCAGAGAGGAAAAGAAAAGAAAAGAAAAGAAAAGAAAAGAAAAGAAAAGAAAAGAAAAGAAAAGAAAAGAAAAGAAAACCAGGCACACAATCAACATACATGCTGGATGAAGCTAAGAAAAGGGGCTCCACCACTCCTTATTGTAGTTCTTAGTTGTTATACCATCTCAAGACAGTCGATCACATGGTTTTAAAAGCATTTTTATATTCCATAAGTTCATAGTAAGTTTAAGACAATAATTCATGCCACTGTTAAGCCTTAAGGAGCAGAATTGTTTACATGTCTTTGAAAATAAGACTAGTATCTGACTAAATGTTCATTATCTGTTACTAGCTCCATAAGTTCATTATAAGTTTAAAGCAATAATTCTTGTGCCATAAGTTAGCACAGTTTTGTCAAGAGACAAATCATCTGCCTATGTCTTATTATTTTAAAGCCTTGTATAGATAAACAAGTCCATTGTTTATTTTCTGTCCTTGAACCTACGATAAATTGCCCACTCCCAGTTTATGACCTTTATTTATCAGATAGTGGCCTCATTCCTAACTTAGAAGGAATGTTTTCCTTGATGATAAATTTGTTCCAAGCCTGCTTTCTTTTCCTAGTGCCATTAGCCCATAGCGCAGGTTTACAGAGCCCTATTTGCAGCTTTTATTCTACAGTAGGTTGATATTACTTGTATCAATTTAGGAGTTCTATAAAATCATTACCAGGAATTACACAGATCATCAATTCATCTACACAGCATTGCCACATGAAAGTACATCTTCATATTTATTCTGCAGGAACTATGCCCAATAATGCGGACTAATGACCAGGAATCATTAGGCTATGTAATAGTGATAGGAATGGCATATCAGCAGCAAGAAGCAATCCTGGGATAAAGCCTCTGAGCACCCTGCATCTCAGAGCACATCCATGGCACCCAGGTAAATGGTGGACCACCTCCAGAAAACTCACTTGCTTGCTATAGACTTTTCTAGACAGCTTCTGAAAAATTGTTGAACTGAATGTTGTTTTATCCATTAAAGGCTTTTGCTGATGTACATAATAAGGATTTTGCTTATCAATTTGAGCCTTTGGAGATATCCTTTTAGCTTTCTTTTGATGGTTCTAGACCAGTTTTTATGTCTGTTCTAGTTTGTCTAGTAGGTCATGACTCTTCATGCCCCTAAAGGATCTGTGTAGCACAAGGCCTCTGTTTTGTCACTTCACCTGGGCTTCTAGAACTTTGTTCCCACACTACAGGGCCTCTGCTGAAGAGCTTGGGAGAACTCTCTTCAGATCTGTCTCTCTTCTGTCCTACACTACCCTACAAGCTCTAGCCATCTTTGCTTCCCTGAACTGTGAGCTCATCCCTTGAATGCCTTGGGGCTGCTTGGGCCTTCCTCCCTGTCTCACAGCCTGGAAGCTGCTTGGAGGATGTGCCTCAGCTAGGATGTCTGACTTTTTCCCTCATGATTGAGTTAAATGATTGCCTTCAGGAAAGGTAGACCAAAAAGGTAGAGCACCGTCATCATGACATCTGCTGAGGGACCATGTCACTCTACAGTACTGTTTACCAGTGCTGATGTTGACCTTGATACTTGGACATAGTGGTTTGCATTTTGTAGGTACAAGGTGGCAGGAGTAGGGTTACAACCTTTTCTGTACAATTTGTTTTCACAAACCAGCATATGATATGGAACTACACATTAGACCTGGTTATTGTATCATTTCTGTCTTGTTTAATCTAGAATAGATTTGTTTCTGAATATGTTGAAAGCCCTAAGACATTTTCCTGCAATTCCCTACTTTTGTATTCACCTGAGGGCTTCACTGTGCTGTTGGACATCTTGTGCCTCTGTACTTTGCTTTGTCAGCAGAAATTAAGTGTCAAATTAAACATTTTGGTCTCGGGGCTGTTCCTTTTCTGGTGCTGGTCATCAAATCTAGAGCTAAGTGCATGCTATGCTCTACTTGAGCTACAGCTGTGTCAAGAAGAGGCAGCTACTTCTCAAGCAGACTTCTGATTTTCCACATGCACAAGAGCTGGAGTTTGTGTCTTTTTGTATTGATCTAGATGACTGACTTTTGTGTGGACAGAGGGAACAGACATGCGTGTGCTCACCATGAAGCTGTCTCTTTTATTGCTCAGCACCATTCTTTTACATGGGCTGCCATCTGTCTAATAATCCATGTTATGTGGGTCCCATATGTTATTCTCAGCCTCTTAGAAGGTGATGCCCTCAGGTTCAAGCTTGGTTTCTGTATAAATATTGTTCACCTGTATTTCTTGGATAGTAGAAGGAGCTCAATGATTGTGATTTAGTCTGAAACAGCCTATCTTCTTCCAATCAAAAAATATTTTGGGGAGTTGGAGAGACAGTTCAGGGTTTAAGAGCATTTGATGTTCCTTCAGAGTTTGATTCTCAGCCCCGTATGTTGAATCAACTCATCTTTAACTCTAGTTTGAGGGAATCCAAAGTATTCTTCTGGCCTCCTCAGGGACCAGACACAGATATGACACACATACATTCATGCAGGTAAACAATAAAACACATAAAAATTTTAAATTAATGTTTTTAAAATTAAATTCTTAAATTTGAAAAAAAATTGGGAAGTTGGAGAAAGGGTGCAGCAGCTAACAGTACTTACTGTGTAGCCCTGAGGGTCAGAGCATGGCTCCCAGTGCCCACATTAGAAGCCAGATATGTCCCACACACTTCTATAACCCCTGATCTGAGCAAAAATTGCAAAAGGAAAGTCACTGGGGCTTACTAGCTTCCAGCATAGCTGAGAAATGTGATCCCCAGGCTCAGGGAAAGACCCTGCCTCGAAAAATAAGCAGGGAGTGATAGAGGACACCCAACACCCTTTCTAAACTCTACCCAGGTGTTCAGGAATGCATATGTACACACAGACCTACATGCATATAGACACATAACACACACACACACACAAGCAATAACAAGAAAATAAAAATAGGCGGGCTGGAGAGATGGCTCAGTGGTTAAGAGCACTGACTGCTCTTCCAGAGGTCCTGAGTTCAAATCCCAGCAACCACATGGTGGCTCACAACCATTGGTAATGAAATCTGATTCCCTCTTTTGAAGTGTCTGAAGACAACTACAGTGTATTCACATATAATAAATAAATAAATCTTTTAAAAAAAACCAAAAACAAAAACCAAAAAGGGCTGGAAAGATGGTTCAGCAGTTAAGAGCACTGACTGCTCTTCCAGAGGTTCTGAGTTCAATTACCAGTAACCACTTGGTGGCTCATAACCATCTGTAATGAGATCCAATGCCCTCTTCTGGTATGTCTGAAGAGAGCAACAGTGTACTCATATCCTGGAAAGGATTGATCTAGCATGGGAAGGGAATATAAGGACAGAGAAAAAGGAGGGAGGTGATTGGAGAAGGGATGGAGAGAAGAAGGTTTATGGGACATATGGGGAGGGGGGATCCGGGAAAGGGGAAATCATTTGAAATGTAAACAAAGAATATAGAAAATAAAAATATTAAAAAAATAATAATAAAAATAAAATAAAAAAATTAAAAAATTCACCTTGAAAATAAAAATAGTCATCGGTTGGGTGTGGCCCTAATGCAAGGCTAAAAGGCTGAAGTAGTAACAAAGAACACAGATTACATGCCTTTACAATTAATAGATACCATGAAGAGCTAAGGATGCTACTGTTTCAGTTACTTAAGAGGTAAACACAGGGGGATCACTTAAGCTCAATATTTAGAAGCCAGTCAGGTAACAGACACTATGGCAACAATGCATGCAATGAGACAAACAAACAAAACAAAACAAAACAAAACAAAAAAAACAGTAGCAAAAAAGGTTCTTAAACATCCAGAATAAGTAAGGAAACAAATACGACTTCCTTCCATTCCCATTGTCAGTGAATAAGATTAGTTAGACAAAGACCTCTTTACAGTGTTGTCTGAAAAGCCAAAGCTGAACAATCACTGTGGTTATAAAAGACAATTGACTACATGAGGGAGGGAGGGGCTGGGAGCAGTATCTTTAACACTGGGAAAGTAAATGCATCCAGACAGAAAAGAAAACGTGACAATAGGTGACAGAGGTCATCACATTAAGTGTGATCACTTCCCGGCTGCATAAGAGCTGTAACCGATGCTCTCGGAAGTGCATAAGTGGGCTGGAATATACTTCGGGAACTCCGAAGCCCCTTCCTAACTGAAACCCTACCCACTTTTGCCCAATTACCATTTCCAAGCATGCAGGCATGTGTGTATATGCACACATGAATAAATGGCCTTGTGATCTCTCTTTCATAAGAGATTTAGGTCCCACAACTTTGTCACTGAAAGAGTCTCCTGAATGTCATGCAGGATCATGAGTTGTCAGAACTGATAGAATGGCAACCTTGTTCACCAGCTGAAGGCACTCAATCTAACAGAAAGCGAATGAGTTTGTCCATGGCATTGTGCTAGGAATGACGAAACACAGGCGAAGCTTCTGATGGAAGCCTCGCTGTGAGGTTCTTTGTAATCTGGCCAACGAGATAAGATAGAGATGGTAAATTACAGAGAGCTTAATCTGGTGCTGAAATGTGTAGGCAATTGGGATTCTGTTGACAGCGCACGTAGGAGGTTAATGTGACCCAGAGCAGTCAGAGAAACTTCAAAGAGGTAGGTGTACTGAGATCACAGGTGACTGGGGTGCCCGTGATGTGGCAAGGGTGGAACTTGTAGTTAGAGCAAGGAAGAGATTAAGAAAACACCAGGCCATGTCCTGTCCTGACACTCCTTTCCTTGTGATTCACTTCTCTAAGCTTCCTCAGCTGTGCCTTGTGTTTCATGTTCTATATCAGCAACTCTTCTTGCCAACATGGTGACTCACATCTATAATCCCAGAACTCAGGAGGCTGAGGCAGGAGGATAGCTGGAGGAGTAAGGTCAGCCTGGGATATAGAGTGAGATTCTGGCTCAAAACCAACTTCTCTACCCCAACAAAAATAAAATAAGGGGGCAGAGCTGTAGCTTAGTGGTAGAACACTTCCCAGCTCAGCTGAAACGCTGGATTTGATCTCTAGTTCCACAGAAAGAAGAAAAGTCCTTGCCAAGGATTCCTGATTTGAATCTTGTAACTATTTGGAGACCTTGCTATTACTAAACATATCTATAGTTGAACTGTCTTTTAGCCTTCCCAATATGCCTGTCAAACCAAGGACATAATCATTACTGGAGGTATTAGCCATGAGGTCAAGCACAGTATAAGCATTTTCTCATGTAATCCTCTCTAGGATCCTATGTTTTTCTCAGCTTTAAGGATGGCACACCTTGGGACTGGAGAGACAGCTCAGAGGTTAAGAGCACTGACTGCTCTTCCAGAGGTCCTGAGTTCAATTCCCAGCATCTACATGGTGTCTCACAATCACTGTAATGGGATCTGATTCCCTGTCTGAAGACAGCTGCTGTGTTACTCATGTGCATTAAATAAATGAATATTTAAAAAAAAAGATGGCATACCTTAAGCTTAGGGAATTGAGGTCACATGACACAGAGAGGAAAGACAGGCCAGGACTTGGACCCGTAAAAGAAAGTGCAGGGATGCAGTTCTGTGACAGAGCACTTGTCTAATGTGTGTGAAGCCCTGGGCTCAGCCCCCAGCACTTCAACAAGAAGAGGAAGAGGAAGAAGAAGATGAGAACAGCCCTGGGGTTGTCTCCAGCACCACAAAGAGTAAAGATTGGATTTGGTGACACATACCTGTAAACTCAAGGCAACCCTAAGGAATCTAAACTAAATTCTATACGCAGTAAAATATCCAATTGAAAGTGTGAAATACTTTCTAAATGGATGAAAGCATGTGTGGTAAGCCTCTACAAACATTTGATATTTTACACAGTCAAAGGAAAAGGAGGAAGAGGAAGAAAAACAGTCATTACCCTTCTGTGGCTTTATTCTGTCCCACTGCAATAACCTGGCCCCCTCTTCTCAGTCCTTTCATAGGGATGACAAGTTCAAGGAAGAATGTATGAATGTAAATCCTTCACTGTGCTCTACAGACAGGGAAGTTTGGTACCTGGGTATAGCACATAGCCATTGTGACAGTGTGTATTCAAGCCAGAAATTATTAGAGTAGGCATCAGTCATCTTATCCATCCATCCACCCACTCATCCACCCATCCACCCATCCATCCATACAGCAATTACTTGCACAATAAGCCTTGCCCTGTATTGTTGCCGGCTGTGCAATGGTAAAGATGAGTAACATAATCTTTACCCTTAGGAAGGCAGACTCCTAAACAAATCATTACCAACCATGTGTTAGGATAGGAAAGGGTCCACCAGGCCTCAGCTACCAAGAGTTGATGTCAGCACTGACGATTTGAGTAGTAGCCATGACTGGATTCATAAGTCAGAGTGGGAAAAGGAGGAGGCTGCTTTCTGTTCTCTGCCAGCTGCCCTGCCTTGGCGTGCTCTCTTGCTGCTGTGAGAGGCATCTGCCTTCCTGACCACACTTTTAGCATATGTGTACCCACACAGTGCTCCAGTCTTGCCACACTTCAATCTCGAGTTTCTTCAGTGGCAGCTTTTCTTCCACAACCTCTTCTCTGAGGGTGTCCTGTGTAACCCGCACCTTCTACCCGCCTATCAGGACTGCTCACTGCTCGCCCCGGTTTGTTTGGTTTGGTTTGGTTTTTGGATGTCTTCAGATCTTCCACTGAAGGGAGAATTCAAGATTTCCTCTTAGGCTTCTTTCCTCCCCAAACCAAGTCACATCCAGGTGTGACCCTCTTTCCTGACCAAAGAGGCCGAAGTCAAACTGCTAAGGAGCCTAGCCAAGACTGCTGGCTCAGAGCTGTCCTCTCAGCTGCTTCAGAGGCTGAAGCAGCATTACCACAGATTCACGACTTGCCAGGGCTACAGAGTGAGTTTGAGGTCAACTTGAGTAACTTAACACGACACTGTCTCAGTATTGAAAACAGAAGCAGCAGCCTGAACTCAGTGATAAAGTAGTTGCCTAGCATGTGCAAGACCCTGAGTTCAGTCGCCAGCACCACAAAATAATAATAGTAATAATAATAATAATGAGGAAGGTTGTGTTGGGCTTGGTGGAAGATAGCTATAAATTCAAGGCCAGCCCAGGCTATGTAATAAGACACTGTCTAAAAGGAAAAATAGGCCTAAACTGAGATCTACTTAAAAAATTAAATATCCAAACTTTACAAATATCTGTTTTCTTACTTAGTCATTTCACCTTTTGGAATCTGTCTCAATGAATAAGAAGGGATTGATCTGCAAAGATATCCATCACCATTATTTACTATAGGAAAAATACTGGAAGCCTATTAAGTTTCAAAAACTAAGCTGCACTAAAAACATAATATAGAAATACAGCAAATATTAAAATAACCTGAGAAGATGTGTGGGATGTGTGACCCTTGATTGCTTGAACCATGCGTATGCTACTGATGGGTCCTTTACTGGTGGGCTTAGAGACAAAGCCATGGTTTGAATGAGAACCCTGTCTCTTGCTAGTTGTGTGACTCTGCTCAAGGTAGTGCATTGTTCTTAGGCTCTTAGGCTCTGTCACCAGGATGGAAATAATTATAGCAGGCACTACCCAGAGTTCTCTGGAAGAGAGTGAAGGTGAACCCGGAAGCTTGCGGCCTCGCCACTGGGTACTAGCAATTATTATTAGTCCTGAGCTGGACAGGTCAACTCTTCTGGGCACCAGGGGCAGGTGTCCTTAGAGTAATTAGTGCTGAGCAGGGACAAGGGTTCATTGAAAGAGCACAGAATGGGCTTGCAGCAGAAAGCACTGAGAGAAGTTAGCTAGCCGAGGAAACAGGCACCCCTTGGGAATAAGGACATTCTACCTCTTTCCAGGAATGTTTTGTATCAGGTGCACTCACTTTTCTAATCCTGTGTTACACAGACACCCTCTTTTTCCTGCTTGATCTGGGACACTTTTCTGGAGAGATTTCTGACATAATACTGCCAAGAGTAGAAGGGAACTCCCAGCCACAGGAACCCTTGCCTGACAATCCGATGGTCTCAGCAATAATTCTGATGACAAGAAGAGACAGAATCCCAGCTGCTTGTTTGAAAATGAGAGACTTGAGGCCAGGACAGGAGTGAGGCTGAGTCAGGTCTCTGAGTCTTGCCAACAGAGAGAAGTGCCTGCCCCACCCTGCTGGCATAAACAGCAAATGTGACAACTTAACACAGACTCTTCTTAGCTCCAGCAAAGCTTGTCAGGTCAGACAGTAACCTAACCTTTACCATAGTTATCCCTTGAGCTTAGGAAATGGGAAGAGACACGGAGTTGCCCTCAGTCTAAACACTTCCTGTGTGGTCCTGCAGATACCAAATGGATACTTTTACTACATCCAGAAACCCTCTGTATGACTTCAGGATTGACAGCACACTGGTGGTCTGTTGCAGTAATTCTCCAACCCCAATAAACCCGTGTAAAAATCACACAATCCAATTATTATATTTATAAGCTATATGCCTAGACTGTGCAGAGCTACAACTACACTAATCTATTCCCTGGCTATGAATCGCTTGCTACTTGCAGCTTCTCCAGGCCACATGGTCCTGTCCCATCTTTCTTCCACCTCCTCTTCATCCTTCTTCCTCTGTCATCTCCTACCCTTCCTTAGAGCCTGTGATTGGGCAGTGGAAGGGAAAGGTGGGGCTGGAGTTTCACAGGAAATCACTTGAGTACGTGATCCACTCCTTGACAGGGCAGCCCCTCTTAAGGAAGCAGAATTAACATCAGAATCCAAACAGCACCAGGGCAACCCACAACAGTGGTCTCTCTGTCCTTTTGCAGTGATGAGGTGCCTGGGGATTCCCACCCGAGTGATCACTAACTTTGACTCCGGCCATGACACTGATGGGAACCTGATCATTGATGAGTATTACGACAACACAGGCAGGATTTTGGAGAATATGAAGAAGGACACTGTCTGGTGAGACCCAGCCTCTCAGTCTTTTTGTTAGACCACATATCTGAGCCAAAACCACCACACACAGGAAGCAGGGCAGGACTGCGCTCCTAGCCTGTGCCCTTCACCCCATCCTCCTGCTTCCTATCCTGGGGCTGAGAACAAAACAGAAAACAGCTATGGTTTTAGAATCCTCACATCATCGAAGCTGTTGGACTGGGATCCAACAGCTCTTTGTCACCTCCTTCTAATAGCCTAAGGGTCTGACCACAGAGGCCTGATGTCCCACTTGTAGACACGGTAAAGACTAGGACTACCTCTGTGGGGGACACACACATGCTCACAGGCATATGCATATAGAGACAGAGAGACAGTGTGACAGAGACTGAGGAAAGGGCCATGAGGCCTCCTTTGAGAGATCCTAAAGGAGTTTTTAGTTTACTGGAAGCCTTCACTTAGTTCACGCAGTCAGGAGAAATGTTCTTTCTGCAGGCAACTAGAGGCTCACAGGAGGAAGGAAGGCATGTCACTCCACCTAATAGATGCTTAAGCCCTGGGAGTCTTTCTGTGGCCAGTTCACTTGCTTATCCTTGGTCTAGAAAGGAAACAAGTGGGGTAGCCTGTGCCTTCTCTGTGTTAACACTGACTCTCCTGGTTTCTTCCTAGGAATTTCCATGTGTGGAATGAGTGTTGGATGGCACGCAAGGACCTCCCTCCTGGATATGGAGGCTGGCAGGTGCTCGATGCTACACCTCAGGAAACCAGCAATGGTGAGGCTCCCATAGACCTGCCTCAGCCCTTGCATGGCACGCCACAGTCTACCCACCAAAGCTTTCCTCCCTATTCTCTTTCAGGTCTCTACTGCTGTGGCCCTGCTTCTGTCAAAGCCATCAAAGAGGGAGAAGTTGATCTAAAGTATGACACGCGCTTTGCATTTTCTATGGTGAATGCTGACTGCATGTCCTGGCTTGTCTATGGAGGGAAGGAGCAGAAACTTCACCAGGACACGGCTACTGTTGGGAATTTTATCAGCACCAAGAGCATCCAGAGTGACGAGCGTGATGACATCACTGAAAGCTACAAGTATGAAGAAGGTACAGCCAAGCAGTCTTCCTGAGAGCCCAAGTTCTAGGGTACCATCCCCACCAGAGCCTGGGGAGCCAGGGGGCACAGACAAAGAAAGACCCAGACACATGACTGGTTCGATGAGTCCATGAAGTAGAGAACAAATCCACAAGACTGAGAGACTGGGATTGGGAAGGAGTGGCCTCTGTGGGAAGAACTCAGCACCGTGAGCTGAGCTAGCTTGGGAAGCTGAGAGGTGCCTCTCAGAGTCCAGGAGCCAAGAGATGGCCCTTAAGGGCCCTCCCTGGCCTCCTCAAGTCCTAGGTACAGTCCTACGGGAAGCCCACAAAAGGAGTAAGAGGCAGAGAAGTGGACAATATCTACTGGGTCTTTTTGTCTTCTGTGGGTGACAGGATGGTGGTGGAGGCTGCTCATGCACATGTAGACATTATGTAGGTTGCCTGGGTTGTGGTAGGCATTGTGTAGGCAGCCTGGCTGTTTTTGTGGCCCTGGCCCCAGCTGCAGGAGTGGAGAGGATGTTGGGGCCTCTGACACAGGGGTTCCACTGGCTCTAGATAGGCAGGGGTTTTACAAATCCTATGACCCAATCAGTCATGGGGGAGGGGGATAGATATAACTCAGGTTGCGGGAAGCATCCATTGGCTCCTGGTTGGGGAAAGACATAGGCTCTGATGGCATGTTAGAGTACCCATAGGCCATAGTTAGGGTCTTTGCCTCTGGAGGCTTGAGATGCCACCTGGGGCATCTGCCCTCCGAACTCAATGGCATCCCACGCTGTGGAGGTCAACTTATAAGAAGGGGAGCCTTCCCAGTCCTGTCCTGGGTCATCACTATTCTCTTAGTGACGTTCCCATGGAACACTGGCTGCCTGATCTCATGGTCCTTCACCAGGTAAAGTGGCATCATGAAGGATTTCATTCTTCCCATCAGACAGAAAGATGGCCCAGTAAGGGATGAGATAGATATAAGGTAGATGGTGCCTCTCTCGGTCCCTTTGAAGGCTGTGGATACACTCTTCATGCCATTAAATGTAAAAACCGCACAAACAGAGCATTAGGCTGCTCTTAGTGCTGCCTAGGGTCACTCCCACAGCCTCTTGCATTCTTCTTGTTGAACACCATCGTCTCTGACTGGGGTCTTAGTGTGAGTATTAGCAATACCGGTTCTTCCAGCCTGTGTACATGGAATACCTTTTGTATTTGTTTCAATTTCTTTCAATTAAATTTATTTCAATATTTGTTTCAATATTTTATGATTTTCATTCATAGAGGTCTTTTACTTCTTTGATTAAATTCATTCTTAAGTATTTTTTTTCTTAAGGGACTACATAAAAATTAGAGTGCTTTCTTAATTTCTATTCTGATAATTCACTATTAGCATACAGCAATGCAAGTGACTTTTTAAAGATTTATTTTATTTTTATCCATGTGTATCTATGTACATATGTGTATGCGCATGTATGTGAAGGTTCCCTTAGAGGCAAAAAGAAAGTGTTCAATCCTTTAGAGCTGGAGTTACAGGTGGTTGTGATCACCCTGATGTGGTACTGAGAACTGAACTCTGGTCTTCTGTTTAGAGCAGCAAGTGTTCTTAACTTCTAAGGCATCTTTCCAACCCCCCTAAAAATGATTTTTTGCAAGTTGATTTTGCATCGTGTAATTTTGTTGATGGAGGTGCTGAGGACAGTATGTTCAGGCAAAACTTACCTCTTGGGTCAGCCTGGCCCATACTAATAATTTATCCTGTCCTTCTAGGTTCCCTTCAAGAGAGAGAGGTGTTTCTAAAGGCTCTGCAGAAGCTACAGGCTGCAAGGTCTCAAGGGCCTCCCCGAGCAAACTCGAATCGCTTCAGCTCTGTGCCACCAAGGCAGGACAGGGCCAGGAACCCCAATATACCTTCCCTTCGGCCCAGTGATGTTCTCCAGGTCTCTCTGAAGTTTGAGTTGCTGGACTCACCCAAAATGGGCCAAGACATAAACTTTGTCCTGTTGGCTGTCAACATGTCACCTCAATTCAAGGATCTCAAACTCAACTTGAGTGCCCAGTCTCTGTTGCACGACGGCAGCCCCCTGGCCCCATTCTGGCAGGACACAGCATTCATCACACTGTTCCCTGAAGAAGGTACATGTATGATTCTCCTGTAGCCCCTCCCTCTTTCTTTCTCCCTCCCTCCTTCCACCTGCTGACCTACTTTACTACCCCTAAGGAAAGTAGCCAGCTTATTGGTGAAAACCTGAGCTTTGGAGTCAACTAGTCTTTGGCTGGGACCTCAGAATGCCTGGGCAACCTATGTTGCCTTTCTTAACTGTTTTCTCATCCAAAAGGTCAGTTTCTACATTAGCAAAACTTGGTGTCTATCGGCTCCCTCTTCTCCATAGAAGAACCAACCCTTTCTTGGTCATTCTCACTTCTCCTTCCTTGTCTTTACTCCCTAGAAAAGACCTACCCTTGCAAAATCCTCTACTCACAGTACAGCCAGTATCTGTCAACAGACAAGCTAATCCGCATCAGTGCCCTGGGTGAAGAGAAGAACAATCCTGAGAAAATCCTGGTGAACAAGATCATCACCTTGACTTTCCCGGGCATCATGATTAATGTAGGCAAAGAATGGTCTCTTTCAAAAATGGCCCTGGGGCCCTGTGGATGGGGGGCAGCTGGGCGTGCTCAGAGGATGTCCCTTCTTTGCTTCTTCTGGTTCCCCCAGGAGAGGGGCAGCTTATTGAGGGGCCTTCATCTCCTTGTACTATTAGAGACCTTTTGTGTGGGTCTTTGAGCTCAAGCCACGGCTTTCTTCCTGAGTTGGCTTTCCAGGGGCAAACGAGGAAAAAGTCCAGATGACAGTAGCTCACTGGAGGAAGAGTCCACCTCCAAGTCAGGTCAGATTTGATTTGACCATGTGTCCTTGGGCAAACCCCCTGGACCTCTGCTTCTTGAAGTGTCAAGGAGAATAGATGACAGGGACTCTGTGACCTGAGTGGGAAGGGGTTAGGCTCTTTCTCTGCAGTGCTGCATCCAGGGTCTAACCCATCTCCTGGATTCCCAGCAAGTGAGGCTATGAAGTCCCTTGACAGTAAGCACCTCATAGTCTTGAGTAGGCTTAAACAGCATCTTGGCAAAGGGGCAGATACATGTTGAGAGACCCGAGAAGAGATGGAAAGGCCTTGTGTTTCTAGGGGCAGCAAAGTATGAGAAGGCAAAGATACCTGAAACCTAAGGTCAGTAAGGGCTAAGTGAAAAATGTCATGTAGACTTCCCCAGTGCCCTCTCCAGGCTGATAAGAGACTCGTTTAGTGTGCTTCTCTGATGTCATAACAAAACACTGGCCAAGGCCAACCTGGGGAGAAAGGGTATACTGATCATTGAGGGAATTCAGGCAAGGAATTCATATAGAATCAGAACCAAGAAGGGGCGCTGCTTACTGGTTGGCTCTTCTTCTTTTCTTCTCCAATCAGGAACACCTGACTAGGGGTGCTACCTCTCACAGTGAACTAAGCCCTCCCACATCAATCAAGAAAATGCTGCCACAGACATACCCACAGACCAGTATGATGAAGACAACTCCTCAGCTGATGTTCCCCTCTTCCCAGATAATGCTAGCTTTTATCCAGTTGACAAACACCAACGAGCCCAGGGACCAATTTCTCAGTGATGAACTTTGACCTTCTTGGTAGAAGGATGGGATAGGGAGGCACCTTTATCAATATATGCCATTAGGTACATGCATGGAAGCCTGAGAACATTTCTTATGTCTGTTTCTTCTTACTGCTTCAACTTAAAATAATCCTTAGGCTAAAGTGGCATATTTAGGATGGTTTATTCTGACACCTACGAAACAGTGCTATGCATTAGCATTCAGTGAACTGGGGGATGGTGACTAAACTCTGGGTCTCTGCTTAGGTTCTAGGAGCTGCCTTTGTGAATCAGCCACTCACTGTCCAGGTGGTCTTTTCAAACCCACTCTCAGAGCCGGTTGAGGACTGTGTGCTGACCTTGGAAGGAAGTGGGCTCTTTAGGAAGCAGCAGAGAGTTCTGTAAGTGCTAGGAGCACTCTGCCTTCCCTCTCAATGTTTCCTGCCTTTAGCATTACCAGGCCCCTAGGCCGGACACAGGACCCTGGAAAACAGAGTCTAGGAAGTGACAAGGAGAGGGATTTTCTGACATTCTCCCCTCTCTTTGCAGCATTGGAGTCCTCAAACCCCATCACAAAGCCAGCATCACTCTGAAGACTGTCCCTTTCAAGAGTGGCCAAAGGCAGATCCAAGCTAATCTCAGGAGCAATAGGTTTAAAGACATCAAGGGCTACAAGAACGTGTACGTGGACATTGGCTTATAAACTCTGAGACAGAGGCTGGAGAGCTGACTCGGCAGTTGACAGTTTGTGTTGCTTTTGCAAAGAACTTGGGTTCAATTCCCCAGAACCCAGCTGGTGGCTTACAATCATCTGTAACCCCAGTTTCAGAGGATCCAACCAGTGCACGTGGTACACACACAGGCATGCAGGGGGGAAAAAAGACTTTCATACATATAAAGTGAAAATAAATAAATCTAAAAAATTTTTTAAACTCATTTAAATTTATTTAAAATAAACTCTGAGATGTGCCAGCAGTATGGATTTTAAAATGAAGGCCTAACCAGACTCTATCATCAACATCAAGGGAGATGCCAGAGATAGCTAGTCACCTGGTCTGTTTACACGACTTGCTGGAACTCAGGGATTCTACCTTACAGATGTGTGATTTGGCACAGAGGTCAAGGGAAGACTGGCTAAGCAGCTCTTGATTGCTTTGTTTCTGTGATGATGTCACAGCAGGGACAAACTCCATTCCCTTCTTGGTCCTCATCCTTCGCTTTCCTTTCAGAGCTCCCAACAGCCCTTCAGTTGCTAATGAGTTTCCCCTTGTTTCAAAGTTTGAGCCCATTCACTCATTCGAGAAGCATTTATTGAGTGTTCAGAGTACAACAGTACCACTCTGAGTAGAAAAGACAAGAAAAGCCCTGGCATGCTGGAAGCCACATTGTTATGATCACAAAAAGAGAAATAGGTGCGAGAATGTGTTCTCTGGCGATGTGGGGGTAGAGGGTGCCTCAGAGGGCCCATGCCAAGGCATCCCTTCCCCCTGAGGGACAGACAGACAGACGGTATAGTATAGAATAGAGTTTATTCAGGGCAAGGGGAGGGGAGTTAAGGGAGTAGCGAAGACAGAAAGGCAGAGAGAGGGAGAAAGTAGAGAAGCAGAGGCTGACGGTGACCACATGGAGAGAACAGGTTGGGGAGGAGAGCTCAAGAGGGGGCAAGAGAGAGGCTAAGAGAGTAAGAGGCAAGAGAAGCAAGAGAGGGCGTGCAGGCAAGCGGCCCCTTTTTACAGTGGGCCAGACCTACCTGGCTGTTGTCAGGTAACGGTGAGGAGGGGCATACCTGGCTGTTGCCAGGTAGCTGTGGGGTGGAGCTTAGACAGAATCCTAACACACATCCTCATGGGAACACGGAAGATAGACCTTTCCACAGGTGCACACCACAATGCAGGCAAAGGGCAAAGATCCCTGAGGTTTCTTATACATATGTTCTGTCTCAGTTTCTTGGCAAAAAAGAGAAAAATAAAATCCTGGAAGATCTCTGGCTCAGGCCTCCCCTTAACTATATTTCCCATATAGCATTGACATTATTCCTCAGTCCTCTCAGTCCCAGGGTCTCCATCCAATGCACTTGTGTCCTTACAGGTCTGCCATTGGCTGGCAGTCGGGAGGTAAAAGCCACCAAATAATGCAATGAGGTAGATATTTGGTGGGAATGAGATAACCTCCTGGTGGCAGCATATACTGAGGGTCGCTCGAACCCTGCCCTCTCAGGGTGCTGCTACACACAGAACAACTTTGCACCTGCTTGCCCAGGACACTGCCAAAGAAAGGCATGATGCCACTGCCCTCCAGGCACTGGCTACTGTGACTAAGACAGATATCCTAGTAAATGTTCAGACATTAAATTAACGACTTCCATTACACATAAACAAAAGGGTCAATGTCATTAATCAGAGGGAGAGAAGGGGTGTGGTGGGAATCACCTAGGAAGCTGATTGTCCTGTAGGAGAGTCATCTGAGAAGCAGGTGCTGGTGGCATGGCTGGAAGTAACCTACAATTATTTTATCCTATGACTATCACATGACAACAATAAGAAAGCATTTAAGGAAAACGCCGTGGAGAGGCACACCTGCAAGACGGTGACCTCTGAAGTACTTGGGAGTTTTCAGCTGCCACATCCTCAAACTCGTCCACGAGTCCTGTTGTCAACACCACATTCATCAGCTCACTCAACAAATAGTGGCTGAGGTTCTTCTAGGCATAAGGTCCTAAGGCAGACTGGCACTGAGCACATACCCGAGGGACCCGAGGGACCCGAGGGACACAAGGAGCTCAAGCACAGGCACTTGAAGAATGCAAAACATGTGGGAGATTTTTAAAGACTTTTTTTTGTTTTTTTTTTGTTTTTTGTTTTTTTGTTCTGTTTTGTTTTTTGGATTTGGTTTTTTTGAGACAGGGTTTCTCTGTATAGCCCTGGCTGTCCTGGAACTCACTCTGTAGACCAGGCTGGCCTTGAACTCAGAAATCTGCCTGCCTCTGCCTCCCAGAGTGCTGGGATTACAGGCGTGCGCCACCACCTCCCGGAAGACTTTTAATTTTTTATTTTAACATTTTTACATTTATTTTAGTGTGTGTGTTTGCACACGTGAGTGTGCACACGTGCATGTGTGTGCAAATGTGAGCATGCATGTGTGGCCACATGAATGTCATAGCATGCATATGGCAGTCAAAAGTGACTGCCTTCTACCACATGACTCAGGTCATCAGTCTTGGCAGCAAGCACCCTTACCCACTAAGCCCTCTCACTCACCAAGGAGATTTTTAGCAAAGAGTGCTGAGAACCATCACTGAGGTAACCAGAGTGCTGTAGGAGCACAGAGGGTAAAGCAGCTCAGTTCAAACTGTAGATTAAGGAAAGCTTCCTGGAGGAAGTGACATAATGAGGAACTAAAATACCAGGAGATGGTCAAAATTATAGTATAAGATCAGAAAGCAATGAGGCTGGGTGAAGCAGCCAGGAACTGCAAACTGGATGTTTAGAGGTCAGAGTAGGAGGGAGCGAATAGTGGGAAACACATGGGCTGAGTGGTAGGTGATGGAAGTCTTCAGGTAGCCATCTAAAAAGCTAAGGCCAGTGCTGTGGAAGGCTTGTTTCTTCTCCGTCCTGGAGCCCAGTCCCTTCCTCCCATGTCAGGGTTCCTAGCCAGGGTATCTAGGAACCATTAAGACTGAGAACATGAGTGAATCTGTGTGTGTGTGTGTGTGTGAGAGAGAGAGAGAGAGAGAGAGAGAGAGAGAGAGAGAGAGAGAGAGAGAGAGTTCTGTATTCAACACCAGGCTCTGGATGATGCTAATTTACTCTAAAGAGTATTCTCTGTCAGTTTGAATAGGGGTAAAACATTGTAATTGGTGCTGATTTAAAACTGGTTTCTAGACCTGAGATGCCTCAGTAGTTAAGAGCATTGGCTGTTCTTGCAGAGGACCTGGGTTCAGTTCCCAGCACCCACACGGTAGCTCACAACTACCTATAACTCCAGATCTGGTGCCCTCTTCTGATCTTCCTGGGTACTGCACACACATTGTGCCCAGATTGTACATGCAGGCAAAACACCCACACATAAAACAAAGTAATTAATTAAAATAAATCTTTTAAATTATAAAATAAAATTGCTTTCTGTTTCCCTATCTACTGTTTTCTCCTGGAGTCCCTTTTTGGCCCCAGTCAAAATCGTGAAGTATTTCCTGGGACCCTTCATCCTTGGAGAGCCTAGAACTCCATTTTGTGAGGCTGCCAGATGATCTCAGGTTCCCACACACTCACCTGCCGACCATGAATCAGCAAATGTCTATGGAAAGGCAGGTGTCGGGGTCAAGACCACGGCTATGCACCGTCCTCCTAAGACCTGGACCCAGCCAGGCTCCCGTGATGGCTTCAACCTTTTATGTGGCTTTGCTGGTTCTCCACAGAACGGATTACAGCAAGCTGGTCTGCTTATTCCAGAAGCAGAAATCTATAAGAACATTTTTAGAAAAGATGGAATAGAGAGCCTTTTCCATGGTGGACAGGATGCAAGTTAATATGTTCCACACTGAGAGAGATTTGACCTCAGTTTGAATCTAGGTTTTTGAGAGGTTGTTAAAGCCTTAACAACCCAGCCTTTGGACAGCATGTGAGTGGCATGTGGATGGCATGCAGACAGCATGTGGGTAGCATGTGGGCAGCATGTGGGTGGCATGTGGACAGCATGTGGGCAGCAGTGTGGACTGCATGTGGACAGCATGTGAGTGGTATGCAGACAGCATGTGGGTGACATGTGGTAAGCATGTGGACTGCATGTAAATGGCATGTGGACAGCATGTGGGTGGCATGTGGACAGCAGTTTATGCTGTACCTCATTTAACCACATCCATGGCTCTGTCTTAGAGCGCTTTCACTCCTTCACTGTTGGCATTACTCTGCATGTTCTTCTGTCATGTCATGCTTTATTTTTTTAAATATTTATTTATTAATTTTATGTATATGAGTACACTGTAACTGTCTTCAGACACACCAGAAGAGGGCACTGGATTCCCTAACAGGTGTTTGTGAGCCACCATGTTGTTGCTGGGAATTGAACTCAGGATCTTCAGAAGAGCAGTCAGTGCTCTTAACCACTGAGCCATCTCTCTAGCCCCATGTCATGCTTTATTAATAGCTGTCTTAAATTCTGAAACTAGGTAGCATATTAATTAACGGCTTTGTGAATTCATTCATTCATAAATATGTATTCCCTATATCAACAAAATTGAGATGCTGGTCCCTTCTTTGGCTTACAAACTGAGGTTGAGATCATAGGAGATGATGTACACCGAAGTGCTTTGTAAAGCAAGTGCCGGCATAATTTACATGAGCCTGGGAGTCATGCTGAAAGAATTCTTTGCCCTTTCTATTCCCATTGATACAACTTGTCAATTATCTTTCTTTTCAAATCTGTTCACATTTCCCATCACCATTCCCTAATGAAGTCCTTGTTATCTTTCACCTGAACCAATACTAGATGTCTCTTATTGGTCAACTTCCTCTCTCTTAACCCTCTAGACTATTTATTTTAGCCATGGGATGGCATTTTAAAATGCAAATATGACTTAGTGATGCTTGCTTTAAGTATAGCTTGATGGTCTCCCCCTGCTCTGAGGATAAATAGCAAACACTCAATGCATCCTGGACTTTCACCTGCTTTCTGCATTAGTGATTCTGCATGTCCACCTCCTCCCCAGCACCCAGCCAGCCAGGGCCTATTTATCCTCTCAGCTTTTCAGCCTCAGTACTACTCATGAGGAAGTCTATCCTGACCTCCACTTCACACCTATCTCAAAGGCAGACTGGACTGACAAGTCCTTCCAGGAATCTAGAAGTGTCTGTCTCCCCCTGCTGGAACACAGGCTTCCAGGCTCAGAAAAACAAACATTGATCTAATTTATGAGAATCGAATATAGTTTCTGGTACACAAGAGTGGTCAAAATGTTCCCCCCTCATGGCTGAATAAACAAATCAGTCTTTGGGACACACCAGCTGGGGACTGGTTTTCCGCAGAGGGCCGGGGAGTGGGAAGGTGTGGGTGTCACAGGAAGCAGGATGGACATTTTGGGTCACCCTTCCTTCCTCTTGACATATTCCACCTTCCCTGGTTAAACCAAGCCATAGTGGCATCTGCCTCATTACGGGAATATATGTGGAATATACTCTTCTAAAAGTGTCCCCATGGAAACCACCAGAGACTATATACTGTGAGGGTCTCATGGGTTTTCCACTACAGCAGATTGTCTTTGCTAAATGGTTTGAAACATAGAAAAACCCACCAAGAGGAGCAAGCCCACAGCTCTGCCCATTGCCCGCTCAGGTAGGAGGTCTCTATGTGGCTGCTTAGTAAGACTTTTCTTTTTCTTGCAAGTTTTTTTTTTTTTTTTTTTTTTTTTTTTTTTTTTTTGGTTTTTTGAGGCTGGGTTTCTCTGTATAGCTCCGGCTGTCCTGGAACTCACTCTGTAGACCAGGCTGGCCTTGAACTTAGAAATCCGCCTGCCTCTGCCTCCCAAGTGCTGAGATTAAAGGCGTGCACCACCACCGCCCGGCTTTCTTGCAAGTTTTGATTGTTTTAATATTAATATATAAATATGCTCGTGGTACAAGTGGTACAAGGGTACAGAATGATGAAGAAAACCTACTGCTGGGCACTGAATGTCCTTGTCCAAATGCAGGAACTTTCCAGAAATGTTCTAGGTAAATACAAGCACATATATCCCTCCACATATATCCTTATACAGAACTCACATATCCTCCCCACATATATTCCTTTATTCAGAACACACACATATCCTCCCCACATATATCCATCCTTTATACAGAAGCAGTTTACACTGTTCAATGTTCTATGTCTCACTTTTTTTAAATCAATAATACTGCTTGAAAGTTGTTCCATATCTGTTTACAGTCAGTGGTCCCCTTCTGTTTACCTTTGTTCTACTAAATTCATGCATCACTGTTTATCTAACAACATATTATTTGTGGATGTTTAGGTTATTTTCCATTGTTGGCTTTTTTAAGTATCAATGTATTGCGTATACTTGTATAAACTTCATTTTGCCTAGGTAGAGCAGCTGAATCAAAAGAATTAACTTTAATTGGGCCAGAGATATGGCTCAGAGATTAAGTACACTTGCTGCTCTTACAGAAGACCTAGGTTCCGTTCCCAGTACTCACATGGTGGTTTATAACTTATAACCAATTCTGGGGCATCCAAAGCCCTCTTCTGATCTTCTCAGCTCTTGCATGCATGTGTTACACATACACTCAGGAAAACAGGCACAACAGACATAGACACAAATGATCATTTTAAAAGAATAAATTTTTAATTGTTAATTTATGTATATGGGTATTTTGCCTCTGTGTGTGTGTGTGTGTGTGTGTGTGTACCCTCCCACTGATGCCAGATAAGGCCCCTTCAGCTCTTTCAGTCCTCCCCTAACTCCCCCATTGGGGTCCCTGTGCTTAGTCGGCTGTGAGCATTCACATCTGAATTGGTCAGGATCTGGCAGAGCCTCTCAGGAAACAGCTGTATCAGGCTCCTGTCAGCAAGCACTTCTTGGCATCACAATAGTGTCTGGATCTGGTGTCTGCACGTGGGATGGATACCAGGTGGTGCACTGTCTGGATGGCCTTTCCTTCAGTCTCTGCTCCACTTTTTGTCCCTGTATTTCCTTTAAACAGGAGCAATTCTGAATTAAAATTTTGGAGATGGGTGGGTGGCCCCATCTCTCAACCGGGGGCCATGCCTAACCTCTGGAGATGGTCTAGACAGGTTCTTCCTCCCCTTTGTGGGGTCTTTCAGCTAATGTCATCCCTGGGAGGCTCTTGCTTTCCTGGCATCTGTGACTTTCTGGTTGCTACCCCCAGTTCCCCATCCCCCATTACTACACACCTCTGTTTAATTTCCTGACTCTCTACATCTCCTCTTATACCTCATTTTATTATCTAGGAACCCTGATCACATGTCATTTCTGCTTTTTACGTTTCCTTTCGAAACTTAAAATCGGTCTACCTGGTTTCAAAGGACAGTTGTTCTGATGGGTTTGCTGGAACGTCAGGATCATGAGCCTTAAGATCAGCCTGGGAAGTTTGGTGTCTTAATGATGCCAAGGCTTCCCATCCAAGCTTGCAAGCATCTGGTCACATCTTCCTTCTGCCCTTCAGTCGTTTTCCTCATAGGCCTTCCACATTCCTTGGCTTTATTTCTGAATATTCCACCTCTCATTGTTCATTTCTGTAAGTTAGGGCTTTAATTACATTTCCAACTGTAGCTGTACATTTTCAACAGACAATAATCACAGGTATGAAAGCTACTATACTGGCTTCAGGATGCTGGTGCTGGCCAGGTCCTAGTCACCTTTTCTCATCATGTTTAGATTTGTGGTTTCCAGGTTTTAAAAAAATCAAATAATAAAAATTCAGCTTCTTCAGTTCTTAAGGAAAATGTCTTATTTGGGGGTTAGGAGGCAGTAGGATTTCTTTCTTCCTTTATCTCTCTTTTTTTAATCATTATTCTTCAAGGAGATAATAGTTAATAGTTTTAAAAGGGTAAACAGCAAAGCAAGCCACTCCAGCTTCCTTGTCCACAGGAAATAGTGCTTGTGTGGCCTGTTCTGTGTCCTTCCACAGGCACCTCACATACCAGCTACCCCGAGTGTTCCCTTGGACACACACTGGGAAGCCCAGGCCAAGAGCCAGTGAGTCCAGGAGGGGCAGACAGGAGGCCCTCTCCTGTGACTCCATCCTTAAAAGCCAAGAAGGAAGCAGAAGGACTAACACCGAGTCCCAGACAATTCTAAACTGTCTCTGGTTGGTTGTCCCAAAGCAGGTCGTCTTGAAAGAGAGTAGCCCTGGCTACTGCATTTTCTTTTTCAACAGACTCTATTTCCTTATCTCGTTCAAACAGATGGATCACAGACACATATGATCAGCATAATTTACTTCAGGCAGGAGATTCAGCGCTGGGTATGGACCCATTATTCATACAGCAGCATTTAGAGTTGTCTAGAAAATATCTCTGAGGGGTTCTTGAGGTCATTGAAGAATCAGGCTTTGAGGGATTTTGTTCCCAGCTAGCAGGTCTTCTGGGGATTCTCACTCTAGCCTGACAGACAGAGGCCTGCCTAGGCCTCTTGCCTCAGCAACATCATGAAAGAGAAAAGGGTCACTCCCAGCAGCTGGCCTAGGAGATAGCACCAGGGCGGGAGTAGGAGTCAAGAAACCTATTAGCAGGCTCACAGGAGGAGTGAGGGAAATAAGTTTCTTAGAGGCTTTAAACCAACAGAACTCCACCGTCTTCGCCAGTGTGGAGATAGATTTGGAGAGAGAACTCTGAGGCAACAGTACGAGAGGTCAGCATCTCCTGTGCTTTGGAGTTGAGTACCCTGTAGCCATGGGGCAAGGTAAGCTAACCCAGTTCTTGGCTGCTAGGACTGTCATCCCCTCTGGATTGGCTGGTGGGCAAGCATGTGGTTCATTTTCTCTATTGTTGATTGATGTGGGAGGGCCCAGCCCACTGTGGGCTGTGCTGTGCTAGGCAGGTAGCCCTGGGTAGTATATAAAAGAAGACAGACCGAGTGAGTCAGTAAGTAGAGCTCCTCCACTTCTTCCTGGCTTTTGCTTCAGTTCCTGCCTCCAGATTCCTGCCCCAATTTCCCTGGATGATGGACTACATAAGATGAAATAAACCCTTTCTTCCCCAAGATGCTTTTGGACATGGTGTTTTATACAATAGAAAGAAACTAAAGACACCTGGGAAATCTTGAGGTCCGCATCCTCAAAGTTTAATAGGAGCCAGTTTACACAAACAGAGTGGACAGACAGACATAAAGCAGTAAGACAAGCAGATTGAGAGGATGTACAAAGTCTGGGCACCTCCGCTGTGAGGGCCAGGACAGCGCAGCCTGAGCCCCGAGCATGTCTGAGAAACTCTTCTTATGGATGATTCCATGATCATGTCCTGTCATGGAGGAAGCAAACATTGACTGTGTTCAGCATACTGCTGGGCAGAGAATACAGAAAGGAAATAAACACAGCCTCTCTACAAGCTCACAAGGTGGAGGGCCAGGGAGTGGTAGGTGATCCCTGTAAAGTGGGGCCAAGTTCTACCTGGAGAAGTCAGCAGGGGCTTTAGAGGCAATGCCACTCGGTATTGGAAGGTGAACAGGCACTTTTCAGGTAAAGCAGGGAAGCCTTCCAGACAGAACAAGAGTCCAAAGGATTCTGAAGAATAGCTTATGCCATGATGCTCTATCTATGGCTATTGTATGGGCCCAGTGTACCTGGTTCAAATCATGTGACAGCGCACCCTTCCACCACCCCGTCCAACTCAACCATCAAAGAAGGTGGGCTCACAATACACTCATCTGCCTCCTTTCAAGTGTCATGAGATGGTGTTTTTAGATCAAAACTCACACGTGATCTCAGGTCAGTTGATTCTAGTCTCAGCCTCACTCTTCTCATCTTTAAGGCAAGAGAATTTGACTCAATGGCCTCAAACCAGTTCTAATATTATCTGATTGTGTTCTCAAGAACATGAATGTGACACTAGTCATGTAGCTCGGGGGCAGAGTGCTCACCTAGCAGGCACAAGTGTTCAATCCCAGGCACTTGGAAGGGGGATCCAGGAAGATCAGAAGTTCAACATCAACCTCAGGTATACAGAAAGTTGGAGACCAGCCCAGGACACATGAGTCCCTGTCTCAAAAAAAGAGGGACATGAGGAGTGGGCAAGATTGGAGATTTATTCATTGTTTGGATTTAGAGCCAGAAATAAATGTTAACATTTAATGGGCCTTAATACATGTTTCGCATTATGCTAATGTAAATGCTAGCACAGTAATGTAAGTATATATGTGTATAACTTCATTCATTTCGTATAACTCTTCAAAGAGGAATAGTTAGTCTAAAGAGAAGAACACTGAAGTTCAAATGAGCTGCTTGCTTGAGGGTACACAGGTGACAAGGAAATGGAGCCCGGGACTAGAACCCCACTCCTGGAGAGTGACTTCTATTCACCTTCCTCATATCTATGACTTCGCTTTTTTCCCACAACAGCTCTGAGTATCAAGAGCTGTGACTTCCATGCAGCAGAAAACAACGAGGATCACCACACCGAAGCCATCAGCTCCCGGAGCCTTATTTTGAGGAGGGGACAGTCCTTCACTATCACCCTGAAGTTGCGTGCCCCAACCCGTGCATTTCTGTCTGCTCTGAAGAAAGTGGCTCTCATTGCACAAACGGGTATGTGTGACAGGCCTAGACCACTGTGGGGACTCAAGGATCTGGAGGGAGAATCTCTTCCCAGTATCCTCTCAGAAGACCAAGGGACAAATGGTTTATTCAGTAGCTGGGCCTTAAGCTGTCCTGCTCTGTCTGATAAGGGGATATTGTAAGCATTTACAAGATAATGTGCACTGCCAGGTGGTGGTGGCACCCGCCTTTAATCCCAGCACTTGGGAGGCAGAGGCAGGAGGATTTCTGAGTTCGAGACCAACCTGGACCAGCCTGGTCTACAGAGTGAGTTCCAGGACAGCCAGGACCAAACAGAGAAACCCTGTCTCAAAAAACCAAAAAAAAAAAAAAAAAAAAAAAAAAAAAAAAAGATAATGTGCATAAGAAAAGCTGTTTATTTTGATTCTGAAGTTCTCAGAGAAGCAGCAGCATTACGAGCTTCTTTTTGACTGCAACTTTGTAGGAAAGGCTGAGTGAGCTTAACTCTGGCTACATATAGCATCTAGTCTGCACTCGTTGTTGAAATCTGTTTTATGTATCAGCTACTGAATCAAGTTCTTCATATGCAATACCTAATTTAGTCCCTTCACAGGCTCTCAGGTCCATGGGTTCTGCTGACACAGCCAACTGTGATGGAACAACCTGGGCAAAGATTGTCCCTGTACTGAATGAGTACAGTCTTTCCCTCTTCATCAGCAATTCTTAAAGCATACAGCAGAGTGACTATATACAGCATTCACATTGTATATGGATTCATACATAATGAAAGGATTAATATGTAAGAAAATACAACGCCATGGTGTTTTATATAAAGAGATATAAACAACCTTGCATTTGGATATTGCAGGTGGTCCTGGAACCAGTACCCCTGGATCAGAGGGGTGGTTGTACCATTATTACACCCATTTTGTAGATTGTGACCCTTTCATAGACATGAATCCATAAGCACTCAGAGCCTGTGTTCTCCCATCATCCTCTAATGTTTCTATTTATAGAAAGCCCTCTATTCTTCTCCTTCAAAACTAATTGGCACCTCCTCCATTTTTGTAAGACCTTGATTTATACCTCTGACCTGTGACCTGGACGTCTAAATAAGCAATTTATTACTGTGCTTTTCAGGAGAGCAGCCTTCCAAGACCGATAAGACCCAAGCCATCTTCCCGATTTCCTCTCTTGGGGACCAAAAAGGGTGGAGTGCAGCAGTGAAGGAAAGAGATGACCAACATTGGACCATCTCTGTGACCACGCCCGTGGACGCTGTCATTGGCCGCTACTCACTCTTGCTTCAGGTTTCAAGAAAGAAACAATACCCCTTGGGCCAATTCACACTGCTCTTTAATCCATGGAACAGAGGTAAGTTTGGACCTAAGCTAGTCTGAGATGCACAGGGATGCAGGGAAACAGCTGGGATATAGCTCCAACAGGCAGCCCTGTGAGTAACACCAGCATTAAATTCCAACAAGTATCTTCTCAGGCTCAGGGTCCCATCTTGGTGTCCCTGGGACTTCAGGTTACAAGTATACACTTATCTTACGACAAACTCTGGTGGTGCTTCAGACTATTTTGGACCCTTTGAGAAGAATTTAAAAAATCTACCCTTTACTGTAGTAAAAGAGAAATGAGGAGCTGGAAAGACAGATTGCTCAGCAGTCAATGCTTGCGGCACAACCATGAAGACAAAGGCTTGGATCCCAGATCATAAATAACAAGCCACGCGTCCAGCAAGTGCCTTTAAAGCCAGGTCCAAGAGATCTGATCTGTTCTTCTGACACAGGTATACACCAGAGCACCCATGTGTACATAAACTGAGACAGACACACAGATACGCAGACACAGACAGACAGACAGACAGACACGCACATCGACAGGCACACACAAGGAGGGTGAGAACTAAGAAGAGATGCAGGGATGAATTGTTCAGGAGATGGGGTTTCTCTGTCTCTTTCCTATCTCTCCCAGTCTCTCTCTGGGATGTACTTGGGTTTTGAGGCGTCAATAGGTCGTCTAATAAAAGGAAATACTTTTAAAGAAAAAGAACACAAAAATTTGAATTGCCCAGTTCCTCTAGAATGTGAAAGGAGTCTGTGCTATGAGGGTCCTTATCTTCATCACCTTCATGGTAAAGGAGCCCTATTTTGTGGTTTTGTTTCTCTCCACTTGTTTATTCTGTTATTAAGGCAGGTTATGGGGTCCTCTCCACACTGACCTGTCTAAAGTCCTGTAGTTGAGCTAGCCTGTAAGCGACTCCACTGGGATCAAATGACCTCCTATAAAGTACAGCTCCGGTTGAAACTGAGCTCCATTCATCTAGTGGACCTAGGTGGTTTGTCCAAATGAGGCTACAGTGGGACATTGTCTTTCCTTCTTATTTTGAGATTTGAGTCTTTTTCCCTTTCAAATCTGTCACACCTGTCTCATCACTGCAGATTCTTAGGGGTTGATTAGGAGAATGGAAAAGTTTCTCCTGGCTTTCCTACCTTCAAGACTTAAACACACTTCCTTTTCCTTTCAATAATCTCACCATCAGCCTGAAGGGCCCCCTTCATAAGACAGGGCAGGGACACACCAGGGGATATATGGGAAAAGAAAATAATTTCCTCGGGCGGGTTCCTACAGATTCACACCTAGAGCCAAGTCCCAGGCTCTCTCCTCCATGATGTCAGAACTCAATGGACTTGACTTCTGTTGTCCAGGGTGAAACCTCCAGTACCTATCCTTACTTTCTAGATCAGTCATTCCCAACCTGTGTGTGATCCACAAGCCCTTAAGGGGTCAAATGACCCTTTTATAAGGTCATTTATAAGACAGCTGAAAGCTACAGACATTTACATTATGATTCCTAACAGTAGCAACATTACAGTTAGGAAGTAGCAACAAAAATAATTCTATGGTTGGGGGGTCACCATAACATGATGAGCTGTCTAAAGGGCTGAGAACGTCCTAAAGTTAGTCCTGCCTGCTCTCAGCTTAGGGCCTCCCTTTGTGTTTCAGGCAAACAAAGCAATAGATGGGAACTCTTCTATTCAGGTGTCTTTTGCCCCTTGTTATTCATTTGTAGTTACAGGATCCTTCTGCTGAGAGAGATCCCACCTTTCACCACATACTGACAGGAAGATCTTGGGGTCATCCTTCCAAAGCAGAGGCTTTAGAACATCCCAGATGACTGCCTCAGAGTCTACATTCAAAGCTAGCCCCTGGCAGCCAAAATATTGTCCCAATAAGACAGTTCTAGGAGAGCATTGGGTTCTGAAGGAATTCACCCATGGTTCCACTTCTTGGATTCCTGCCTTCTTGCTCCCTTTATTGGACTCCACCTAGGGACGCCCTGCTATGGAGGGATTAGGCAGTGGGAGCCATTGCCTCTGCTCACTGAGAGAGGTTCCAATGGGCCAAGTATGGTAGCACATGCTTTTAATCCCAGCACACAGGATGCAGAGACAATACTGGACGCCTGGGCAGCTCTCAAGTGCTCGGTGTTTCTGTAGCCTAGAAACTCTTTTGGTGGTCTGGACATTCCTTTAATGTTCCTAGAAACTAGTCTAGCCACCCCACAGTACATGATCTCTCATGCACACATGAACACACACACACACACACACACACACACACATACACACACACACACACACATACACAAACACACACATACACACACACACACATACACACACACACATACACACACACACACATACACACACACACACACACACATACACACACGCTGCCTGGATGAGAGAAAATCTGACAAGGAAAGCTGAACCCCATGCTGCTTCCTCAGTGAACAATGGTTTCATTAAAAGGTAGCGAGGAGTGAGGGGAAGGCTCAGTGGGGAAGGAGTTGCCAGGCAAGTCCGGTGACTTGAGGTCAGATCCCTAGAATTCAAAGGGAAATTGGACGCAGCAGCGTGCTTAAAGGAAGATGGGAAGCAGACCCAGGAGACTCTCTAGAAGCTTGTTGGCAGCTGGCCTACCCTACCAGTGCTGAAGAGATCTGGTCTCAAACAAGGTGGATGCCTAGGACTAACAAGCCAAAGTTGTTCTCTGGCCTGCAGTCTCTTCAAGATGCTCTGCCTGGTGCTTGGATAATAGATTCAGATGAGGCCGTAGGAAAGGACTGTGGTCACCCAGGCACAGAGAACCTCCCAGCACAGAAGCCCAACGCTCAGAATTCCTCTTTTGAACCCTGCTCCTTCCTGGTGTGCCCCCTCTGTTTACCCTGTTTAACCTGTGTTTAAATGCTGTGTTCATTTCACTTCTCCCCTGAGACACTTCTGTGTTGTTACAAATTGGTCTTTTAGGTACGACTTAACAGGCCACTGGGAGACTCCCTAGGATTTCCAGTTGAGCCAGTAAGGCTCTTATTTGCAAATCTCTTCTGGAAAGCACAAGGCTTTTAAGGGCGGCTTGTTCCTAGCCCCACCCTGACTGACAGAGGGTGTGTGGGCCAGGTCCTGAGTGAACAGTGAGAAGGCCCCTCCTGAATGTTAATTAGGTCCAGGGATTGGAGAGAGGGATGAAACCAAACCCAACCTGGGCCAGCAGGGCAGAGGCCTGGAGAATGGAGGACAGACCCAGCCCCTCAGGCCCTCAGGCCCTCAACCTCTGCTGCTTCTTGACAGATGATGCTGTATTTCTGCCGAACGAGGCTCAACGGGCTGAATATGTATTGAATCAGAACGGCTTTATCTACCTGGGCACAGCTGGCTGCATTCAGGAAGAGCCCTGGGACTTTGGCCAGGTAATAGGGACCTCTAGGGAAGAAGAGGTACACATAATGGTCAACATTCAGGCCAAAGCCAGCGGGTTCAAGAGCCTTTGTCAACCTGAGGTGCCTCCTTTCCTTGGACCACATTACTGTACTCTCTGCAGCTGCTGCTTGGACTAGCTTCCTCCTTTTTCCCCTTGGAAAACTACTTCTCCTGTCTTACTACCTTCTGGAAAATTCTCCCAAATCCTAAAGACAGAGGAGTTGTTCCATTGCACCATCTAGGATAGCCGCCTAGAGTCTGAGCTACATTGCTATGGTTACCTGAAGGGCCACATACATCCCAACTAGGGACTCCTCCAGAGTGGGAGCTACCTGGAGCCTTCCACACCTGGCCCAGTACCTGTAGGAACATTAGATATTCACTAAGTACAAATGAATGAAAGTAAATGAATTGAAATGGCATGGTACTGATAGTGGCACAAGCCTTAAATCCCAGCACTTGGGAACAGAGGCAGGCAGACTTCTACGAGTTCAAAGTCATCCTGGTCTATACAGTAAGACCCTGTATATAAATAAATAAATAAATAAATAAATAAATATCCAATCTTCATGAGATCCCACCCTATCAGGAAACTCAGCCCACAGAACAAAGCAGTGGTGGAAATCTTCCACCAGTGGAGGTGCACCTCATCGGTGCACAGCCAGTTGGTACGGTAGACAGAAGAGCCAGAACACCCAAGGCGGACGTTGAGGCAGGTGAGGAAGATATAAGACCCAAGCTTGAGAGAAGGACAAGATAACAAATCCTGTGAGATGGCGCCTGGCCTGGAAACCCTTCCTCGCCTTGTCTTACCCTGTGTTGTCCTTACAGTTTGAGAGAGACGTCATGGACCTCAGCCTGAACTTACTGAGTGTGGACAAACAAGTGAAAGACTGGAACCAGCCTGCTCACGTGGCCCGCGTGGTAGGCGCCTTGGTGAGCACAAGGCCGGGCAAGCAGAGGGAGAGGCGATGGGCCATGAGCACTCTGCTCAAGAGGCTCCACCTTCACGCCTCTGGAAGCCCTCAGAGCATGGACAGGTCCCCTTCCCCGGGTGTGGGAGACAGTCTTTCAGAGTAGAGCCTGGTGGGAGAGAAAGGCAAAGAACAGGGAGCGGGGTTCATCAAAGACAAAAGCCGGGGGGGGGGGGGGATGACCCGGCTTTCCTCAGAGCTCTCGAAGCCTCCAGGTCAGGTCCCAGCCCTGACCTCCTGACCTTGAGGCTTAGATCCCTAGGAGGGGAGCTATACCCTCTCCTTCTCAGTGCTGGCTATGGTAATCCAATGATCTTGTTTTATTTCTAAATGTTCCTAAGAACACGGAAACCATGAAGGTGGCTTGGTGTTTCCCATGTGTCTTAGTTTGGGTTAATACTACTGTTATGAAATTATTATGACTAAAAGCAAGTTGGGGAGGAAATGTTTTATTTGAGTTACATATCTAGAGCCATAGTCCATTGAAAGCAACCGAGGCAGGAACCTGGAGTCAGGAGCTGCTGCAGAGGCTGTGGAGGGGTGCTGCTTACCGGCTTGCTCTTCATGGCTTGCTCAGTCAGTTTTCTTAAAGAACCCAGGACCAAGAACCCAGAGATGGCTCCGCCCAATAGGCTGGCCCTCCTATCAATCAATCAGTGATTTAGAACATGCCCTACAGGTTTGCCTACAGATAGATCTTATAGAGGCACTTTCACAATTAGGGTTCCCTTCTCTCGTGTCAAGTTGACATAAAACTAGCCAGCACACCATGTCCACAAAACCCTCTCAGAGAAGTAATACAGTCCCTATTTCCTTTCAAAGCAGGGTGTAGGATTGAGGCTATTCTGCAAGAAGGAAGAGGCTTGAGATAAGTGGCCTCTAGGACCCGGGGCAAACAATACTGAAGGAGTCAGGGCCGGGGAAGCTGAGGACCAGTAGAACCAACTCTGATACTCCACCCAGTGGCTGGGGATGAAAAATGATTTAGATGAAGAGAGCCCTGGGTCTGACTCTGAGGTTATAAGGCAGTTAAAATTTAAGCTGGAGCCTGGAGCATGCGCGTTTAACAAACTCCGGGGATTGAGTCACGTGTTTGGCAAGCTGCACTAAGCATTCTTTGCTGCCCTCCCCCCTCCCCCCAAAAAAAGCTGTCCAGCCACAGGACTCTCACTGACAACCATATCTGCCCCAACAGTTGCATGCCCTCAAGAAGAAGAGTGTCCTGCCTATTTCACAGACCCAGGCTGCCCGGGAAGGTGCCTTGTATAAACGACGAGGCAGCGTGCCCATCCTGAGACAATGGCTCACTGGCCAAGGACGACCCGTGTATGAGACCCAGGCATGGGTGTTTGCTGCTGTTGCTTGCACAGGTACAGGGCAGGCAGCACACAGGTCACTTTCTGGACTCCTGTAGTGTCTAGCCTGCATCTTAAAGCAGTCCTCTGACCAATTTCCCTACCAGCTGCGGCTTCTCTTACCCCTCGGCAAATCTGAGCTCATTTACAAACTAGCTCTCAAAGTCGCCCCCTACAGGGCAAGCCTAGTGCTTCTGCAGCTCCCCTCTTGACCTATATTCCTGTGCTGTGTGGTTTGTGCATCATTTACCAGCCTTCGCCAGTTCAGTGTAGAATCCTTCTCTTTCTACAATGTCACCTGTCATTTAAGACAGACCCTGTCCAGCCTGGGGCTTTTCTGGCCTCTGATATCCCATGCCTCTTCCTTGCAGTGCTGCGGTGCCTGGGCATCCCAGCTCGAGTTGTTACCACATTTGATTCAGCCCAAGGTACCGATGGGAGCCTGCTGGTGGATGAGTACTACAATGAGGAGGGACTCCAGAACGGAGAAGGACAGAAGGGGCGTATCTGGTGAGAAGCCTAAAGGACTTAGGGTTCTAGACCAGAAAGTGCCAAGTTCTATGTGAACCCCCACACTTGGAGAACCCTGGGCTAAGAGCAGACCTTCAGGACTCTTACAGGAGGTGGTGGGGATCAGCGGTGGGGTGCTAACCCCTCTCAGGAGTGTCACTGCTGGTTTTACACAGTGTCCTCACTCCCCATGCCAACAGCTCCCTAAGGTCACATTCCTAGACTCTTTTTCTTCCATATTCTCTTTTTTTTTCTTTCCCCCACTTGAAGTTTTGCTTTTGCTACCTTTAGGATCTTCCAAACTTCTGTAGAATGTTGGATGAACAGACCTGATTTGTTCCAGGGTTATGGTGGATGGCAGATTCTGCACCCAAGAGCTCCTAATGATGGAGTTGAAGGTAAAGCCTGAGGGTGGGTCTTAGACCAACCAGGGCTGCAAGAGCTTAAGGGGCCCTTTGCAAGGATCTAAGAGCAGTGTGTGATCCAGAGAGGGTCTTCACCCTCTTAAAACAGAAGAAGCAGAAGTGGTGCCAGCAGGCTCAGGGGGTAGAGATGTCAGTTATCACATGAGACCGCATGAACACTAGGCCCACTTAAAGCCACGGGCAAGGAAATACCATCTCAATGAAGGCCCAAGATCTTAACATGGCTGTGGGGGGCAGAGAGGGCTTGTCTGTGTGGGGGTGAAAGGGGCCTCAATAGTAAGCTCAGGCCTACAGAGGGAAGCTCGGGCCTGCAGAGGGAAGCTCGGGCCTACAGAGGGAAGCTCGGGCCTACAGAGGGAAGCTCGGGCCTACAGAGGGAAGCTCAGGCCTGCAGAGGGAAGCTCGGGCCTGCAGAGGGAAGCTCGGGCCTGCAGAGGGAAGCTCAGGCCTGCAGAGGGAAGCTCAGGCCTGCAGAGGGAAGCTCGGGCCTGCAGAGGGCAACTCAGGCGGCTGAGGAACGGCGGCTCCTTGACCTGGAGCAGACCTGCCAGGGGCCTGGCATGCTGGAAGCAGTTAAGGTGGCCTGTCCCTAGCACATTAGTATTAAGACAGGGAACTAATTATGTTCCTCTGAGGGCCTTCCTGTCCAGTTTTTGGTATAGGCCAGGACCTAAAACTGCATAATTGTGAGGTTTTGTTTTGTTTTGTTTGTTTGTTTGTTTTTTGGTTTTGGTTTTGGTTTTTTGGAGACAGGGTTTCTCTGTGTAGCCCTGGCTGTCCTGGAACTCACTTTGTAGACCAGGCTGGCCTCAGACTCAGAAATCTGCCTGCCTCTGCCTCCCAGGTGCTGGGATTACAGGCATGCGCCACCACTGCCCAGCCAATTGTGAGTTTCATCTCTGATTTTTCTCAGAAATCCTGTCTACTTCCTACCTCTGACCTTGATCCTGGAGAAGGAAAAATAATGTTCAGGACGAGGCCTGACACTAAAGCCCTAAGCAGAGCAGAGAGCAAGTGTGGTTCCTTTGCTCACCTGCCCTTTCTCTCCCCCGCAGTCCTGGGACCCTGCAGTCTGGTCCCAGTCAGAGCAGTCAAGGAGGGGGAGCTGCAGCTGGACCCAGCAGTACCAGAGCTCTTTGCTGCAGTAAATGCGTCGTGTGTGGTCTGGAAGTGCTGTGAGGATGGGAAGTTGGAGTTGACCAACTCCAACAGAAAGAACGTGGGCAACTGCATCAGCACCAAGGTCGTGGGCAGTGACCGCTGCGAAGACATCACTCAGAACTACAAGTATCCTGCAGGTACTGACCAGCCAAGGCAACTGGCCTAGCTACCTTAAACAGCAAATTCGAGGAAGGGAAAGGGAGGACACATGAAGGCCAGAAAAAGCCCCAGGCTTTTCCAAATAAAAATAGGTTTCTCAAGTCTGGCTGGCGTGGCTGCTGATTCGGATTGGACAGTTCTGTACTGTAGGAGCTGCAGGATGCATTGCTGTCTTCTCTTGGCTTCTGTTCATGAGATGTCAGTCCCCAACTCCAGCCAGTCCTGATAACCAAAAACGTCTTCATGTTTTTACATATGTCCTCTTGGGGGTCAAAATTGCCACCAGTTGAAAACTGTTACTATGAAACAAAACACTAAACACCAAGCCTTGTTCAAGAAGATTTTCAGGACTGAGGGAGAGGAAGTTACCTGATTCTCCCTCTCTTCCAAGATCACCAACTATTTCTCTCTATTAGCATTTTTATCTATCATTTCAAATCGGGATGCTTGTAACTTGCGCCTTCCCCTTCACAGCACATTGTCCCTGCCTGACTCTGTCTTCCTCACAGCCTGGGTAATCCTGCAGCTCCCAAACCTCTTGCCCATAGTATGGCGGCTCCCTGGTTCTGGTCTCCACCACAGTTCCCTTTCCCGTTTCACTTTCACTTTCTAAGACATGAGAACATTGTTATCTCCCCACTCAAAAATAAATTACACAGCTCCTTTGCCCTTGGAGTAATTCCAAGTCTCTTAACATTTAGAGAGTCAGTTTCTTGAAAAAATGTCTCCAGCAACAGCACTGACGATCACAAAATCTGTTTTCCTTGTGCAAAGGCAAAATCAAAGCCTGAGGCATCTGCAAAGCTTTTTAGGATTCTGGTATTTGAGCAGAAGTGGTAAATACATTCTAACCATTTTATCAGAAGGATCTGTGCCTACTAGGTACTCTCTATTCTCTTTTATTCTGCAGGATCTCTTCAAGAAAAGGAGGTGCTGGAGAGAGTCGAAAAAGAAAGAATGAAACTTGGGAAAGACAATGGCATGTGTCTTCCTAGTTGTGAGCCTGGGGAGCCTCTGCACCTGTTCTTGGAAGCACCTAGCTCCCTCCCTCTGAGAGGAAATGGTCGGCTCTCAGTGACCTTGATTAACCCCACAGACAAGGAGAAGGAGGTGCAGCTGGTGATTGGGGCCCAGGCTTTGTACTACAATGGAGTCCTTGCTACTGGCCTCTGGATGCAGAAGCAGTTCCTCATGCTCGGACCCAACCAGGGTAACCTCTCTGGCCCCAGCAGACACCCTGCCCCAGCAGACACCCTGGCCCCAGCAGGCACCCTGCCCCAGCAGACACCCTGCCCCAGCAGACACCCTGCCCCAGCAGGCACCCTGCACACATGTGGTTCTTTCTCAGGCTCCGCCCTTGAGTCTCCAGAGACAGCTTTTAGTCACTTGGTGCTCACTCTTATTCAACACATATACATTCACATAACATTCAGTCAACACATGTACATTCACATAACATTCAGTCAACACATGTACATTCACATAACATTCAGTCAACACATATACATTCAATCAATCATATACATTTGTTCTGACACACTAAGAGGATCCCAGTCCCAAATGCAGTCAGATAAGTACACGACCCACCCTGGCAGTAAGAAAGCATTTGGGGAGCCTGACAGAGGGCAGGACAGGAAGCCCCTTGCCCAGGTTGGGGCAGTTTGCACCCAGATGATCCGCAAAAGGCTGTTTTGAAGAATGAAGAAAGGACAGATAGTCAGAAAAAATGCACCAAGCATTCCAGACAGAGAGAAGATGTGCAGGGGTCCCTTCTCTCTTTTAGATACTTGTTTAATTCATCTGAGATGAGGTCACACAGGGGTACTCTTCAGAAACTCTATGTATTTTAGGGATAAGATTCCCTGAAGTCCATCAATCCTGCTTAAACTTGGTCACACACTGTAGTCACCTGGGAATTTTCTATGCCTAGGCTATACTCCAGGAAATAAGGTTAAAAAAAAAAAAACAAAAAAACTCTGCAGTAGACACAAACATCAGAATTTGCAGAACTCCTGAGGAAATCTCATTGCACAAGCAAGCTTGAGGAACAAGGTAGTCCTCAGGACTGTAGCAGTTTAGGCCTCTGTTTTCCCCATCACTGGGCCTTGCCCAGCATAGCGTGAGTTAGCAGGAGAGTCAGACAGACTTGTGTGTCATGCTCAGGAGCCTGAGTTTTGTTGTCTGGGTAACAGTGGGCTAGTAAAAAGTTTACATTAGTAGTGTCAGTGTTATCAGAAGTCCATGTTTAAAAAAAAGACCTTTTGACCAAATGGAATGGAGGGGGTCATGTCAGAGCAGCCCTTCTTAACCTTGGCTGGACACAGAAGCCTCTGGGAGACTTCACAATCCTAATGCACTCAGAAATACGACATAACCCAGAGGTGAGAGAAACTGGATCTGTGAATGTGCGTGTCTGCCCATGGTTTGCATGAGCCACTAGAAGAGGGGAATGCAAGTTTTGGGAGGAAGAAGAATCTAGTTATAGCATGTTTTGTTAAAAGCCCATGAGACAGCCAAGTATTCTGACAGGCAGCAGGCAGCCGAGATTTAGACACAGAGTTGGAGATTCAGTCCGTGTGGAGAGCAGACATAGATGTCCCAGCACAGAGGGAATGACTCAGAGTCCAGGCACAGGCACTTAGGTGCTGGAGGACCGGATGCAAGGAGAGAGCCTTAGCCACATCAGCAATTGTGGATTTGGGGAAAGAACAAACATGAGGGAGACAAAGGAGTCTAAGGGGACAGGGAAACACAAAGTCGGAAGAGATCGCGAGATGTTCGAGGCCAGCCTGGTCTACAGAGTGAGTTCTAGGACAGCCAGGGCTACACAGAGAAACCCTGTCTCGAAAAAACAAACAAGCAAACAAACAAACAAAAAACAAGAGAGAGAGAGAGAGAGAGAGAGAGAGAGAGAGAGATTACGAGTTGTCCTGGCTAAAGAGCACAGACTAGGAAAGTGGCCCAGGCTGGCTCCCTGGGGTTTAGACAAACTCAACTCACGAAGTGGAATTCTTCCTAAAGCATGATGGGAAGAGGCTATGTGTATAGTCACCCAGGGTACAGCTGCTGGGGAGAGGATCGTGTGATCCTTTGGTTTATTTTGAAGGTGACTCTGTTTATATGCTGTAAATAATATATAAAAAAAAAACTGAAGCTTTGGGAGAGGTGGGTTATAAATGACAGCATAGTCTCAGGGCAAATAACCGATGGAATGATTATAACTCCCCTTACTGAGTGCTTGATATCTGCTGGAGATGGTGGTGAGTGCAGTATATGCTTTATCTCATTTTTCTCACAACTTGATGGGGTGAGTACCATTTTTAGTCCCACTTGCCGTCAGAGGAAACTGAGACCCAGAGAAGTTAAACATGTTGCCTGAGGCTACACAGCTTGTCAGCGGTGGGTGAGAATGGGGCCCATATTTTTAAAAGCATAGGATTCTATGTGAACATCCCCTGGGGAAAGGTAACAGCAGGGGACATGTCTATGTCTGCAGGTTGAGAGTGGGAACCAGAGCTTGAGAGAGTCCCAGTTGATCTTTTAACATTTTCTGTGACAAAGGAAGGCAAATGGGAGAAGGGGCAGGGCTGTGTAAGCGTGTGTTCAGCAACTGCTATGTGGCGAGTTTTGAGATATGCACTACCTTGAACAGTGTCACATAACACAAGTTATCCTACCATTTTTATGGCCCGATCTAGCTCATAGGAGCTTTTCTACATCCCCAGTGAGACAGTCTGCTAAAAGTGTTGGTAGAGGTTGTAATGGAGCAGGGGTCCTGGAAAAGAACAGAGTGGCCATGGGAATGCGACATCTTTCTGTCTTCTATGAGACCCTAAGTCCCTTGTCGTAGGTGCAGCTACGGTTTGATTCCAGCATGCATGTACTCCATACTTGGTACTGACTTGCCTATTGTATGTTGCAGTTCTAAGAATATCCACCAGCCTGTCCTTCTCCTATTTTGACCAAAACCCACCTGAGAACAGCTTTCTCAGAGTCACAGTGATGGCAAGGCACTCCCACACCAGCCTCACCTGCTTCGCTCAAGAAGATATGGCCATCGGTAGACCAAATCTCATCATTGAGGTGGGTACCCGCTCTAAACTCTGTTACTCTTAGCTGCTAGGATTCGGGGCTGCTGTGGAAGAGTTTGAGGAAGGATTAGGAGGTGTGGTCTTGTTAGAGAAGGTGTGTCGTTGCAGGTTGGTAGACACCTGAAATCAATGACTGTTGCTTCCCCAGAGTCCATCAGTAGTTCTCTGTGTTGCCTCTTCCCACAGATGCCAAAGAGAGTAGCCCAGTATCAGCCCCTCACTGCCTCAGTTAGAATGCGCAACTCCTTAGACACCCCCATGCAGAACTGCATCATCTCCATTTTCGGAAAGGGACTGATTCACAGAGAAAAGAGATATGGGTAAGAGACTGTATTCTTCCTCTTCTTCTTCCTCTTCTTTTTCTGTTTTTCTATTTTTGAGACAGGATTTCTCTGTGAAGCCCTAGCTGTCCTGGAATTCACTCTGTAGACCAGGCTAACCTCGAACTCACAGAGATTTGCCTGCCTTTGCCTCCTGAATGCTGAGATGAAAGGTGTATCCCACCCCTCCACCTCCAGGCTAAGACTGTAAACTTCTTATCCCACCAAAAGATCTCAACTGGTTTGGACTCACTGACTTAAAAAACATCTTTTTGCCATATCACTGGAGATAAAGCAGATAGCTTCAGAAGTTTAATTAAAGCTACCAAATGGCCTAGCTCATTCTGGAACCACCAAGTCAACAGGAGGAGAGGATGAGGGGGACTATGAGGACCCCATATAACCCCTCCTCACCTGTCCTGGTCATCCAAGAACAGCCTAGGTATTGCAGTGAAGAAGGGAGGTTAGATCTGGTACCAGAGAACGCACAGATAGGACATTCTGGCTCTCCGTATAATAAGGAAGCTCTCCTATTCACTACCAAAAGACACAATTCTAGTCAAAGTCCTTTCATTTCTAATCTCTTCACCACCCTCCATGTCCATGTGTGGCTCTTTAGCAATGTACAATGTGTATTCATTAACTTATACAGATGCTTTGGGTTTTTTTTTTCTTTTCAATGTTCTTTTCATGTATATGTGAAGTCCATTTCTTGGGCTCCATAATACTCCATTGTGTGTCTCCTACTGCTCCATAATGATAGGCAACAAATACCTCTCATTCTGACACCACAGAGTTTCACAGCCAATAGTCTTGTGCATGCCCCCTTCTAAGCTTGTTTGAAACTTTGATGATGCTGGGGATTATATCTGTACAGGAATGGAATTTCTGGGTCATAGGACATGATCTGGTTTGTCCAGATCTTATCAGATTTAGTAGCAGGATCCCTCCTGCACCAAAAGACAGTTTCTCTCCCCACCTCTCTGACAAATATCCAACTATTATTTTTCCAGTCAGAAAAAATAATTTCTAACAGAAATCCATGTCTTACTGTTCCTATTTGCTGTTCTTCAGGCTGGTTCTCCTTTTCCATCTTCTCTTCTCTGGTTGTCTCTGTCTTGGCTGCTTTTCTTCTGTCTTTGCCATCATTCTTGTTGATTTTTTAGGAGCTCCTGTGTATTTTAGGCCCCTCGGTGGTATTAGACGTTGCAAGCATCCTCTTTCGTTTTTGCCTACTTCACTCCTGGCTGGGTACAGTTCAAAGGCAACACTGAGCTTCCCAGAAGGTGGTCCAATTATTGTACCAGTGGGTACAGCATCATAAAATTTTGTCATTCTTGCCAACAAAACGAGAGGGGGACCCATGAACATTTACCTAGACTTTATGGTCTTCCAGACCAATTGTGGAGCAAAGTCCCCAGCATTTCCTTAGTTACTGAAAAGTCTACCTACCATAGTCCAGGCAGGTCAGCCATAAGCTGCTGGCTCATTGGCACTCCCTCATTATGCCTGCAGACTCACTGTGCTCTCCAGGCAGAAGTGTAAAACTATAACCTTTGCCAAACACACTGCCAGTACTATTACCAAGAACAGAGCCAAACCAAATCACAGATGCTGTCTTGAGTCACACAGTTGCTCTGTATAGAGAAGCTCCTGTCTTCTCTACCTTATGATCACTTTTGGCTTCCCAGCAATCTACTTAGATTTCTATATCCTCGTGCCCCATATCTTCAGGCCAGGAAGGACAACCCGTGGAGATCAGTAGAGCAATGATCCAGAGGAGAATTAACACTCATCTCTAACTTTATTTCAGATTGGGTTCTGTGTGGCCAGGAAGCAGCCTGCATACTCAGTTCCAGTTCACCCCGACACATCTGGGGCTCCAAAGGCTTACTGTGGAAGTAGATTGTGACATGTTCCAGAACCTGACTGGCCACAGAAGTACCCTTGTGGTGGCCCCTGAAGTTTCTGTTTAACCCCCAAACAACCCTCAAGCTTCTAAGGCTAGTCATGCTCCAGAGGGAAACTTTTCCTATCAAACAAATGAGTCTTAGCCAGGCGGTGGTGGCACACACCTGTAATCCCAGCACTCTGGGAGGCAGAGGCAGGAGGATTTCTGAGTTCGAGGCCAGCCTGGTCTACAGAGTGAGTTCCAGGACAGCCAGGGCTATTCAGAGAAACCCTGTCTCGGGAAAACAAAACAAAAACAAAAACAAAAACAAAAAAAAAAACCAAATGAGTCTCTACTAAAGTTTAATAGGCCAGTGGCCAAAAACCAAGCTAGATGGCCCACAGAAACCAAAATCCATTATTTTATTGTTTTTTTGGTTACTTGGTTGGTTGGTTGGTTGATATTTTCAAGACAGGGTTTCTCTATGTAGTCTGGCCATCCTGGAACTCACTCTGTAGATCAGGCTGGCCTTGAAATTAAATATCCATTTTCCTCTGCCTCCCAAGTACTTGGATTAAAGGCATGTGCCACCACTGCTTGGCTCCCAAATACGTTGGTATTAAGCCAGCCTAAGTCAGTCAGAAACACTATTTGTCTTAGAATAAACTGCTCTGTATTAAACAAGCCTTTGGAAAGACACTCAGATAACTTGTCAAAGTACAATGAGATGTTCTGATTACCTTTTCAGAGTACATTCAGATTTTGGGGTGTCCAGATGTTTCACACCATTTTATTGATCATTAATATATCCATTAACTTACAGAAATGAAAGACAACCTAATATTTAAATCAATCTATTTCTGATGGCAAAGGACAATATTGACTAAAAATAGAATTTTTACAAAATTCTAAAATTACATTGATTAATTCTTTCCCTGGTGGTTATTGTAAAAGACCCAAAGATGAATGGATAGAGCTATCATAACACATATCATAGAACCTGAAAGAATAGTCTAAACTTATCTATAGCTAGGTGTTTAGGAGTGCTGATGTATTAGGGACCCTATTCAGGTCACACCCCACACCCACTGTAGTTTTGACCTGCTTTCCAGTACATGATCTTCCAGAGCAGTGGTTCTCAACCTTCTAATGCTGAGACTCATTGGTACAGTTTCTCAGGCTGTGTTGGCCCTCAACCATAAAATTATTTTGTTGCTACATAATTATAATTTTCCTATTGTTATGAATCATAATGTAAATATCTGATATTCAGGATATATGACATGTGACCACCAAAGGGGTGGGAGATCCTCTAGTTGAGAACTGCTGTTCTAGATGCATATAATTTCATAGCAATATAGTTGGAAACAGTGTACCAAAATGTCTAAATTATGAAAACTCTTATGCATTTTTCTTTATAAAAATGTGTTTACATTTGAGAATACATATTATATTAAACAATGACATAATAGGTATGTATAAAGAAAACAAATCTTTTCAATAAAGTGGACCAAACTAACAAATAAGCTTGTGGTAGTTTGATTAAGAATGTTCCCTATAGTCTCATGTTAAAATTCTTGGTCCCTAGTTAGTAGAACTGTTTGAGAAGGTGTGGGAGGTGTGGCCTTGTTGGAGGAAGTGTGTTGCTGGTGGGTGGGCTTGAAGTTTCAAAATCCCAAGCCAATGGACTAAACCTCTAAAACTGTAAGCAAGCCCTAGTTAAATGCTTTCTCTTATAAGAGTTGGTGTGGTCATGGTGTTTCTTCACAGCAATAGAACACTAAGACAGAAATTAGTACCAGGAGAGCGGGTTACTGCTGTGGCAGACCTGACCATGTTTATTTGGGGAAGGACTTTAAAACTTTGGGCTAGAAAAGTCCTTGAGAACTCAGTGGGATGTTCTGTAGGAGCCTGGGGGATGAGAGTATGGAAAGCAATGAAGATCTGGCTCGTGAACTTTCAAATGGAAGTAGACTCCACCAGGTCATTTTGTGAAGAAGTCTGTGGTGTCTGGTCATCAGAAGCCGAAGAATTGGCTCTGATTAACAAAAGACCAGAACCACTAAAGTAAAACTTTTGCTTTGTTGGGGCAAAAGCTGATGGTCAGCTGGGGCATGATTAGGAAGAGACTAGCATCATTGGGGTGACGTCTTCTGGGAAATGCTTCCTCAGAGTCAACAGATAGAAGCTGTGTTCCAGAGACAGCTAAAGTTATAGCTTGTGCTGGCAGCCGAACTTGGTGATGTAAGTTGCCCAGGTGGGTGTTTTTGAAGGTGTGGATGGGTCCTGGGAAGCAGCTGAGGCTTGGCACTTTGTGGCAGGGTTAGAGTTCCTGAACTCAAATCATGAGTAAATCCCAGACATAGAACACTGAGTTACTTATACTGTTAGAGTGTGGTTTTGCTTTGTTCAGAATGTGACTGTACCCTGGTTCTTCCCTCTTAACGTAAGAAAGTATTTAACTTATTTTTGATTTTACAGGAGCCCACAGTTTAGAAACTAAATTTTAAGAGAGATTTTACGTTTTAGAAGACACTTTGATTTTCCAAGAGACTGAACTTTTAAAGTGTTTGAATTGGTAAAGACTGTGGGACTGGGGCTGGAGAGATGGCTCAGCAGTTAAGAGCACTGACTGCTTTTCTGAAGGTCCAATCCCAGCAACCACATGGTGGCTCACAACCATCCATAATGAGATCTGATGCCCTCTTCTGGTGTGTCTAAAGACAGCTACAGTATACTTACATATAATAAATAAATCTTTTAAAAAATTCTTTAAAAAAAAAAGATTTAACAAAAAAGACTGTGGGACTTTTAAGTTTGTAATATGTTTTCTTGTTTTTGTTTTTGTTTTTTTGGATTTGGTTTTTTGAGACAGGGTTTCTCTGTATAGCCCTGGCTGTCCTGGAACTCACTCTGTAGCCCAGGCTGGCCTCAAACTCAGAAATCCACCTGCCTCTGCCTCCCAGAGTGCTGGGATTACAGGCATGCGCCACCACCGCCCGACTGTAATATGTTTTCTATTGTGATTGTCTTAACCAGAGTTCTATTGCTATGAAGAGACACCATGATCATGGTAACTCTTGTAAAGGAAATCATTTAATTGGGGCTGGCTTACAGCTTCAGAGTTAGTGCACTGTCATCATGGCGGGAAGCATGGCCGTGCTCAGGCAGACGTGGTGCTGGAGAAGGAGCTGAGCCTTCTACATCTGGATCTGCAGGCAGCAGGAAGAAAGAGTGATACTAGGCCTGGTTTGAGTAACTGAAACGTCAAAATCCACTTCCTCCAACAAGCCCACACCTCCTGATAGTGCCACTGCCCGTGGGCCTATGAGGGCCATTCTCATTCAGACCACCACAATGATATTTATTAATCTGAGATCTTGAGGATGAACCAAAAATAGGAAAGGTTATGGCTTCACAGTGATGTGTTTGTATGTCAAGTTGACAAGAGGTCAATTGTGATGGCTAGATCTATGTCAACTTGACATAAGCTACAGTTACTTGAAAGGAAGAAACCTCAACTAAGAAAACTGTCTTCATAAGACCCAGCTGTAAGGCATTTTTGTAGTTAGCAATTGATGGGAGAGGGCTCAGCTCTTGGTAGGTGGAGCCATCCCTGGCCCGGTGGTCCTGGATCCATAGGAAAGCAGGCTGAGCAAGCCAGGAGGAGCAAGCCAGTAAGCAGCACCCCCATGGCCTCTGCATCAGTTCCTGACTCCTGGTTCCTGCCCTGTTTGAGTTCCTGTTCTGACTTCCTTCAATGATGGACTGCAACGTGGAAGTGTCAGTCAAATAAACCTTTCCTTCCCCGACTTGGTTTTTTGGTCATGGTGTTCATCACAGCTCTGAAGCTGTGAGCGAGCCCTCTTCTATAATTTGCCTTGGTCTTCTTGTCTCTTCATAGCAGTAGAACAGTAACTAGACAGAGCCCAATACCAAACTCTTCTGAGGCACAGAGTGACCTGGATACCATTCAGAAGGACTTACCAGTGTAAATAACAGAATATGTGTGAGCACCAAGAAGGTCTTTGTGGTCATCTCTCTGTTTGTAAAGCTCGGTGTTTTCCTTTTAAATGCACTTCTGCGCAGAATCAGACAAGGCCTATACACCCAAATGAAAACATTCTAGTCTCAACAGACTGTATTTCTGGTAGAACAAGATTTGGGAATGAGCCTCTTATGATCTCAGAAACTGCATCTGGGTGAGTAGGATAGGAGTGTAGGGAGAAGAAACCCAAAACAGCAGAAACAGGAGAGACCAGAGCACGGACGACAGAATACAGAAATAACAAATATTAAAAGAAAAAAAAGTAAGATTTTTTTTTCTGTTAAGAGGCCTGTTGATAAGTGCAGAGCTAACCCCCTCTCGGCTGGGACCGGGGAGCAGGAAAATGCCCTGAGGGTCTCTGAGCCCAAGGGGTCCCACTGCTGGAAACCCAAAGCAGAAGCAGGATGAGGAAAACTTGGGAAAGGCCGAGCACTACCTGAATCGACCAGTAGAGGGAAGTACCACAACCCACAGACAGCTCTACAGAAGGGGTTAAAGGACCCTAAGCTTGTGAAAGCTACAACACTCATCTTCCTCCGCCTCCTCCCAGTGCCCCATAAAGCCAGGGATGCACTGAAACTCTAGGAAATATATGTGGCAGAACTCAGCATATGCAGCATTGGGATTTGAGTAACCAGCCCCAGGCTGCATGGACTGTGGAGAGAGCAGCAGTGTGGACAGCAGAGGGCGGGGCCAGCATTCCGGTGCAGAAAGCTGAAGGCAGGCACAGAGCTGCACCAGCGTCTGAGACTCCTCCCATACTGGACCAGTATCTGTAATCCAGTTATTCAAAGTCAGACAAGGAGAGAACCAGAGTGTAATGGAGGAATCCTCTGGGGTAAGGCAGGCTTCCTGTAGCTGGGGAAGGAACACTGGGAAATAAGGCCAGTTTTCATAGGCCAGCTCTCTCTCCTCCCTGCATCTATCTAAAACCCAGTGTCAGGTTAGCATGCCACCTTGCTCCTGTTGCTGCCCTGGGTCACATTTCTCTCCTCCTCTTTCCTTATTTTCCTCCCCCAAAGAACAGACTAAAGTGATTTGCAGGTCTCTGTTGCCTAGTCTCCTGAGAGAAGAAACTTCTATCTTGTATGATTGCATATCTTTACCTCTGTCTTTTCAATCTACCTCAGCTGATAGAAGACTATCATATCAACCCAGTACTAACCTTGTCTTAGCTTTTTCTTTCCCACTCATCACATAACTAGCATATTAGCATATGCAGTACTAACCACTGAGCCACTGCTCCAGTCCTTTTTTCTTTTTTTAATTCTTTTTGAGACAGGGTCTCTCTGTGCAGCTCTCTGGATGGCCTGGGATATACCATGTAGACCTGGTCGGCATCAAACTCAGAAATCTACCTGTCTCTGCCACTCTAGCGCTAGGGTTAAAGGTATATGCCAACATGCCTGGCTTACAATAGAAGATTTCAGATGATACTTCAGAAGACACATTAAATGACACATTTAATCATGTGGGTTAGCATTTTATTGAGATCATCAAAATCTTAAATAAAACAATATGCTTTACTGTAAACTAGAGAACAAGACAACTTCCTTAAGGATTTCCAAAGAACAGCTCAGAGCACAAGTTTATACACATTTGTTCCAGCACAGAAGCATATCACATTATATGATTTACAGATAACTGCAATCTCTCCCAGCCTAGAATCTTGATGACAATCTCTTCTTAAAAGCAGAAGCTTCCTTTCTATCCAGCAAACACCCTGTCAAAGCTCCACTTCTAAGAGCAGACATTGAAAAACAACTTAAAAATAAATAAGTGGACACTGGAGCGTGGGTGCGAGGGTGAGGGGAGGAAGAGGAAGGACTGGGGCTCACAGCTCAGCTGCACGCTGAGTGAGCTCCTTGATCCTGTCCATGCAATGGTCCACGGCGCTCATGAGCAAAGGGACCCAGCTATCCCCTGGCTGGGGGCTCACGTGACTTGCTCTGGGATAAAACAAAAAGAAAAGAAATCTAGTTAACAGAGTGTGATGGGAAAAGCACTCCCAGGAGGGGCGGAGAAGAGACTACAGTAAGAAGGGATACCTCTTCATAGCCACACCCCACCCACACCCTACCCACACCCTACCCACACAGGCAGCTCCCAGTGCTACTCTTGAAATGGGGCAGAATAGCTGGGCAGGTGATTTCATTCTCAAGCCACACAGGAAGAAGTCTTCATACTTACTTTGTAATTTCGAGAGCCTTTATTAAAACAGACACCAATTTCGCAGACTAGAAAAGAAACAGAGATGTCATTCACTCTGAGCCTTGGCACCAAAAAAAAGGAGAATTTGAAGATCCAATTAATGAAGTTAACAATCATTTAGACAGAGCCTTAAAGGGGGTGAAGGAAGTGGCTTGGTGCTCTGACACCATGAAGACCTACCTAAGTTTGAACTTCCAGCATTCATGTTAAGAGGGGGGGGGGAGAGAGAGAGGAAGAGAGAGAGAGAGAGAGAGAAAGAGGAAGAGAGAGAGAGAGCGCGAGCCTAGGCTGTAGGGCTGATGAGATGGCTCAGTGGGTAAGCACGTGCACTTGCTGTCATGGCCACCTGAATATGATTCCTGGGACCCACATGATGGAAGGTCTCCCACATGCTATGCTCTAGTTTCTACACATACACCTGTGACTTGCATATGCACACACACACACATACAATCAATCAATCCATGTGCAAGCATGAATGAATGAATGAATGAATGAATGAATGAATGAGATTTAAAATGCTGACTAGGTTATGGTAGTACGACTATGGATTCTTTTCTATTTAACAAGATCTTAGGAACACTGCTGGCACAACATTTATGTTTTTAACAGTTTTAATTTTTTTTTTTTAAGACAAGGTTTCTCTAAGTAGCCCTGGCTGTCTTGGAACTTACTTTGTAGACTAGGCTAGACTCAAACTAAGAAATCCACCTACCTCTGCCTCTGGAGTGCTGGGATTAAAGGCGTGTGAAACCACACCTGGCTCATTTTTAATATTTTAAATTTGGAACAAGGGTAATCTCAACCTCGAAGGAGAACACTGAGTTTTAAGGCAGCCTAAACTACACACAGGAAGAATTTTTTTAACAGGAGACCCTGACAGTTGTGATAGCTCAGACTTTGAAGCAGAAATGGAATATGGTCCTGGTTAGAACTCTAGGAAGTCCAAGACAGGAAAACTGGAGATCTTAAGACCCGAGGCAGAGCCCGTGCTTAGCGTGTGCCATATCCTACCCTGAATCCCAAGCATCACATCCACAAGAAGAAGCTATCATGGAGAGGGATGATGGCATCAATACAAAATAACAAACATAAGCACACATATACTCATACATTACTTCATATGACACTGTATTTGGGATCATTGATTGAACATCTTGTTAAAATTTTATTTCTCAGGAATTAAGTTCTTAAAAAGTTAATGCCATAAAAGTTAATGTTCCAAAGAAACTGTCCTCTTGAAGAGTTCGGCACATTAATTAATCTTCTGCCATCTATTTTATCAAATATTAAAACCAATACCTCTTGTAAAATTTAAGCTGCTTGGCAGGTTCCCTTCTCTGCCAGTCACATCAGTGATATGAACTGGAGTTCATTAAAAAAAAAAGACAGAACTATAAAGTTAATGCATTCCAAGAATGCACCTAAATCATAAATACATATGTATATAATACATACAAAATATATATTGTAGTGCTGATTCAGTATAAGCAGATCTCTATGAGGAATTTGACTTGGGATGGGATGCCTTCGTGGCTAAGACTGTTTGCAAGCATAAGGACATGAGTTCAAACCTCAGCACACATAAAACAATTACATAAGACCATGTGTGTACCCGTTGCCCCAGAGCTGTGGGCACAGAGACCAAGAGATCACTGGGCTTGCTGGCTGCCAGACTAGCTCCAGGCTCAGTGAGTGAACTGTTTCAAGGCATCAGGAAGAGTGACAGAGCCCACTCAGCACCTCCTGGCCTGAGTATGTACACACTGACCTGCACACAAACACACATACATGCCCCTCCCCAGATAAATAAAATATTAAATTAAAAAAATTACTCTTTAAAACACTGTTTTCTACAATGTTTGGATCCTTTTTCAAACAATTACTCAAGTGGTTCTAAAAGCAGTAAAGTACTGGGGACTAGAGAAATGGCTTAGAGGTTAAGAGCACTGACTGCTCTTCCAGAGTCCTGAGTTCAATTCCCAGCAACCACATGGTGGCTCACAACCATCCGTAATGGGATCTGTAACCCTCTTCTGGTGTCTGAAGATAGGGACAGTGTACTCATATACATAAAATAAATAAATATTTAAAAATAAAAAGAATTAAAGTATCAGAGCACATGGCTATTATAACTAGAGTCCAGTTAGTATTTATCAAGCACAAATACACACAAGAACTGTGAAAATATTTTACCTGCACACAAGTTTGGCATAGGAAATACTAATGAAATTCTCCCCGTTCAAAGCTCATACTTACACAGATCCGCACAGTGAGGTGACACACAGGTGGATATATGCTCAGAACCAATTCATCCACACTAAGAGAAGAAGACAAAGGAAACTATTAACCACAAAAAGGGGGCAGAGCTCTGCGTGGTTGTTCCCAGTACTCAGCCAACTCAGCTCCTTAATTTAGCAGGGATGCAATGCAGAAGCAATTCAGCCAATGCTTACTGGGATGAATATGTCCTGTTTAGAAAGCTGGAGAAATGTGCATGGTTCACAAGGTGGGGAATGATTAGTTCTGTCAAAGACATGAGGATTCAAAACCATCAGTTCAGTGATACTGACAGAGTCCGCCAATGGAAACTAAACACGTTAGACAAAAAGACCCCTTTGAAAGAGACCACTACTTTTGACCATTTGACTAAATTTATTACTACTAAGCAGAGAAACCACCATCAGCAGGATATAAGGGAAGTACAAAACACTCTATTTTTTGACCCAAAATGTTTAACTTTATTACTACTATGAGGAAATATTCTTATAAATTCAAATTGTTGTATATTTACCATATGTAATTCTGAAATGTCAATGTCAAGTCAGACCAGAAGGGACAAAGACTACTTAAGATCGAAAGAAATTAAACAGATGCCAAGCAAGTGTAGAAAGAGATCTTAATGAAACTTAGAATGTATTTAAGGCATTTTGAGACAAATAGAGAAATCTAAGCATTCGATATTATTACTACATTAGATGTTAAATTTCTTGAATGTGTGTCTGTTCTTAGGAGGTTGCTGATAAAATATTCATGTGTGAAAAGTCACTTAGGCCTTAAATGGTTTAGGAAAAGCACACCATGCCTACTTATGAAGAAGTAAACACCCAGGGAAGAGAGTGAACAGAATCTAAAGAAAGGACACACAGCTACTGACCCAGGTAGTTTTCCAATTTTCCTTTAGGCTTGAAATTTTTCAAAATACAAAAAGTTGGAAATGCTGGGCAGTGGTGGCGCACGCCTGTAATCCCAGCACTCTGGGAGGCAGAGGCAGGCGGATTTCTGAGTTCGAGGCCAATCTGGTCTATGGAGTGAGTTCCAGGACAGCCAGGGCTACACAGAGAAACCCTGTCTGGGGACGGGGGGGAGCTGCTGGATGAAACCCTGGGGCAACGATGCCAGCCCGGACCACGATGTTCCTGCTTTCCCAAGTGCAGCACACGCTTACCAGGGGCTGATCTCGTCAGAAACATCCACGATGTCATCCAGCTGGGCGACCTGATCCTTCTTCCCATTCTCAGCCACCAAGATCCGGATTTTCTTGAGGGAAGCTCGGGATGCTCTCACCAGTGCAAGGCACGGCGCTATGAGCTCTTGATCTTCCTCTGACCAGTATGAGTCCCGATTGCTAGGAAGCCCTAATGCATCATCCTCACCACTGTGGCTGTCGGAGTTGTCTTCAGAGTCATCCAAGAGGCCACTATAAGGGTCACAGTCTCCTACAGCCTAAGACATATACCATCGTGTTTGCGAATACAAACAACACCAACATTCTCATTCTGCTTGTCCAGCAAGGAACAGAGGTGACACTAAGACACAAGCCAAACACGGTGGGAGGCGGCGGCGGCGGGCAGGACAGGAGTGAGCGTGGGATTACTCAGGCAAGCTGTGGGGAGCTCCTGCCTCTAATGCTCAGTTCTCATGAAGCTGCTTTCCAGTGACCAGGGAAGATGGGTGAGCGCCCTCACCTGCTCCATTTCCTCATGTGCATCTTTCACAAAATCCACATTCTTGGTGAGTGTCCAAAGGGCCGCAGCTTTGTTATCTGTGGGGGAAGCATCGGAAGCACCAGAATCAGAGGAGAAACATAACTGTGTTAGGATTACAAAGGGCAGCCAGCACTTCTTTAAAGTCAAACTCTCCTATCACACCCTCCGCCTGGAAAGAGGGTTAAATAGGCTTTCTCGTTTTACCTAAAACTGTCTCGTGGTACCTGTTATCACATCCTCTTGATAACCACTCTCAGTCTGCCTGCCTCTGCTATATTTAGAGCTCTTTCAGTGTGCTCTCCAATGCTGTTCCTGGGACAGTGATAGGAGAGCAAACCATCTGTTCAACTAGAGAGGGAGGAGTAGTCTGAATTTTAACAGTTATGCTCAGCGGAACAGCACTTGGCTGACATACCCTGGGTTCAATCCCCAGCACCGGGGAAACCAACTCAAAACCAAACCAAAAAAACGAGTACAAGGAATGGCAAAAAAGTATTAAATCAATTAATATTAAGGAAAATAAACTATATCTTATTTCACTAGAATCTTCATAGAAATGAAAATATATCCATAAGGCACAGCTGAAGGATCTGAGAGGCATCTCTGCTCTGGCCAGCAGGTAATAGTTTACTCCTACCCACCTTTTGGGATCTCAAGCACCTGTTGGCATGCGACTGAGACACTATTGCAGGAAATCAGGTCACCATTCTCAGTGCTGGAGAAAGGAATTAACAAGGACATATCAATAAGCTAGGTTTCTGCCTCCCAATAAGGTCCAAGATGAGCGACTTTGCTGTTAGGGTCAAATGTCCCTCCCTGAGTCAAGGACCCCACTAACCGTTATCCCACACTGCAGCACCCACTACCTCTGAGCCGGAGCAGCACGAAGCACTTCCAGGAGCTGAGTCATGCTGTCCACAATGTCCAGGGTCGCATTCCGTACCAGCTTTCTCAGGGTGATTCCTATGGACAAACCCAAACGGTAAGCTGCCTGCCTGGTCATTTCAAATGTCACCATCTGCTTTCTAGAGTGTTCCAGAACCATGAGGTAACTGATACCCATACGCTTTAGATCACACATCAGTGCGAGGCTCAAACCTTCCTTAAAATCTCAGGTCATTTTATTGCCTGTCCTGCCATTCCTTAGAGCTGTTCTCCAACACTTCTGGAAGCAAGTCTTTTCAATTGAATTCATTCATTAAGGACTGGACCTTTGATAGTTGTGAGCAAAACACTGCAGGTTTAAAGCAAGTGTAAGTAACCCTGATGAACTCTGGTACGCTTTCATTCATTTCCACCGTAGAGCTTCAGTGAAGCCATAAATCTATAGCTGGGGTGCTTTAACTTGTGAAGGGAGTTGCAATAGGTTATGATGTAATGCTAGGTGGAGGAGCGTTGGGATGCCCTGGGCACGGGTATGGAACATATATTGGAATTAGGATGGACTGAAAAGAAGAGGAATTAGGAGCTGAGAAGACAACATATTTGGGAAAATGCCAGTTACATAACCATGATGACTCCAGTTCCCAGAACCTACGTGAGAAAGGCAGAAACCCTGCAGTGTTCCCATGACACCAGTGCTGGGGAAGCAGAGGTAGGAGGCTCCCTGGGGAATCAGTGAACCCCAACGAAGACTCTCTCAAAATCACAAGTCACTGGTTTCCATGTGTACTCGTATACACATGCATTAAGCACCTGAATAAACATGTGCACCTACGTGTGTACATACATACAGACGCAAATAATAATTTTTTTTTTATATAGAGTCAGTTGAGGGGCTGAAGACATGGCTCAGTATTTAAGAGCACTTAATGCACTTCCAGAGGACCCAGGTCCAATTCCCACAACCCACACGGCAAATCACATTCTGTAACTTCAGTTCCAGGGGACCTGACACACTCTTCTGACCTCAGCAGGGACCAGACATGCATGTGGTACACAGACATAAATGCTGACAAAGCACCCATACCCATAAAATAAATTCAAAGAATTAGGTAAAGCAGTAATGATGAAAAATCAGTTAGTTACATGCCATCTGTACCTTCACAAAGGTCACTCACATATAAAATTATCTTTGACTTTATTTCACAGTAAAGTCACATGCTCAAAATGAAGAAAAACAGACATGTATAATAAAGAAAAATAGACATGTATAATATGTTTACATACAAATATATAATATTACAATGAAGATAAATATATAATATTACAATGAAGATAAACATATAATGTGTACATGTTTAATGTTTACATATCAGGATATACTCTACTACCTTAGCAAAGACCTAGCCTATAAATACAATGCTATTGTGTATACATACGGTCACTTACCCTGATCCTTAGGAAGTGAATAATACACTGCAATTATTTCCTCAATGGCAATATGGACTTGCTCACAGATTCTCTGGGTTTCCTATGAGGTGATGGATCAAATTCAGAATGCATGTTCAACATCAATCCTGATCTAATCCTACTAAGGAGGAGATCAAACATCTGCAGAGCATGATTAAATCTCTTTATGAAAACTTGTCATGAGTCAGGCCTTAAAATGTACTCATCCCATACTAGAAAGAAATTAGGTAGACACCTGACAGTTCTAAAAAGCACTACAAAGGGAAGGACAGCCTTGGCTGTCCTGGAACTCGCTGTGTAGACCAGGCTGGTCTCGAACTCAAGAGAGCCACTAGCCTCTACTTCCTAAGTGCTGGGATTAAAGGTGTGCACCACTACAACCACCAGCAGTGACAACTTAACACTAAAGGGTTTGTATAACAGGTGTTGCTTAGATACTGCGAAGACATTTAACTCCTCCTCTGCTATTGACTCGAGCCTCTAAACCTGCTTACTCATCCATCAGATAGGGAATATGTATGTGAAACAGCTATAAATCAACAAGGGCTTTAACTTACGAGGAACTAAGCTGGCTGAGTTTCAGACTAAATTTAGAAGACCTTTCTACTCTACGCACTTGGCTATTTGGTCTTCACAACAATTCCACGCGGTAAGAACTGTAATGTCGCTTGATAAATGGGGGAAATAGGCGTGGCTTGAGTGTGAAAGCTAAGAAAACGGGAGGATTCTTAAGGAGGCAGCACAAAATCTCCGGAAGGAAAGCTCACCTGTGGAGATGGCAACGGAAGTTTGGAGAAGAGCGTGGTCAGAACAGTGGCTTCCCCGGACACTTTCACTGCTGCCTCATCTGGGGTGTCAGAGGCGGCGGGTGCCAAAGTTAGTGTTAAAGGTTAAAGCTGCTACTCGGACTTTTTAGATAACGCGTCCCTTCTCCACCCTTACCAACATCTCCAAAACAACTCCAGAAATCGTTTTATATTTCAGCCTCAAGTGCGGAGAATGAGTAGCACAAGGGATAAGGATGGGAGGAATTGTCATCTCCTCAGGGGACAGCAGAGGGAAAAGAGATTAGGATGCAGGGAGATGAGGGAAGAGTCCGCAACGGCAGAGACACTCACTGAGTCTTCTCCAAAACGTCTCTCGGTTAAATTCCTCGGCTGTCTCCTGGGCTTCGCCGACTTGAGGAAGGCCGGACCACCCCGAAAGCAAAAGACAGGTGAGAGGAGCCCTGACCTGACGCCCGACCTCCCTACCCGGCGCCCGGGATGCAGAGTCCCACAACTCACCCCGTACTCGAGGCAGGAGTGACCGTAGCTCCTCTGCTAAGTGCCTGAGCTGCTCCAGAGGCGGAGCAAGGAAGGGGACCGCGGCTGTGGAGCTCGCCATCGCAGCCTTTCTCCGGGAACTAGCTAAGAGGCAAGAGCCATTAGGCCCGGCCGCAGTACTTCCGGTGCTGAAAAACTCGTCTCGTTTCCGGCAACACACATCGCGTCCCGCCCCTTCCTTCCCAATGTAGCGACCTCGCTGTCCCAAACAGCCCAGCCATCAGCCCCGCCCCCGCCCCCCAGAGACCCGCCCACCCGAACCCAGCACACTCAGAAACCAAACCACGCCTCCCCGCGTCCTAGAAACCGGCCGGCGCCCCGCTGGCCCCGCCTAGAGACCCAGCCACGCCTCCTTCCCCTGTCCTCCCTGCAGATCTAGAGACTTGTTCCTCTGTCTCTGCTTACCCCCCACTACCCCCACTCTCCATGACACTAGGCTACTCCTTACCTACTGAAAGACCCAGCCAGGCATCTTCTGACCTACTAGAGATCTGACCACTTTTTTTATGTAACTGAGCTTTTCCCCTGCAAATATGTCTGTGGCAGTGCCTGCAGAGGCTGGAGGGAATCAGATCCCCAGGGCGGGCAGTTCACCCTGTGGGTAAAGGGAATCGAACCTGTGACCTTTGGGAGAGCAACCAGCACTCTTAACTGCTGACTCCACCTCCGTGGTGACTCTTTCTCCAAGCCCCCAAACCAGGCCCACTTTCTGGTTCCCATATGTTTATTGATATTGCAGATCCGTTTGTGATATTTCTTTGTTAATACTTATCTTTTATTATTTTTAAATTACATGTAAGTCTGTGTACATATAAATGTATGTGCCCACAGTGACTCTGGCCTGGAACTAGTTACAGGCAGTTGTGAGCATCTAACACGGTTGCTAGGAATTGAACTTAGATCTTCTGGAGGTAAAGTACATGCTCTTAACCACTGATCTCTTCAACCCATTGTTTGTGGTTATCATTCATTCATTCATTTATTTGATTAGTTGAAAACAGTCTTGACTAAAGAAGCAGAAAGCCCACAATCCTTGGGGAAACAGGCTGGGAAGTCAATTCTCAAGAGTGGTAAAGGTCCAGGACAAGTTTCCACAGGCTCCCTAGGCATAAAATGACATCCTGAACTCCAGGTTTGGGCTGGGTGCTTTTCACAGGATGACCATAATAAACACAGTAGTGGTGAGGGCTCTGGCACTGAGACCCCACCGTGGCAATCTCCTTGATTAGGGCTCTTTGCCTCCTGAGGAAGAATCAGTCCTTAGACTTTTCTGCAGTCCACACAGCAGGAATCAGTAGTAAACATTTCCAACATTCAGACGTCCAAGGAGTGACAGCTTCCTGAAGCTCACCCACTGATACTGGCTTTCCCATCTGCCACTGGGGCAGAAATCTGGGCCACAAATGTGGAGGCTGGGCTTCTTCCAGGCTGCAAGCTGTAAGCCATGGACTTCAGGAGCTCAGATGACTTTTTAAGTGCACCATGAATATTCCAAGTTCAGTGGAGTTCAATGTCCACACACGATAAATGAGCACGGGGGTCAGCAATGCCAACCAGGTCCTCAATGGGGAGAGTATAAAGGCTAGGGGGCCATATGTCACATGAAGAAAGTAGCAAGAGTAAACCTGCCATGTGTACAGCAGCAGCATAAGTACGTAAACAGGTGTAATTGTCAAATATTTTCCCTGGTGGAGATGAGATCTGAAGTTGTGACCAAAGCAGCGCTGTAGCAAACTCCAGCATATGTAAGCCACCAAGGGGATGTTAAAGAATACCATCTAGAAGAAAGGAGACAGACCATTAACCTACCACCAAGCCCTGGGAGGGGCTGGGTCTCATCTTTAGTAACTCCTACTAAAATGTCTTTAGAAGTCTGCTTTTTCTTGGGGACTGGGGGATGGGGAGAGAACGCAGGAACTTGCATGCAGCACTCTGCTGCTGAGCTAGGTCTCAGATCTTATATGTCTGATTTTTTTTTTTTTGAGACAAAGTTTCTGTCTGGCTGTCCTGGATCTGCCTCTGTAGACCAGGCTGCTTTCAAACTCAGAGATCCACATGCCTCTGCTTCCTGAGTGCGGTAATCAAAAGTTTGCACCACCATACCCAGCATACGTCTGATTTTTAATGCATTGATCATATTTTGTTTGAGAACAGTTGGCCTATGGTTAACTGTATATTTCCCTGTCCTTTCGTTTATCTTAAAGGTAGGCATGATTTATGTTGAAGTTCCTATTGTAATGCAGTTATACTGTAATACAGATATATACAGTGTTTATATTGGAAATGAACTGAGCAATCTGCATAGATACCCTCACACAACATACAATAGATCCTATGTGGACAGAGAGAAAGGAGGACTTAGGTATTAGTATTGAGGTAGCATTCTGAGTACTACAATATAAATTAGATATAGGTTATAATCTAGGTGTAGTTGTGTAAATATTCATTCAACAAATATCCATAAATCACCCATTACACAGCAGGCACTGTGCTAGGCTCTAGGTTAAAGGCACACTAGTGAACAAGTAACAAAAACAAAAGGAGGTGGGGACGATGAGGGTGGGGTGGGTGGCGCTCTAGGGAGGAGGGATTATGAACAATTGCTGCTTTTACAGAGGATTCAATTTTGAGTCCCAACTTCCACATGAACACTCACAACTGTCTGTAAACTCCAAAGCAAGGGTTCTAAAGTCCTCTTCTGGTCTCCTAGGACACCGAAGTCATGTGACACACAGACATATATACAGGTAAAATACTCATGTACATAAAATAAAAATTAAAAGACAGATATGCATACATATATATTACAGACAAACATGTGTATAAGTACAAGAAACATAATTATGGGTTGTGATAAGTCCAATGAAAGGAATAATTGGCTTGTGAAAGGGTAACTAGGAGACAGACTCTGAAGCATGAAGGGCAGCAATGAATCAGCTGAGGGAAATACATTCTGAAAAGAAGAAACAGAGGTCCAGGCTTGGGAGACGCCTGCGGCTCTTTAAGGAGATACTAAACAGGGTGGAAGCGGGAGACAGAGCTTCTGGATAAGGATGCAAATAAGTTGTGTGTTTATTTGAAAGGAATTGAGTATAAACTACTTTATCAGTGTTTCCCAGACAAGAACACTAAAAGGGGATGTCCTTAGTGTGTTACGGCAACACAGCGCCACCTTCTTATGTCCCTAGGGTGTTACAGTGATGTGGTGCCACCTTCTTATGTTCCTAGTGTGTTACAGCGACATGGTGACACCTTCTTATGTTCCTAGTGTGTTACAGCGACATGGTGCCACCTTCTTATGTTCCTAGTGTGTTACAGCGACATGGTGACACCTTCTTATGTTCCTAGTGCGTTACAGCGACATGGTGCCACCTTCTTATGTCCCTAGTGTGTTACAGTGATGTGGTGCCACCTTCTTATGTTCCTAGTGTGTTACAGTGACATGGTGCCACCTTCTTATGTTCCTAGTGTGTTACAGCGAGATGGTGCCACCTTCTTATGTCCCTAGTGTGTTACAGTGACATGGTGCCACCTTCTTATGTTCCTAGTGTGTTACAGCGAGATGGTGCCACCTTCTTATGTCCCTAGTGTGTTACAGCAACATGGTGCCACCTTCTTATGTTCCTAGTGTGTTACAGCGACATGGTGATACCTTCTTATGTCCCTAGTGTGTTACAGCGACATGATGCCACCTTCTTATGTTCTTAGTGTGTTACAGTGACATGGTGACACCTTCTTATGTCCCTAGTGTGTTACAGCGACATGGTGACACCTTCTTATGTTCCTAGTGTGTTACGGCGACATGGTGACACCTTCCTAACATGTTCTCTGCTAGGACAGCACTGGGAAGCCCAGCTCTACTTTTTGAACAGTGGTGTTTTCCTTAGATAACTCACCCTCTTTATGTGTCTATTTTTTCTTTTCATCCCTCAGAAACATTCTTCTTCACTATAATCAGTTTTTTAAACTTGGCAATGCAAAATTTATTCTACTATAAAACTCCTATTTCATTTTCATCAATAAAAGAGTGTGATGAAAACTGGGCATAGTAGTGCAGAGAGGCAGGAGGATCTAAGTTTGAGGCCTGTCTGGCCTATATAGTTTCAGGACAGCCAGGGTGATAGAGAGACTTGCCTCACCCCACCCCATCACTAAAAGCATAATGGAACAAGAACAAGAACCCCGGGGCTGGGCAGCCGTGGCGCTCGCCTGTAATCCCAGCACTTGGGAGGCAGGCAGATTTCTGAGTTCCAGGCCAGCCTGGTCTACAGACTGAGTCCCAGGACAGCCAGGGCTACACAGAGAAACCTTGTATGGGGGTCGGGGGGGGGGGGAAGAAGAACAAGAACCCCAAATGGACACAATGTATTTTAGATGTCTACAGTTACTTCTCAGCCTTTTGCCTAAAAGCAGATGTAGTTGTTACAAAAGAGAAGAGGGAGAAAACAGAAGGAATACAAATATCAGACACTGTCACACAAGTAAAGTAGGGAAGATGCCACAGAGTAGGATCCAGAGCTCCCTGCCACGTGATTAGTCCAACAGGGCTAGATGTTCTTCTGGGGACCGCTTACCTGTATAATTCCACTTATAAATGTTAGACCACCTTGCAGGAAATGTCCATCAACAAATATCCCAAACGAAAAGCAGCAACCCAATTTGCCATCAATTATCTCACCAACAAACCATGGTCCTGAGGGAGTGATGCACAGAGAAGCAGAAGAATTACAACTGAGTCTTGGCCAGCAAGGTCCCCTACTGGGTTAGGACACCTGTCACCAAGCCTGGCCACCTGAATTCAGTTCCTGTGACCCACATAGTGGAAGGAGAGAACTGACTCTTGCAAATTGTCCTCTAACTGCCAAATAAATACTGTGGCCCATATGTCCACACACATAAACACACATAGAAAATAAATAAAAATGAAATTTAAGGTATGAGTCTGATTGCATATTTTACAAAACAACTTTTACAGGAATAAGCAAGATATAAAACTCAGCATCACTAAGCATTTTGCTTTGTGGTATCTCTTCTTTGATAATCACTGTTTCCTACCTGACATTCTAACCAGCTATTTTCTCCACATTTTTCTGGATTATGAAATCATTTTAGTCTGTGATATACTTGAAATAGATATATGGTTTGTACATTTTGAAAACACCATCATGCTCAAAATTTTTAACATTCCATTGTAATAGTTTTAATATAACACATTAATATTTTCTTTTTAAATTTCTTTTGAGATTTTATTTTATGTGTATTATAATGTGTTTTGCATGTGTTATGTCTTTGTGCCATAAGCATGTTGTGTCCTTGGAGACCAGAAGAGGGCACCAGATGACCTGGGATTGAGTTACAGCTGGTTGTGAGCCACCATGTGGGTACTAGGGATTGAACCCTAGTCCTCTGAGTATCTAGAACTCTTAACTACTGAGCCAGCTTCCCAGCCCCACATTAGCCAAGAGCTATTACTTTTGAGTAACTGAGACTTACTGTTCAAAGCAATAAGACTTTAAGTGTGCTGTAAAGATTAATTGTGACTATTTTTAAAGGTTACGCATATATGCATATGCTAAGTGTAGGTACCATATGAGTGCCTGTGGAAGCCAGATAAACAAGATTTCTGCAGAGCTAAATTTATGAGTAGTTCTGCTGGGACCCAAACTCAGGTCCTCAGTAAGGGCATACATGCCCTTCACTTAAATGCTGAGCCCTTTCTTCAGTCCACTTTTAATGGTTTTCACCTAGAATGCTGACTAGCCTCTCATCTCTGTCATTGTTCCCTTGCTCCTTCTTATGTGTGGGTTTCTGTTAAGAGTGCTAAGGAACAGGCAGATTTCCCTCTGGAGATGCAAATACTCTCATGTTGTCTTTCAAAGTCATAGGCAAATTTTTCATTCACATCCTAGGAATTCTGCTCGTTCCAATTCTTCAAATGGAGCAACTTATGGTCTGATGGCTAATTGGTTGATGGCAGCCTCGGAACAAAATCACTTGTTTTACTCCCTGGTGTAAGACAAGTATTGAAAACAGTTCTAGTGTGCCTTCTAATGTGAACTTACTTCCAAAGAGGACACAATGTGTAGCTTGTTACAAAAACATATAGTGTCATATTTTAATTTGTTTTTGTCAGAAGTTCCTAATAAGCTAAGTCTAAAGGTGAAACAGAAGTGTGAAAACAAGGCTAAAACTCCGGGAACTATCAGGCGAATCTGCCCAAAGCACCTTCAGCCTCTGAGACACATGAACAAAAAGCCTAAGAAAAGTTCTGCGGACCTTCTGTTCCTATATTTTTTACATTAATTTATTTACTTTATGTAGGGGAGTACACTGTCACTATCTTCAGACACTCAAGAAGAAGGCATTGTATCCCATTATAGATGGTTGTGAGCCACCATGTGGTTGCTGAGAATTGAACTCAGGAACTCTGGAAGAGCAATCAGTGCTCTTAATCACCAAACCATCTTTCCAGCTTCTATTTCTATATTTTAAAACTTTTTTCTATTTTACTATATCACATATGCATGTGTTGTGTGTGTGTCTGTGTGCATATGCACACATGAGCACATGTATGACATATGCCACAGTACAGACGTGGACATCAGAGGACAATACTTCAGGAGTCCATTCTCTCCTTCCACTGTGGGTTCTGGGAGTCAACCTCGGATAGCAAGTGTCTCTACCCACTGGGAAATCTTATCATGTATCTCTGACTGACCTAGAACTCACTATGTAGACCAGGTTGACCTAGAACTCACAAAGAGCCATCTACCTCTGCCTTCCAGATGCTGAAATTACAGGTATTTGCTACCACGTTTGGCTTTCTGCTTCTCTAAGTGACTAAATGAAGCATTAGGTATAATAATCAATAAAATAGACTACCTCAGCATGACTGAACTCATCCCTCATTTCAGTAGCTCTGTTTTTTTTTTTTAGATGAATTTTGTTGTTGCTTTGCTTTACTGAGGCATAGTCTCTCCGTTAACCTGGCTGACCTCAACCTTACTATGTAGAGCAGGTTGTCCTCAAACCCACAGAGATCTACCTGCCTCATGTCCTTCCTCACTGTTTTTAAAATATCTCCTCTTTGGATATAGTGATATAGGCCTTCAATTGTAGCACTGAGCAGACAGAGGCAGGCAGATCTTTGACTTCAGAGCTAGCCTGGTCTAAACAGTGAACTACAAGCCACCCAAGGCTACACAGTGAGACCTCATCTCAAAAAGGAAAAACCACACACATTGATACATGTTCACCAAACTACATGCTCCTCATGCTCAGTGCCTGGCATACAAGTGAGCAGGGAGACAGGATGCCACGGACACTCTGATAGGGAAGCAGACAGTAAACAGAATAATACAAATCCTGATGAATGGAATGTAATCAATGTGGAAACTTTTAAGATGGTCAGAGAAGGTATTGTGAAAGTAGATTTACACAGAACTTCTATTGTTTACTATATCTCTATAATAAATCCTGGTTCTTTAGTGACTTAACACCCTTACTTTAACTTGATATTGATTGCATGTCCTTTAAACATATTAAGAAATAACTTTATTTACTAAAACCAGCTCCTAGGAAATAACATGAAAGATTTGTAGGCCATTTGTTATACTTGGAGTATAAATTATTTGTTATACTTGGAATAAAAATTCTCAATATACTCTTTAGCAGAATTCTCCACAATCTCAGAGTTTATACTTTACTTACCCAGCACTGTACACAAGGTCAACAACAAAACAGAATAGTAGGAGATGTTTATTTTGCTCAAGATATGAAGGGAAAATGTGGTCAGATTTGCAAATCCAAAAGGTTCTAAACAGAAGAAAAAATTAAAAACCTAGTAAATACATGCAAAAATATTTTCTTTAAACCTTTTCTAGAATAGTTCCTTGGCACCCTCTTCCATCCTTAGTGAATCTCTTGCTAACATGGAAGCTTTTGCTACATGCATAGATATTACTCAAAAATTCAGAATCTCAGGGAGCCAAAATACACAAATCATAGATGGTAGAAAGCGCAAAAGGACATTTTGTTGTAAAATATTTTATAGACAGAAACATAAAAAGTAATACATAACTATATCATATAATATATTGAATTCTTGTGTAAAGTTTGAGTTTAAATGACACACGAGCCAGAGGTTTATAGTATACTATTTTAACCTCAGGTAGATTTGAAAGATTGTGCGACATTCAAATGTTGACCAATACAGTCCTTGCTCTTTTCAAAGGATTCAGTATCCAAGTGCACAAACTTCTTTTTTAAAGATTTATGATTTTTTTTATTTATATGAGTACACTGCAGCTATCTTCAGACACACTAGAAGAGTGCATCAGATCCCATTACAGATGGTTGTGAGCCACCATGTGGGTACTGAGTACACTGTCACTGTCTTCAGACACAGCAGAAGAGGGCATCAGATCCCATTACAGATGGTTGTGAGCCACCATGTAGTTAATGGTTGAACTTAGGACCTCTGGAAGGGCAGTCAGTGCTCTCATCTGCTGAGCCATCTCTCCAGCTCGTACACAAACTTCTTGAAGCGATATCAAATATATAGTTTCCCATTTTATCTTACATATGAGTATCTGTCCAAAAGGCCCTTCTCCACATATGATACATTTCTTCCATATGATACAGCAGCCCTCAGCATAAAGCTCTACCTCCCGGTGGACAGACAACCCAAACCTAGGATGCTCCATGGACGGACACAGAGGGAAGAAGGCAGTGTCTATAAGGCAGGGAGAGAAGCCCCAGAGGGTGGAAAGCCTTGAGCTATGGAATTTCGAGAAAATTATTTTGTTGTTTGGGTCAACTATGGTATTTTGTTACTTTAGCCCTAACAAACCAATATCTAGCTTTACTTTAAAATGTGGTCATGATTTTGTTCAAATACTTTGAAACTAGATTCTTTGTATCATAAAAGGAATATATTTCTTTTGAGCCAGATAACTGAGAATGTGAAGCCATGCATTGTAGCTATTAAGCTAATCAGCTAAGAAGAAAGTGCTGATGTGTAATTTTAATGTTATTTTAAAATTAGTAATGAAGATTTAACCCTCAAAGAATTTAGAAGTTAACAGAAAAGCCCTGTCAGCACTAATACAAAGGCTATGAGCTCTAGTTTCTCTTTTTGGACTTGGACTATAAAATAGTGCTTTCTAAACCTGGCTGCTTTTCAGAATCATCCAAACAAGAATATATTTCCAGGCTGCTGCACATATATTTGAATACTGGAGTTAAGCTGGCCTAAGGATCTATAATTTTAAATGTCCTTAGGTTCTTCTTTTCTTTTCTTTTTTGAGAATTACCACAAAAAATCCAAGGAATGACTTTTTTCCTTTTTTTGATATTTTAATTTAAAGACTTGAAGTTCTTCTCATACAGATCTTTCACTTGTTTAGTTAGAGTCATACCAATATATTTGATATTATCAGTGACTATTGTGAAGGGTGTTGTTTCCCTATTTTCTTTCTCAGCCTGTTTATCATCTGTGTAAAGAAGTCTACTGATCTGTTTGTGTTAATTTTGTATGCAGCCGCTTTGCTAAACTTGTTAATGAATCCAGACTCTCCTTGTGCTCATGGCAATCCCCCTGCCTTAGCCTCTTGAGTGGTAGGATTACAGGTGTGAGCCACATCATGCCCTGCTTGGAACAGGTTTTTCAAGCCATCAAGAACACAGGTTATACAGAAAGGACTGCTCTTCTCCACCCACCTGCTAGCTCAGCCTAAGCCAAAGCAGGTGACAGAACCAAGTGAGGCTGTGCAGCAAATGGCAGACACAGTTGAAAACTGGGGGGAAGGGTTAGCTAGCTGCAGCTATATGTTTCAGCTCTGTAAACCAATATCAATCCTAGGTGTTCTATATGAACATGTCTATGAATGGGTGTTTCACTAGGCAGAGCTCGAGTGGAAACACAAATTACCCTTTCATTTAAACATGCTCATGGGCAGCTCCAGGGTCACTAAAAGCTTTTTCCAGTGCTGCTGTCCAGCTATATTGACAGGATATTACCTCAGAAGAAATAATCATCATATTCAGCAGTTATCGAGGTAGCACACAAAATCTTTTTCCTGCTCTTGAGATGGGTTTCACTGCATAGCTCAGACTGGCCTCTAGATCTGGACCTCTCTTGTGGCGGGACCACATGCATGTGCCACACAGCCTGACAGCACGCCGTTGCCATGACTTCCTTAATGAGGGCAAGAGCAGCAGGCTTTATCATTTATTCTGGGGCATCTGCCAGGCTCAAGGCAACAAGGTCAAGGTTTGCACACGTGCCAGTGAGGGTGAGTGGGGAACAAGGTAGTCATCCTTAGGACCTCTGGGATGAGACGTAACTGTAACACTACAGTCACTTCCTTCAGTCACAGACTCTCAGCAGTGAGGAAATGATTATGAGGAACAATATCTGGTTAGGGCATAGGACTCTCCCTGCTCAGCCCTCATTTGGAAATCCCACCTTCTTCTAACAAGGGCTATGTATGAATAATGATCGATTAATTCTTATTATTATCCATTACTATATGACAAAGACACCTCGGTAGCTTGGCAAATATAATCATGGAACCTTTCCAGGGAAAGATTCCTCTTGGGAGAGGTGGCAAGCACTACAGGCAGAGTCACCTTTATAGCTGTTCTACAGCCTGCTCTGAGTATAATTCAAGACTACACGTGCACCATTCAAATGTTACTGTGCAGCCCTAGCTGGCTTTAAACTCATAGATCCACATGCTTCTGTTACCTGGGTTCTGGGATTAAATGCATTCATACTATGCCTGGCCAAATTTTTCCAATTTTGTATTAAAGCCTTATCTTTAATTATTTGAATTACTTTTTTCTATTCAAATGCATTTTAACAAAATTATATTAAATAGCTATTTATTAAAAATCGCTTCTTATATTATAAATTTACCATTTTAAATAATATTGTGAATTTTCCCCATTTTTATTAAACCTCATTTTATTACCATACAATAGAATGGTGAAAATAATTATTTTCCAAGATAAAAATATTACAAAGAAAGAGAATGCTCAGGCTAGAGAGATGGCTCAGGAGTACTGACTGCTCTTTCAGAGGTCCTGAGTTCAAATCCCAGCAACCACATGGTGGCTCACAACCATCTGTAATGAGATCTGATACTGTCTTCTAGGGTGTCTGAAGACAGCTACAGTGTACTTACATGTAATAAATAAATCTTTAAGAAAGAAAGAAAGAAAGAAAGAAAGAAAGAAAGAAAGAAAGAAAGAAAGAAAGAAAGAAAGAAAATGTTCTTTTGAAGGATGTACCTTACAGAATCCTCTGTATACTTGTTAGTGGTGAGGATGTTATGGGAGAATTTCATGTCTTCTAAAATAGAAGGAATCATGACTACCAACCTTTAATCCCTGGGTATGCGAGATATCTGAATGTAATCAGCAAGGTGAGCTGGATCAGCACAATCAGCACAAACAGGACCCGGGCCTGCAGGGAGAAGTGACATTAATGTGAACAGATATGCTGGTGAGACTCCAGAGAAGGCTTTTAAACTGGCTTCATTAACAAAACTGCAAGTGGCACAATCCGAAACTCAGATTTTAGTCTCCTTCATCCTCTGTTCTCCAGTAACTACTAAGACTTTTGTAATTTTATAAATGATAACAGGAAATAGTAAGCCGGGCGGTGGTGGCACACACCTGTAATCCCAGCACTAGGAGGCAGAGGCAGGCGGATTTCTGAGTTCGAGGCCAGTCTGGTCTACAGAGTGAGTTCCAGGACAGCCAGGGCTACACAGAGAAACCGTGTCTCGAAAAAACCAAATCCAAAAAACCAAAAAACCTAAAATAGTAAAGTACTTCCTGTTTAAACACTTGGCTGTAGATGGTAGTTCCTGAAACGACTGTGAGGTGGTGAGTGGAGGACTGTCACCTGTGATTAGTAACAAGCTTTAGAAAGCCACCAAGGAGGGGCATGGGTGCTGGAGGGACCGGCTATATGCTGAGGACTGGCACATCACCTACTTTGCTCTGCAGGGAAGAGGGTGCAGAATTCATCACTAATGGCCAATAATATAATCAGCCATGCCTACATAGTGAGACTGGCACAGACATCCTGCTGGAGGGTCTGTCCAGAGGCTGCTCTAGTCAGGGGTAGGAGAGCTAGCACAGTGGCATGTGCCTTGGAGGACGTGGATGTGAACATCCAAGATTCTCCCTGCCCTCTCTTCCATCTGGCTGACACAGAGTTGTATCCTTACATAATAAATCAGGAATCCAGAAAGAAAACTGTTTTCTGAATTCTGTGAGTCATCTAGCAAATTACCAAACCCAGAAAGGATGTCTTAGGAACCTCCAAGTTTATAGATCTTCTATCTGAAGCATAGGTGGCTTTCTGGAGGGGACTTTTGGGAGAAGGGGGTGGTAAGGAAGGTGACTTTGTAGGAATGGTCCTTTAGCCTGTAGATGGGATTGATGCTCTCGCTCCCTTGGCCATCAGTAGGAGAACTGAGTTAAAGTCTAAAACATCCAATTAGTGTCTGCTGAGGACTAGAAAACCCATTTGGTATGAAAAGTATGTATAAAGAAGGAAGGAAACAAGAGGTTTTGTTTCATCCCCATTAGCAACAACAAAAAATAATCTGTAATATAAAAAATATACTTAAGAGAACCAACTATCTGATTCACTGACAGTATAATAAACTGCTTAGTATTGCTTTTCTAAATTAGGCCAATATTAGCGTTTCATATGGGTAATCTGTTTTATTTGAAGTTGGATATGGGTCAAAGGTAGATTGTGATATTCATGATAAGGAAGATATCATAAAACTAGAGTATAAATTGCTACAGTCTCTCTTCAGACAATTGAATAGTATATGTTAAAATAAAACAAAACAAAACCAACCAGACAAAACCAAAAAAGTCCTCAATCACTGACTCACTTAAGAAATATTTGTTGAAGGCCTACTATATGGTAGGTATATCAAAGATCCCTTACTCTTGTGGGTCTTATATTTTAATGAGGAAGATGGGGGTAAACAATAAAAAAATATGTAATTATATTAAAAATAGTGTAACCTCCTCATTTAGCAAGTCAGTTATAGGATTTTATCCTAAGAAACTCACATTAACAATATTGGGAAAACTAAATGAAATTATTAGAAAAAGTTAGAAATAATTTTAAATAAATAATTGGTTAAATAAATATATGATCATTTAATGATTTCTTTAAAAAACCTTAACATATTGAGTTATATATTTAATCAAAGAATATAGTCATATATGTGTTACTATAATACAGCTAAAGTCACATTATGAAATAATATTACCAGGCACAGTGGTGTGCACATGCATAATCTATGGTACTTGGGAGGCTGAGGCAGGAGGATTGCTTGACCTCAAATGTCCAAGACTACTCTGAAAAACACACTAAGACAAAAATCAATAAAGACTAAATACACACACACACACACATACATACATACGTACACACATATACACACAGACACATGAACTGAAGTAAGAAAATAGTCAAAAGAAATTCCTGGGGTTTAGAGAGATGACTCAGTGTTAAGAGTACTGGTTGCTCTTCCAGAGGACCCAGGGTTAGTTTCCATCATCCACACAATGGTTTCCAACCATCCAAATGCTAGATTTGATCTTCTGACCTTAAAGGGAACTAGGCATGCACATGGTACACTAACATACATGCAGGCAAAATATTCATACACATAAAAATTAATAAATCGGGCTGGAGAGATGGCCCAGTGGTTAAGAGTACAGACTGCTCTTCTGGAGGTCCTGAGTTCAAATCCCAGCAACCACATGGTGGCTCACAACCATCTGTAATGAGATCTGATGCCCTCTTCTGGAGTGTCTGAAGACAGCTACAGTGTATTTACATATAATAAATAAATCTTTAAAAAAATTAATAAATCTTAAAAAAAGAAAAGAAAGGAAATCCCTGGGTTGGTGAGATGACTCAGCAGTGAAGTCACTTGCCGACAAGCTCGATGACCTGAATCCAGTCCTTGGGGTGGATCCATATGGTAGAAGGAGAGAACCAACTCTAGTGAGTTGTCCTTTGACCTACACACACATACATGCCATGGTCTGTGCAACCGCTACCACATACACACAAAGCATTTTATTCTTCTAGATAAATATCTAGATAAATAGATAAATAAATAGCTTTGATTTTATAAGGTTTAGATTTCTTGACACATAACTATAATATAATATAATATAATATAATATTTAGAAGTTTGCATTCATCAAATCCAGTAAAAATAGAAACAAACAAACACACAGACACAGGTAACATTTGATTGAATTTACTCACCACAATGTAGTGGTCAGTAAGGAGAATAAATGATGCCAAAGGATCAAACGTGAGATGAGCAGTCTCTTGGGCCGAAAATATATGGTGAGCACTCCTGCTTCTTCCAGCTGAATCCTAGTTAGAAATACATCCAGGAGGCAACTTGCAGCCATGCTTAAATGTGTGTCTGGTTCTGATTATGTTCCTACGTACAGTTTCTCAACTACAAAGGCTTCCTGTGTTTGAAGGCCTGTGTTGTCTTCCCACACTAAACCTGAAGGCTGAATCTGAAGGAGGTGGAGTTAAGGAGCCGCACAGCCTAGAAGCAGAGCTGGGCTCAGATGATAAGGAGAAAGAAAATGGAGAAGTCAAGAGCAAGAGGGAGCCAGGTATGATGGTGCACACCTCTAATCCCAGCTCTCCAGATGCAGAGGCAATAAGACCCTGTGTTAAAAAAGGAGGAGGAAGAGGAGGAGGAGGAGGAGAGAAGGAGGGTGAAGAAGAGGAGAAGGAGAAGGAGGGGGAGGAGGAAGAAGAGGAAGAAGAGAATAAGAAAACAGCCAGAGAGATTGATGATGGCTCAGTCGGTAAAATGTTCACTGCTTAAGCACAGGGATTCAAGTTTAATCCTCAGAATCTACACAAAAAAGGCAGGAATGGGCTGTAGAGATGATACAATCATGGAGACTGAGGTTTGGATCCTACCACTCATATAACAAGCTTGGTTGCCTACAAATGCCTGTTAACTCCAGCTCTGAGAGATCTGACACACCTTCTTCCAGCCTCTGTGCATGTATAAGTGCAAATGCTGGCACACTCTTACACAGATATAAATACATATACACATAAATAGTCAGCCAATGAATCAAACAAACAAATACAACTGTAACCCCAGTCCTATGGGGAGGAAGTAGAGAGGTTGAGTCTCAGAATTCACTAGCTGGCCAATTTATTCATATCAGTTCAGTGAGAGACCCCGCCTCAAAAAATAAAGCAAGGGTCAGGAGAGTGGCTCAGGGATTGAAGTCCCTGTCTACAAGCATGAGGACTGGAGTTCAGATACCAAAATCTCATATAAGTTCTTGGTGGGAAGGGTGGCCTGCCAGCCTGCAGTTCCAACCTCAGAAAGTGGAAATGGGATCCTCCAGTTAGCTAAGAAGACCAGACACGCCTAAAAACTCTGGCTTTGATTGAGAGACTCTGCCTCAATGACTAAGACAGCAGAGCAAATAAGGATGATTCCCAACATCAACCAAAGACCTCCATATGCATGCACATATATATGCAACTACATATACAAGCATGCATGCCCACACATACATACTGCATACACACACACATATATACCACATATACATATGTGAAAATGGAAAATATTTTTTACAAAATAAAGTAAGGAAGAAGACAATAAGTCAGGAATGAGGAGAGGACTTGTACAGTACACTATTAAGCTAACTGCAATTCTGTGAGCCTTGTTTGGATTCTGATTTGAATCAAATACACACACACACACACACACACACACACACACACACACAATCAGTCCTATCTGCTGCAGGATATTTGATCACACTGTGAACCCCAAGGATGTGTTATTTACTGAAAAAAAAGAAAAACCTGTTTCTAGTTGTAGTGTGGCTCTGCCTTTAGCACACGCCTTTAATCTCTCTGGCCGGAATACAGACATACACATAGTACACACCTTTAATTCCAAGCAATGAAGGTAAAGTTAGTTTGTAGAAGGGATAAACCATGTTTGAAAATGACATCTAATTGAGCAGCGACAAACTGATGACTCAGAGAATGATTTGACAGAATAGAATATGCCCAACGCTCAGGAGAAGAGAGAGCAAAGGGAAGTGACTTAGGAGAGCAGAGCAGGCAGAGAAGTGACTTAAGAGAACAGAGCAGGCAGAGAAGCGACTTGGGAGAGCAGAGCAGGTGGAGAGAAAGAAGAGAGAAGAGAAAGGAAAGAGAAAGGAGGCAATTTTACCAGAAGGGTTTTACAGAGAGAGAACAAGTTAGACACAGATGAAGACAGAAGGAGCCAGAGAATCAGGAGACACAAGATCAGAACACATTGATAGAGTTAGTTTAAGGCCAAGCAGATTAATTCAAAGGAAACTGTGAGAAGCCAGATTGAATCAGTCAGCCTAGAGAGGTGTTTGAGCCAGAACAGCTGAGATGAACCAGTCAGCTAGAATTCAGAAAGAACAAGGGTGAGCTTATTCAGCAACCAGTCTCCAGAGGCTGAAAACATTCTAGGTCTAGATAAAATTATACATGGCCTAGAGGCTTCCAGGACTAGGCCTAGGTTAGCAGACTGAGGAAGTAAGCCTTGGAGACAACAATTATTACAGGAGGGTAACAATTACATTTACTAGTTCTAATGTAGTTTATTTAAAAGGCTGGAACTTTAGCATTATCTGGGTTGACCTCATGGCTCTCTTTCCTCAAGTCTCCTGAGTAGCTAGGATTACATGTCTGGTACCTCACCAGGATTTAGCAGGTTGATTTTTAAAAATTATACATATAAGATTGAAAATTGATTAGTGATTGCCTAGGGATAAAGATGGAAGGAAGGAAGATTACAAAGGACAAGAAAAACTGTTGAGGCCAGTGAGATGGCTCAGTGGGTAAAGGCGCTGGCCACCGAGGAAGCCTGAGTAGACCTCCTGACCCTCAAGACGTGGTTATTTAAATGAGAGCCAAGCCCCACAAGCTTCCCACTGTCCTCTCATCACACAGCCCTCTCTGCCCAGACATATAAAGTAAGTGAATAAAATGTAACTTCCAAAAGAATATACTAAATATACTGTACTCAAACTTTGTTTACTGTTAATCAAATTGGTTGCTTACCAATTGACTAGCAATAATCCCAAATCAGAGTTCATTGTGGCAAGAGCCCAATCACTGACACAACACACTGACAACAACTAACTTACCTGGACGAATACTTCTATGGTATGTGTCCCATTACTGTAGTTTCTAGGGTTCCACTTCAGTATGAAAATAGGACCAGACAAGTGAGAAGCCTGGCCTATATCACCTCCATCAATCTTAACAGTGACAGAAGTGATGGGGGATAAGGAAAAGGCCAATACTCTAAAATAAGAGCATATACAAAACGCGTGATTTTAGGTGTTGGACATTGTGTTCATAGAGGATAGCAATGCTACTGCAGTCCGAGGACATGAACGCAGGCAGAACCACACTGTGCAACTGCAGAGACATTGGACAATTCGGCAATGAACTGCTAAGAAATTAGAAACTTCTATTTTGCGGGGAGGGGTGCTGTATTAAGCACATGCTAGTCAAGTGTTCTACCACAGAATTACATCCCAAGCCCCCAAAACTATTTTTTTTTGTTTTAATCTTAGGAATAGAACATCAAATAGATATCATACCCTGTTAATTTAATATCAAGCCTATATAATTCATTCATTTGATTCCTGATGTATTGGCCAGAAAAGGCAAGGCCATACCCAGAGCTGAGCCACTGAGCCTTTCAGATAAATCTCAGTACTGATATCCAGACATCATTAAAAATGTGATTGATGCAATCGGGTGGTGGTGGTGCACGCCCGTAATCCCGGCACTATGGGAGGCAGAGGCAGGTGGATTTCTGAGTTCGAGGCCAGCCTGGTCTACAGAGTGAGTTCCAGGACAGCCAGGACTACACAGAGAAACCCTGTGTGTGTGTGTGTGTGGGGGGGGGGAGCTGTCCTCTGATACCCATAGGCATGCTATGGCATTTGATGCCTCTCTCCCAATAAAATAAATAAATAAAAATTTAAATTCCTAAGAATTTGTGCCCATTTCTACAACACTATCACTAAGAAGTCAAACAAACTAGTTGTGGTAGCCCACATATTGACCACATCTTAATCTCAGTACTCAGGAGGCAGAGGCAGGTGGATCTCTAAGTTCAAGGCTAGCCTGGTATATAAATTCAGAGTGAGTTCTAGGAGAGTCAGGGCAACACAGAGAAAATGTCTCTCAAAAAAATAAAAAAAGAAAAAAGAAAGAAATTATTCAAGCATTTATTAAAATAAGTGAAAAACCTGCTTTTTCTAGATTTTTCATCCTCAAATAAGAACAATCCTAACATTTCATAAATAAAACAACAAAGTGGTTAAGTTGTGGTATGTTCTCTGTGTACAAAGAAGAAAGGAATCTGCCTGGACTGTGCCCTCTGATAACAATGATATAAAGACGTGTCCTGTGGAGGCCACTTATGAAGGAGTGTCCAGAAGTGCTAATGACAGCTCCTCAGAAATGGGCAAAAGCCAGGCAATGGTGGTACATGCCTTTAATTTCAGCACTAGGGAGGCAGAGGCAGATGGATTTCTGAGTTCAAGGCTAGCCTGATCTACAGAGTGAATTCCAGGATAGCCAGGGATACACAGAGAAACCCTGTCTCAAAAAACCAGAAAAAAAAAGAAAAAAAAAAGAAAAGAAAAGAAAAGAAAAAAGAAATGGGCAAACACGCACATAATCCCATCACTGTGCTCTCTAGAAGTTAGTATCCAGCAGGTGGATCTCTCTCTGTGAGTTCAAGGCCAGCCTGGTCTACAGAATGAGTTCCAGGACAGCCAGGGCTACACAGAGAAGCCCTGTCTTGAAAAACTAATACATATATATGTGCACATATATTTAATTTTAAAATATATATGTAATCTTACATTTGAAAGATATTTTTCCAAAAATGATGTCTTATTAGAGTTCTATTAACAATTCATACATACATAAACTATATCTTTAATTTCAGCAGGATTATACAACTTTTGCTTTTTTGGCAGGTTATTCAGCAAAACAAACAAACAAAAATCCAAATGATACAAATTTCTAAGAGTAGCACATGCTAGACTGAGGTGTAGCCTTGTACTGGAGAAAGTGCCTCACAGGAATAATGAAAACCTCGAAGTGCCATTCTCCCTGTTTTCTGCTCGCTCCCTCCCACTTCACCCTCTGCTCCCAGCCCCATGGAGCACACCCTGATGGAAGAGCAATCCACAGGCCGGCCATTGTTTTCATGAACTGAACCAAAAGTTGTGAAACATTTGACTCTTGGGTGCCTCTGTTGGGACATAACTGCGGTTTGGGCTACAAACTCCACTGTCCTCAATTTCTTTGTAACAGGGGCCTGCTCTTTTGTCTCAGGCTGAAAGAAAGGGCTCTCGACTGAGTTTATATTTGTGGTTGTCTGTAACTTTTTGTTGAGGCCTTTACACCATGTAAATAATTAATAAATATAAATAAATAAGTACAAATTATAAGGTAATTTGTCATGGTTTTAACAAAGTAAGCATATGTAAATAGAAAGGCTAGAATAAAATACACACAAAAAAATGATTAGTCTTAGTTTCTGGATGATTTTATAGATTTTATAAAACATGTTTTGGGAGCTAGAAAGAGTGGTAGAACACATGCCTGACGTGTGTGAGCATGAAGCTCTGGTTCAAGTCCCAACCCCCAAGCTTTGTGTGTGTATACGTGTGCGTATAATATGTATACATATATACATATACATAATATATGCACATATATACATGTACACTGAGTGGAAATGAAACAGGAAACAGTTCATATATTTGGGCTGTTGAATCAAACAGTGGGACAAGCCCTAGCTTTCACACCACAACAATCACAACGACTTGTTCTTCATGCATATCAAACTGAAAGTCAGTTCTGAAACATAAGACATACCTTATGTGTGTGGAATGGAAGAGCCTTTCTAGTGGTTCATGCTTAGCACAACTATAGAGGAGTGATTTGGGGTTGGTGATAAGAACCACAGGCCACTTGTCAAAGGTCACATCTGCAAAGCTAAAGAGGTCGTGATCAAAGGCGAAGATCCGGTACCTAGAGGCCACGGGAGAACAAGGATTTAGTTACTTACAGCTCTCAGCTTGAGGGAGGGCTGAGGGTGCAGCTGGGGTGGAGAGGGCTCGCCTAGGATGCAGGAAGCTCTGGGCTCCCAAACCGCCTAAGTCAGGGGTGAGGCACATACCTGCAAACCTGATACTTAGGAGGATCAGGTTCATGATCATCCTTAGCTAGATAGTGAGCTCAAGGCTAGCCTGGGCTACATGACACCCTTTCTCAAAGGGGGGTGGTGCTTAAAAGTAAAACACAGATAATAAAATCTGCAAAACTAGGACTTTTTCTTTTTCCAATTTTTTTTGAATTTGTTTTTTTCGAGACAGGGTTTCTCTGTGTAGCCCTGGCTGTCCTGGAACTCACTCTGTAGACCAGGCTGGCCTCGAACTCAGAAATCCGCCTGCCTCTGCCTCCCAGAGTGCTGGGATTACAGGCATGCGCCACCACTGCCCGGCAAAACTAGGACTTTTTATGAAATGAATTGATACAAGGTAAGGTTGTTCTTGCTGCTTCTCTCCTTCTACTGCTTTATCCTTTACCCTGCCTGATCAGCTGGGATCTGACTGAAGTAATGAAACTAACAGTGATTTACAACAATGCCTGCACTCTTTGATTTTAAAGATAAATGTTTTAAAATACGTTCACTTTATTTTAGACAGCACTTTTACAACCATTTGAAACCAAGGTGTGCATCAGAAGCCTAAGACCTGGCATTTTTATCTCACCAACAATGCTACATCAAATATAAACTCCTGTTTGTCTGAGGAATGTAAATTACCATTATAGCAAGAACTAAAATCTCTGGCATAAAATTCAAGGGAAAAAATTTCCAGCCCCAGTGAATCTGAAAGACCAGCCCATACCATACGATGTTTTTAATGATGAGATTTGGGCACTGTTAAAATCTTTCACAATTTTCGTCAACACGTGACTTTAAAACTATATAGTAACCTAGTTGTAGTGGCTCATATCTGTAAAATCATCTTTAGAGTAAGTCAAGAGGATAGTGAGTTTGAGGCTAGCCTAGGCTAAAGAGTAAGTTCTAGGATAGCCTAGGCTGCAGAGTGAAATGCTCTCTTGAAGGAAAAAACAAAACCCAACCAACCAACCAAAGAAACAAACAAAAGGGAATAAGAAAAAGACAACATGGTGATGTTTGCCTGTGGTCCCAGCACTTCTGAGGCACAGGCAGGTACACTACATCAGCCTAGTCCACAAAGCCAGTGTCAGGCTAATTAGGGGCTATATATATTGAGAGTGTTCCTCAAAAGAAAAAAATCAAACCTACATTCTAATGCATGTAAACTTACATGGCATATAATGGTAAACAATAGTGGCTGAAGGGATGGCTCGGTAATTAAGTGTAACAGGATATTTAAACCAGTTTCTAGTTAGGGTGTGGTTCTGCCCTTATCACACACCTTTAATCTCTCCGGCTGGAATACAAACACACCCTTAATACTCACCTTTCATTCCAAAACAGTGAAGCTAAAGTTAGTTTGTAGAAGGAAGCACCACATTTGAAAGTGATGTCTAATTGAGTGGCAGAAAAAGTGACAAATCAGAGAAAGATTTGATAGAATAGGAAAGAGAAGCTACTAAAGGGAGACAGTACCGAAGGGTGCAGTACAGGGATACAGTAGAGGTCCCGGAGAGCTACGCAGTAGGGCTGAGAGGGAGAGCAGAGGCACAGGAAGGGAGGAGGAGGCAGCTTTACTAGGCGTGTTTTACAGAAGCAGGCAGAAGACAGAATGAGGCCAAGAACAAGGGGCTAGAAAGTTAGAACAGATTTCCAGAGTTAGTTTGAGGTCAAGCAGAGCAATTCAGAGGCAGAGAGAAAAGCCAAACTGAGTCAATCAGCTGGGAGAGGAGTTTGAGCCAGAACAGCTGAGTTGAACCAGCTAGCTAGAGTTCAGAAAGAGCTAGAAAGGGTGAGCTTTTTCAGCAGCAAGTCTTAGAAGTTGAAAACATTCTAGACCTAAATTAGATTGTACAGTGGCCAGAAGCTTCCAGGTCTAGGCCTAGGTTAGCAGATGGAGGCAGTAAGCCTCCCAGACAATTACAGCAAGAGAATAAAAGTTACGTTTACAGTTTACAGTTAAATACACTTTCTCTTCTTGCAGAGCACCTGGTTCCTAGCATCCACATGGTGGTTTACCACTATCCCTAATTCCAGTTCCAGACACGATCTGTTCCCCCTTTGACCTCTGTAGGCACTAAATACACACACACACACACACACACAGCATTACTTGGATATATCTAATTTAAAAATTAAAAATAATCTGGATGTAGTGGCACATGCTCTTAATCCCAGCACTCAGGAGGCAAAGGCAAGCAAGTCTATGAGTTGCAGGACAGTCAGATTACACACACAAAAAAAAACCCCTGTCTGAAAAACAAAACAAAAGCAAAACAAAACCCAACAATAACAAATAAACAAACAAATAAACGAGTAAATAAAACGTAATTTTAAAAAAAATCACTGTTAGAACAAGTTTTAGATAATGGAAATGGTTATCAAATACATAGCTAACAACTTGTCAAGCGCCTAGAGTCACCTGAGATGGGTTTGTAGGCATGCCTGTGGGGAATCTTTTGGTTTTAAGTGGAGTAGAAAAAGCGCCCCACTGCCACTGTGGGTGCCATGCCCTGGCTGGGATCAAGGCTGGCGGAAGGGAAGAGAGCTGAGCATTCTGTACTCTCTGCTCCTGACTGGACAAGATGACACTGGTCTCCTCAGCACGATGGACTGTCTCTTTGACCCCTGAGCCAGAGTAAACTCTTCCTCCCTTAAGTAATTTTGTCAAAGTATTTAACCACAGGAATAAGCAAAGAAATACATTCTGCTTTAAAATAACAAATATTGAGTTAGGGCTGCTATCCCCCTGTAATCTCAGCATGTGGGAGTCTGAGGCAGAAGGATTAAAGATTAGCCTGGGCTACATGCTGAGAGCTATCCTCAAAACTATCAAACTAAACTACCAGAATTATCACAAATTATTCCTGGGATCACCCATCATATTAGTCATAGAGTGTCACTATTTTAGCAAACTCTGTGTAAGTTTCACTTGTAGGGAAGTGCCTCACCTTCTGTTGTCTTTCCAGTCTCCCACCTCAAGTTCCAGCGTGCCTGTAAAGTGGCGAGTGTGTAGGACAGGCATCAGCCCGCCAAGCGTATGGAGGTGCCCACACAGATAGGCTGTAGCGGAACTACACGATGAAAAACAAGCAGGGTTAACAAACAAAGGCAGTAAGAAAGTCTCTTCAGAAAAGCAAGTGGGCTCAGCAATGGGAAATAACCAGAAATAACCAGTTCTGGATCTACAGATCGTCTCACCCCATTACTGTTCGGATCCCTGGGGATGGAGACATGATAGTTGATGTTGTAAAGTGGCCAAACCAAATCGTCTGGTTGCTCTGACTGCTTTTCATGGAAAATGATAAGAGTTCGTCCATCTGTTTCTAAAATGGGAGAAAAATAGAAGGATCTCTAAATTGGGGCTCAGGGTAAAATCCAATGCCAACAAGTTAAACATTTTCCCTAAAGTTTATAACAATAATCACATTGTTTCTGCGGCCCCTATTCTACTAGGTAAAAATAAATAAACCTAAAATAATTAAATAAAAACAAAAGACCAGGAATTCTGCATTAGGTAACATTACAATTGGTTTTTATGTACTTGGTCTGTGCACTGTATCTTTAAAACTCTATTCTAAGAGAAAAATTTAATATACATTTACAGGCTCACGAGAGGCACTTGGTAACTGGGAAACACAAAATAACTTTATCCTGTGTTCTTTATTTCTAGAACCTTCACGTAACTCTGAGTTTCCTTCAGTCCTTGGCAAATCCTGCTATTCACTTTAATTTTGTCATATAATACTGGTCATATGCTCTGATATAAATGAAACACTCAGGGACTTCTTGATCTTATATCACTTTATACTCTTATAAACAGTCACATGTGTCTCATGTAAGAATGTGCTCATCAAATAAGGACCTACATGGCATCTGTTATACTAAGATATAACAAAAGCTTCTCATGTGTGCTTTTATAAATGAGTTTTTTCACTTAGCCCTGCCAAATGTTTGAGTTTTTCTTTTTAGAAAAATATAGACCACTAATTAATATTGGCAGTTGTGGGGATTTAACAATATATCATATAGTACACCAAGGTATATGTTCTTTAGCTTCCTGAATACATCCTATATTTAATTCATACTTAATAAACATTTGCTAAATAAATACAAAACATGAGGTGCTTCCTTCCCAACTTTTGGATAAGAATAGAGACAGCAGTAACTATTCTGAAATAGCTAGAAGTTTCTAGACATATTTGTAACCACAGTAAAATTTTTCTTGAGCATACCTAGATGAGAATATGATTATTTAAGATAATGAAATGACCCAAATATATTCAAGAAAAAATAAAACCAGGTAAGCCACAAATGGAAGTGATTTTTTTTCAAGTCATACCTCATCTAAAATTCCAAAGAAATTGTAGGGTCTCTTTGGCCCTGGCCTTTGGGTGGCATCCACAGAGATGAAAGAGTAGTTACCAAAGGGGGTGCTGTGGATGTAATGGAAAGAGCCGTCCTTACGCACAGCAGAGTATTTCCTAAAAAGTAAAGTCAGCAAGGCTTTAGTGCAATTATAAGACGAGTGAATTTCATGTTATACCAGTAATAAAGGCTCATTAAGAAAAAAACTCCTTCTTGTCAAGTGAAATATCTCTGGCCTGGACAGAAACCAATCATTTCAACTGGGTAGGGTCAGTTCTCTGGCCACCCCTAGGAAGGTAGAATCATTTTAAGCCATGCCAAAGAGAGATGCATTTTTTCATTGATTGATTGATTGGCTTTGGGCAAGTATTTTGTTTGGTTTGGTTTGAGACAAGGTTATACTATGTAGCCCTGGTGGGCTGGAACTCACTCTGTAGACCAGGCTGGCCTCAAACCCAGAGATCTATTTGCCTCTGCCTGCTAAGTGCTCAGATTCAAGGCAAGTACCACCACATTTGGCTTTGGGACAATTTCTTCTCTAACGAGATAACTGTGCCTTTTCTTCCCAAGATTCTCAATACTCATTGTAGTTGCTAGGTGCCACCATGAGTAACTGCCTGACTGAGGCCCAAGTTAGAAAGGTATGACTTTTCATTTTCTTTCTTTGTCTATTTTCTTTGATGCTGGCCAGGATCTAAGTGTGCTTCTTCTGATACCTGGACTTTCTCACTCTCTGATGCTTACTTGCCCATCACGTGACTGCTTGCTCACCAGGTATGTGTCTGACCACCAGGGAAGCTTAAATGTCATGACTTCCTTCCTTCTCTCTCTGTTTTCCTCCAGGCAGCTGCTGAGATTTACAGCCTACCTGCCCTGAGTGCTTTTCTTTTAAATCCTAACAAAATCCTAACAAAATCCCTGACACATATATATTTTCTGTTCCAACTATCACACCAGATCTTTTCCATTTGAAAAAGAGATTTCCTGATCTGAAAGAGAAATTCACTAAATTATGTTTTCACTTGATAAAAAGATTGCACTTCAACCTTTTCCTCTCATTATCTCCGAGGTCTCATCTAAATTAATTAATCCAGGATAACACACAAAGTCCCCAAGCAAAGTACAGGTGGTGACTATCTTAAACAGTCCCCTAAACATTCACAAAACAAACCAAAATCCAGTGAGATATTACTTATCGATCTCTAAAAACTTCAATCAGGACTAGAGAAATGGCTCAGTGATTAAGAGTACATATGCTGGTGAGATGGCTCAGAGGGTTCTGAAGGTCCTGAGTTCAAATCCCAGCAACCATATGGTGGCTCACAACCATCTGTAATGAGATCTGATGTGCTCTTCTGGTGTGTCTAAAGACAGCTATAATGTATTTACATATAATAATAAATCTTTTTTTTTAAAAAAAAGAGTACATACAGTTCTTGCGGAGGCCTTAGCTAGTGCCTATCACCTATACCATGCACCACACTAGAGCCTGTTAACAGCAGCTCCAGGGTATCAACACATTCTTCTGCCTCCACAAACAGCTGTACTCCAATGTTCATACCCACAAAAATGCATGATTTAAAATTTAAAAATAAATCTTAAAAAAAAAAATCTATCTTCAGTGAGGGAGCTGCCAAGAGGGCTCAGCAGGTAAGAGCATTTGCTGCTTTGCAGATCTGAGTTCAGCTATTAGCCCTTATACGGTGACTCGCCTGTAATTCCAACTCTATGCAATTCTTACTCCTTCTGACCTCTGTAGGGCATCGGTTTAGCACAGGGTACACATACATACATGCAGACAAAACATCCATACACATGAAGAAAAAGAAATTAATTTAAAAAACCTTCAGTGAGGATTAGCAGTATAGTGCAATGGTAGGCAGGTAGGCAGGTAGCCTTGGATCAGACACCTAGCATAATATTAAAATAAAAAAATATTAGTGAGAGTTTGTTGAGTATATACTGGAAGTCTGGAAGCCTTGGCTTGGGGAGATACAGATACAGAAAGTATTTACTCCTTGAAAAGGGCCTGGAGAAGTTCAGTCAGTGAAGGAAGCTTGCAAGGTAAGTCATCAAGCTAGCAGGAAGCTGATAGTCTAGAATCACATACATAAATCTTTGGCTTCTAAAACATACATTGGTGATCTATATCCACGTCTAACAGGATCCACGCCTAACAATGTCCTTAGTTATCTTAGGTAGCACGCATATTCGGGTATCCATGGAGTAGGAGGGAGAAGAATGGAAAGGATGTGCTAATATAGAGTAGGTGCCCATTCATTATTTATTGAATAAATAAAAAAGAAAGCATGGATTTTACTGGAGGCTGAGCATATGGGGGGGGGGGGTCCTTGTACTCATAGGGAAGCACTAAGAGACCCAGGAATGTTAACACACAGGGTGTCTCCTCAGTGGAGGAGAGAAAATCAAATCCCTGAGTTCCATCCAGAAAGTTCAGAGTGGGGGATGCTAACGACCTGGTGACCTTTTTGCTATCTGAAGGGACAGACCTCACCCAAATTCTTCAGAATGATCATTCCAGATTCTTCCCTCCCAAGACCATTACCCATCATTTTTTTGGTGGTGGTGAGGGGTTGAAACAGGGTTTCTCTGTGTAGCCCTGGCTATCCTGGAACTTACTCTGTAGACCAGGCTGGCCTGGAACTCAGAAATCTGCCTGCCTCTGCCTCCCAAATGCTGGGATTAAAGACATGCCTAGCAGACCATTACCCATCCTTAGGGTAGATGTCATGTACTTTATGGTCTGCTGACCTCTATGCTATCTGTTGGAGACCACAGAAGATTCTAGGACTTTTAGCTGTAGAACCCACCCTCATGATCACATGTACTTAAAAAAAAAACTGCTATGTAATCACACCTTACACTTTATTGACTATTGCCTAGAACTCTTTCCCCAAATTGTACTGTGTTTTAAATGTGCTGGCAATAGACTGCCTGGTCATAAACTCTCCAAAGTCTGTTCCGAGTTGACAGAGTCAATCTGCACTGGGTTTTCATGCTTCTCTTTATGTAGTTCGCTTCCCTGTATGACACCTGCAGGGACCCTCTCCCACTCCGCAGAGGTAACCTATAATATTCAAATTTCAGGGCTTTATTAAAAAATTGACATCTTTTATCTAAGTGTCTTATGTAATAGCTTATTTAATATGTAAGACAGAAACAAACTTTCAAACTTTAACATATACATTTAAAGCTATATTTAACTACTTATATAGAGTCTAACTATTTGGTGTTAACATTGTTTTTTTCTTTTCAGACAATGCCTCACTATGTAGCTCTGGTTGTCTTAGAACTTACTATGTAGACCAGGCTGGTCTCAAAATCATGGAGACTCTGCCTGTTTCTGCCTCTGGGACTAAAGGCATGTGCCACTGTGGCAGGCTTGCACAAGGCCCTAGGTTCAATACCTAGCACAACAACAAAAATCTGAAGTAAAGCACTTTATTAAAAATATACTCCTGGGCCGGGCAGTGGTGGCGCACGTCTGTAATCCCAGCACTTGGGAGGCAGAGGCAGGCAGATTTCTGAGTCGAGGCCAGCCTGGTCTACAAAGTGAGTTCAGGACAGCCAGGGCTACGCAGAAAAACCCTGTCTCAAAAAAGAATATATATATATAATACACACACACACACTCCTGGCAACAAGTACTCTGCATACTCAAGTTTGAAAACCAGTGCAATAGACTTGCAACCACAACCCATGTCCCTCTCTCTTTTTTTGTTTTTTGTTTTTTCGAGACAGGGTCTTTCTGTGTAGCCCTGGCTGTCCTGGAACTCACTCTGTAGACCAGGCTGGCCTCGAACTCAGAAATCCATCTGCCTCTGCCTCCCAAGTGCTGGAATTAAAGGCGTGCACCACCACTGCCCGGCCAACCCATCTCTTAAGAACATCCACTCATCTGGGTGGTTGTGGCTCAGGTCTTCAGTCCCACTGGAGAGGAGACAGGTGAATCTCTGTGAGTTTGAGGCCAGCCTGGTCTACAGAGCAAGTTTCAGGACAGCCAGAGCTACACAATGAGACTTGTTTTGAATAACAAAAACAAAACTAAAAACAACAAAAACAAAAACTCAACCAATCCAAACATGCAAACCAAAAAGCCAAAACAAAACAAAAACAAAAAAAAAAAAAACCATCTTCATTCTTCATAGGCCTTCTCTGTGTCTGTCCTGTGACAACCTCTACCTTTTCTGATTTCTTGTAATGGTTCCAATATGAACTAAATAATGCAGCATTTCATCAGCCCCGCCTTCAGTTCTTTTCTAATGGTTCTCCCAGCACATCTTCTCTTAACAGAACATAAATTCCGTGAAGGCAGGGGCCACTTGTTAGCACTCTTCTAGAAGAGCGCACAGCGAGTGAAGAGCTGGTCCTGAGCACTTAGTGCTTGATTAAACGCCAAAGCAGACTGAAAGTGAAACTGCAACCACAGGAAGCATCCGGCACACAGAAGCTGGAGCTTGCTTCTAATACAGAGGTGCCTGGGCAGACCACATTCATGACATAGAAAGAAAAATTAACGCTCACAGTAACCAAATGACAGGCTCAAACAGCCATTGGTGACCTCTGATTTCTGTGGCCACTCTAGAGGCCGACAGAATCAATCTCTCAGTGTTCGGAAAGCCCACTGACCTCAGTAGTCCAGTTACAAACTCTGATCTAAATACTTCCATGTACCAGTTGCAACCAAAGGAATTAAAGGAGGCTGGGTATGGTGACTCACACCCCTAATCCTAGCCTTCCTGAGACAGAGGCAGAGAGATCTCTGTGAGTACCAGGCCATTTCAGCATGATCTATATAGTGAGACTATTAAAAAAAAAAAAAGCAGCAGAAGAGAGCCAGGCATGATAGCTTGTGACTCTATTCTTAGCATGTGTGAGGCTGAAGTTAGGAGAATTAGATGTTTCAGATCAACCTGAAAGCAAAATCCAAAAAGTATCAAAACAGAGAAAAATATTTTTTAAAAGGACCAACTGTAATTCACACACACACACACACACACACACACATTTTCTAAATTATCCAAAGTTCTTTCTACAGAAATTTCATCTGTTAGAAGTGACTTTATTCATTCATTGAATGGACTGTATCCTTCTTTTGATAGACTCTACTTAGTAGTCTGTTTCGCGGTCATTTAGATACCTGTAATAATTGGCGATGCTCTCCAGACTTGGAATGTTATATGCATCTAAAAGACAAGCAAACATGCATCACTTTCTATAACACATTAAATGGCAAGGTGTCGATCAAGTACATGTTCTAAAAGCAGTAACTTCACTGACTGAGCATACTGAAGAATAGTAGACACACTGTAATTTTGTTCCGAAGAAATCATTTTGAAAGTTCTAAGACTAGATTCTTGTTTCTGCATGCCTGGTAGCTCATGTTGGCCTCAAACTTGTTCATTCTACCTTGACCTCCCTTGGGCTGGGGGGATAGGCATGTGCTACCATACCTGTCTTGTTGTTGTTGTTGTTTTAATCATGGGATTATAGAGTCAGAAAGAAACAAATCCATGCCTGATCTATACAACCATGACAAGTGCTTCTACACAGAGTCTCTAAACAGGCTGTCCTGGAGCTCCCTATGCCAAAGAATCTGTCTGTGGTACTCTTGCCTCTAACTCAGGAATGCTGCCACACCCAGTATGCAGTTTTAGGGACCAAGCCATGTGACTCGTGCATACTAGGCAAGCACGGTACCAAATGAGCTATAATCTCAGTTCTATGACTTTTGACAAATAGACAGTTATATATTTAAGACCACAATCAAAACAGAGAGCAGTTCAATCGCATCCCAAATCTTAATGCCTTTAAAATCAGCTTCTCATCCATCTCAAAAATATTAACCCAGAATTACTCCTGTGTAAAGGCAATGCGGGGACAGAGTGGAGCAGAGACTGAAGGAAAGACCATCCAGAGACTGCCACACCTGGGGATCCATCCCATCTGCAGACACCAAACCCAGTCACTATTGTTGATGCCAATAAGTGTTCGCTGACAGGAGCCTGGCATAGCTGTCCTCTGAGAGGGTCTGCCAGAGCCTGACCAACACAGATGCAGAGGCGCACAGCCAACCATCAGATTGAGCAGGGGGACCCCAATAGAGGAGTTAGGGGAAGGACTGAAGGAGCTGAAGGGGTTTGCAACTCCATAGAAAGAACAACAATATCAATCAACCAGACACTCCCCCCCCCCCAGCTCCCAGGGACTAAACCACCAACCAAGGAGGGACCCATGACTCCAGCTGCATATGTAGCAGAGGATTGCTTTATCAGGCATCAATGGGAGGAGAGGCCCTTGGTCTTGTGGAGGCTTGATGCTCTGGTGTAAGGGAATGCCAGGAGTAGGGAAGCAGGAGTAGGTGGGTGGGTGAGGGAGCATCCTCATAGAAGCAGGAGAGATGGGGGATGGCAGAGGGGAAACCAGGAAGCATGATAACATTTGAAATGTAAATAAATAAAATAACCAATAAAAAAAATCAGTTTCTGCTACTATGTCTACCTCTGGCAACCATAACCTGTCTTCTGTCAGTCACTTTTATCTTTTCATGAATGTTGTATAAATAAAATCAGATTTACCGTGATTCCCTTTGATATCCAGCCACTTGGTTTTCTCCATGACTCTTGTCTTCTTCAGAATTCTCTGGTAAGTTTGCCATTCTACTTCGTGTTGTCTGGATCCCAAGTGTTCCTTTGTTTTGGCATCTGTCAGGTCTCCTGTGGGTTTACACAGAATTGACTTGAAATATAAAATAAACTCCAGGGGACTCAAACAAACAAACAAACAAACAAGCTGAGGGAACACAAATTTGTAAACTACTCAGCACACATACATAAAATCAATTGAGTCCACTTATGTCTAAAGCAAACCATTTAAGCCATTTAAACTAACAAATTATCTCTGCAAGGGCGCTATTCTTATAGGTTAACAAGTGTTTATGTAGTCTATAGTGATATTAGGAGTGATTTGTCGGGGAAGGGGGATGACTTAAAGAGCCTACTACAAGGAGCTGGAGAGATGGTTGCTCTTCCTGAGTCTTGAGTTCAATTCCCTGTAACCACATAGTGGCTCAGAACCATTTATAATGCGATCTAGTGCCCTCTTCTGGCATGCAGGCAGAAGAACATGGTATATATGATGAGGGGGGGGGGGGAGAAAGAAAGAGAGAGAGAGAGAGAGAGAGAGAGAACACAGTTCAAAATTCACCAATATACTCCTTTATGAGATGTTGCAACATTCTAGCAAGTGCCTATTACCTATTGCTACAGTTGTTTCCAACCCCTAAATCAGGATTTATGCTGTGACCAAACATTTCAGAGTCAAAAAAAAATCAATTTGGTTTGACCAATGAAATGCCAAAGTTTCTAAGAAGTAAACAGAACACCTGAAGCAGGGCCTGATTCATTATCTGAGGACTGACAATGCATTGTAATAAGAGACATGTTTCAGAAGGGTGAGTGACAGCTGAGCCACCAAACAGAACACAGAACACACAACTCCTTCCAGCTTTTTCTACCCAACCTTTGGGGTCACATGCACACAGGCTTGAAGAGTCTAGGAAATGCAGTCAGATGAAGTCTTTTGAGTCCTCAAACAACTGAAAACATAACCTCTTTGTACAGAAAAATTTAAGTCAGCAAAGGAGAACTTTTGATTCCCAGTTAAAAAGGACATTTCCTAATTCTTAAATTCATCAGGACATCATCACCATCAACACACACACACACACACACACACACACACACACACACGACACAAATATGGCAGACAACGTCTGGTCATAAGCATCACAAGCCTTATTCGTACGACTTTGAGAAAACCTTGAAATGGCAAAGCATTTAGCCTGGATCCTGACTCCATTATCCGCTACTTCAAAGGGCTCACTGGCAGTCTAGGGCCAGAGTTCCCAACACCCTCAAGCGAAATAGCTGCTCCCCATTCTGCATCAGGACCACAGAACACCACCACCACACACACACAGTACAGGAATCCTCCCTACCAGTGGCCAGGACTAGAGCCGGTTGAATGATGTCAATAGTTTCCGAACAGAACTTCTCTAAGGCCAACGCTCTGCCTGGATCTTGAAACCTGCTCAGGTGAATGTCGGATATCTGTCAAAAGCAGGGATTGGACAGAGACACATTATCTGAGTCAGGAAGAACCGCACCGACAGGGGTGGCGGAAGGGAAAGAAAAAGATGCCCTAATGAACCCCGGGGAACGAGATCAGAGCCTCCGGGCGACCGCGACCGAGGCCCCCTGCTGGGCTGAGCCTGTCCGCCGCTGTGCCCTCCCCTCGCCTCCCGCCGCGTCACCTGCAGACCCCAGAAGATATTGTTGGCTTCCGATCCCGGGGCGGGATGCGGCCTCTGGGAGCCTCTGGGCTTCGGCAGCGGCGTGGACGGCCCAGCCAGGCCGTAGTGCTCCAACAGCAGGGCGGCCAGCGCGGCCGCCGCCAGCCCCGCCACCACCCGGACGGCCAGCATTCTCGCCATCGCGGCGCAGCCCCGGAGCGCTCCGGCCCGCACTTCCGGCCTCTGTGGCCTCCGGCCGCGTCCACGAGTCGCCTCAGCCCAGGCCTCCGCGCCTCGGCAGCCCGGCTCCGCGGCGTTTGACAGCGAAGTGAGGACCAGGAAGAGCAGAGCGAGGGGGTGGCAGGGAGGCAGCACGCCACCTGGCTCCTCCAGGGTCTGGCATCCCTGACCGTGCTGCGACCTCAGCACCTGTAACGCGAAGTTAATGACACCTTGCGTGCGTGCAGAGTGCTTGTGAGAATCAAAGTGACTATGAGGACGCCTCTTAAAGTACAAATGCGACCGGCGGCTCACTCTGTCTCCTTCTGGAAGAACATGACCCTACAGGATTCCTTATCTTTTTTAAGGAAAATTATCTTTTTTCCTTAATCTGATTTTATATGTACTCGTTAATATGGTATTGTGGTACTGTAGGATACTTGTAAATTAATCTTTCCTATTGCCTAAAGCAGAATTAGATTCTAGTCGTGGCCTTAATTTATCAAACCTGCCTCTATTGTTGGCTTTCAACTCTTTAATATGTGTTCCTATTAAGAATAAACGTTTTTATACAATTTGTGCTTTAAACAATATTTTCGTGAGTTATATTGTCAGTGTTGTATTTTATGCCAATTTCAATTAGTTCAACATCTCTGGGATATAAGCCATTGATGTAGACAGAAAGCATAAGGAAGCATTTAGAGTGTGCTTCCTTCCCAGAACCTACATTAGACTTCTGACTACCAGCTCCGGGAATACAACGCCCTCTTCTGTTCTCTGCAGAGAATACACTGGGTTGTACAAACCCACTTTCAGACACACATAAGTATAAAAATAAAATATTTTTAGATGGTGTGGAGGCACACACTTTTAATGGCAACATTTGGGAAACAGACGCAGGCAGATTTCTGTGAGTTTGAGGCCAGCTTGGTCTACATAATGAGTCTCAGGACAGCCAGGACTATATGGAGAGACCCTGTCTCAAAAAATAATTACAATTTTTAAAAAGATTTACATGTTTATTTTATGTATGTGAGTACACAGTAACTCTCTTCAGACACACCAGAAGAGGGCATAGAACCCATTACAGATAATTCTGAGCCACCATGTGGTTACTGGGAATGGAACTCAGGACTTCTGCAAGGGCTGTCAGTGCTCTTAACTGCTGAGCCATCTCTCCAGCTCCTGCAAAATATTTTTAGAATATTTATTGTTATCATATGTGTATGAATATTTTGCCTGCATGTATGTCTGTGTACCATGTATGTGATGTGCCCAGAAGAGGGCATTGAATCCCTTCACACTGGAGTTCTAGACTGTTGTGAAGGAATATGTACGAGCTGAGAGCTGAATCTCAGTCTTCTGCAAGAGCTATGAGTACTTTTAACCACTGAGGCATCTCTTCAGCCCTTAAAAATAAAATATTAAAAAAAATAACTGTAAAAGGAAAAATAACAATAGTAGAAACAATCTACAGTCAATGTCCCACAATACAAACCTTTGAAATAATCCAAGCGCAGTGGATCATGCCTTTAATTCAGCACTTGGAGACAGAGGCAAGATGGCCTCTGAGTTAGAAGCCCATCAAGGCTACATGGTGAGATCGTGCCTCAAATAAAACAAAATTTGAAAAGTCTTTCAAATAACACATACAACAGAATATCATATAATAACTAAATTTGAAGAAAAATATATGAGGTGAAAGTGTGTTAATAACAGGCTAATAAACTTCCTAAAACTTACAGTATAACACACTATTACACACACAGAAGTCCAAGGATGGATGAATGCAAGAGCATAGAAGTGTGAGACTGTACAGTATGTTTGTGGGAAATAAAACATGAATAGACTTTAAGGTCAGTGATAACAAGGGAGGTTAGACTAGCAAAAATATTTCAGGGTAGATTTAGAAGGGATTTGTGTGACATGCAAATTAAATTTCATACAATAAACGTAGGTAAGAGAGTCTCACAGCAATATATAAGGAAATTTCTGGAGATAAAAGTAGTGCTACACAGCTGTAATCCCAATTTGCAAATTTGTATATGATTTGAATTGCGACTTAGAGACATGAAGGTCAGGAGTTCAAGTCCAGCCTGGGCTACATAATACAAGTTAGAAAATTCCATGAAGTTTTATTTCATGGATAAAATTATTCATGCCACTACAAAGTTATTAAGATATATAACATACATTAATTTTGGTTTTTGAATAGAAATTAAAAGGTCAAACATAAGGTTTTGAAACATATTATGAAAGAAAATCACATCATAGCCAGGGATGAATAATTTATCTAATATGAGATATATAGAAAGCATAAATACTTAGCTGGGTGTGGTGGCACATGCCTTCAGTTACAGTACTGTAGAAGAGAACTACCAAGTTTCAGGCCACGTAGGCTACATAGTGTGCCGTCCCCCAACAGCCTTTGAGTGGGAAATCCAGACCTCAGTGTTGGCCACAGCCTCCCCCACCTAGGGTGGAGCTCTCCAAGGTGAAGTCAAGTTCTCCAAGAGCCTGCAGTTTCCTGAGGGGAGCCAAGCATCTGCTGAACAACCAGAGTCCCCAGACTCTGGGGGAAGGATTTTCCCCCCACCTTTAAATTTGGAGTTAGTTCCCCATTAAAATATGGAGCCTAGATCAGAAAAACTTTGTCTTGGCCCCTTATTTCTCTTGCCTGCCAGTCCTTTTATTTCCTCCCAGCTTTCCTTCCAGGTGACCTTGGTTCCCCACAGCCACAGGCAGTTACAACGTAGTGAGACCGTGACTAAAGCAAACAAAAACAAATAACAGAACAACCCACTGTTAAAAAATATTATAATAACAATCTCAATTAAATCCAGAAGTTATTTTAAAAAGCAGGACATGATGTTGTACACCTTTATTCCCTGCTTTAGAATAGAGGCAATAAGCACAACAATCTATAGAGAACAAAGAAGTCTTTTGGCAAGTTTTGATGGACATTGCTACCTGAGGATACCAAACAGTATTAAACTCTAGGCCCTTGGTTGGGGATGCTGTTGCCTAACAAGACATCCACAAAAGAAAGACTGTATGCTGATCTAAGACTCCAGAGAGCCTTGGCTTTCTGGGGACCCCCTGGGTAAACAAGACTGAGCCAAGAATCCATGCAAAAAGCAAGAGGAACGCACGTTGGGGGTCATCCTGCACCCAAAGGAGAAATGGCTACTCCCCCCAGCCTGATTGATCAATCTTTAGACAGTTTGTCCTGTGGAATGAGTTTACCAGCTCCAGACCTCCCTCACCTAGGAGACCAGCTCCAGACTTTCCCCAACTCCCAGGAGACTGTGTTTACTGGCTCCAGACCTTTCCTTTCCAGAAAGGGGAGGGTTGTCTCTTTAGGGTCATTCCTCTGCAGCCACCTGGGCATGGTTCCTGAACCCCTTAGCTAATCCCCTGCCAGTTCCCAAACCTCAGATACTTCAGTCCCTTATGTAAACTATCCTAGTATTTGCATGTAGCCATTACACATCCTGATACACACACACACACACACACACACACACACACACACACGATCTCTGAATAGCTCTCTTTACTGATCCCTGACTCCCTTCCTCCTAAATGAAAATGCTTTTGTATATAAGAAAACCAGGGGGGAAGAAGGGAGTTCACATAAAAGAAGAAGAAGAAGAAGAAGAAGAAGAAGAAGAAGAAGAAGAAGAAGAAGAAGAAGAAGAAGAAGAAGAAGAAGAAGCAGAAGAAGAAGAAGAAGAAGAAGCAGAAGAAGAAGAAGAAGAAGAAGAAGAAGAAGAAGAAGAAGAAGAAGAAGCAGAAGAAGAAGCAGAAGAAGAAGAAGAAGAAGAAGCAGAAGAAGAAGAAGAAGAAGAAGAAGAAGAAGAAGAAGAAGAAGAAGAAGAAGAAGAAGAAGAAGAAGAAGAAGGGAGTTCACTTAGCTATTACCAAACACTGTACTATAGGAAACTAGGCATTCTGGACTTTAGGTGGATTCTCATTAATATTCACAAACTTTATATAGGCATCTGTCTGTAGATGAGGAAGTCCCAGTAAGGCTAATGCTCCTAAATTTAAAATCAAGTAGTAAAAATAAAATGTACTGGATCCTGATGAATAAATTTGTTTCTAGAGGTATATTGCCCTTATTATTTAATTATTATTAAGTTAGCCCTCCAATAGGAGGGAAGGGCCCAGCCACATTTGGCTAGGAAAGCAGGAAGACATTAAAAATACTTTCCTTAAAAGATGGGCAGATTTTGTAAAAATACACTTTTGCTGAGCCAGAGAGATGGCTCAGAAGTTAAGAGCACTCACTACTCTTCCAGAAGACCTGGCTTCAGTTCCCAGCACTAGTTTCAGTGAATTCATTCCTCTCTTCTGGCCTTTTTGGGTACTGTATATAGGTGGTACAAAGACATACATAGAGGCAAAATACCCAAACACACAAAATATAAATAAAAAATTAAAATTTGATGTTTACACCAGTACATCTTGTAAGCAAAACTAGAAAGGACAAAGTAGAAAATGATTTTTAGTTTTGAAACCCAGGAAATAATTTTGTGTTTAGGCTTGGGTCTATGTAGATATTTCAGTATGGATATGAAAAATCACAATATAAAAAAATCCAAAACACTTCTAATTCAAAGAACTTTAGATAAAGTATACTTGTCATAAAAAAGCACCTCCGTAATAAGTGGTTATTAACCTAGAAAACTGGAATACCCAAAACATAATCCACACATCAAATGAGATACAAGAAGAAAGCAGGAGTGGTCCCTGGTTCTGGAAAGACTCAGTGAAACAGTATTTGGCAAAACCAGAACGGGGAACTGGGAAGGGGTGGGAGGGAGGACAGGGGAAGAGAAGGGGGCTTACGGGACTTTCGGGGAGTGGGGGGGGCTAGAAAAGGGGAAATCATTTGAAATGTAAATAAATTATATCAAATAAAAAAAAAGACAAAAAAAAAAAAGAAGCAACTATAAAAAAAAAAAAAAAAAAAAAAAGCACCTCCGCCTATCTGAAACAAAAAGGTATTTTTGTTGTTGTTGTTTTGTCTTATTTGGTTTGGTTTTTCGAGACAAGATTTCTCTGTGTAGCCCTGGCTGTCCTGGAACATTGTAGAACTCAGGAGATTCACCTGCCTCTGCCTCCTGAGTGCTGGGATTAAATGTGTGCCATCACTGCACAGGATAATGTATATTTTATAGGGATGTCAAGGATTCATTTTTGTATGAGTCAGAGACAACATTAAAAACGTCTTAGTGATAGTGCTGGGCTAGTTTTATGTCAACTTGACAGGACCTATAATCATCAGAGAAGAGGAAACTTCAATTGAGAAAATTCCTCTACAAAATTGAGCTGTAAGCACATAGGGCATTTTCTTTTTTTTTTCTTTCTTTTCCTATTTATTTATTTATCTATTTATTTATCTATCTATTTTACATCCAGATCGCTGCCCTTCCCTTTATTTATTTATTTTACATACAGATCGCTGCCCTTCCCTTTATCTGGTCCCTCCTGTAAGATATTAAGGGAGCCCATTGTGAGCGGGGCCATCCCAGGGCTGGCAGGTTCTAGTTCTGTGGGAAAGCAGGCTGAGCAACTCACAAAGAAGGAGCCACAGTAAGCAAGCAGCACCCCCCACGGCCCGTGCATCTGCTCTTCCTTCAGGTTCCTGTCGGGTTTATTTGGCTAATGAACAGTGATGTGGAAATGTAAGCCAAACCCTTTCCTCCCTAAGTGGCTTTGGTCATGGTGTTTCATCACAGTCACAGTAAACCTAAGACCGTGACTAGCATTTGACGTTAAAATCTTTTCATTAACACAAGAATAAAATTTTGATAATTAGCATTCTTCATTAAACATGTTTAATAAATAAATAGCTGCTTTTTTAAGCATTGAGGATCAAGTTCAGGATAATGTGCATGTTAGACAAACTCTCTCTACCTTTGAACTATAATCCTAGTCTATAGGTGCATTTATTATTATTGGTTTGTGTGCACGTGTCTGTGTGGTGTGTCTGTAGTATGTATATGTGTGTGATAAGTCCTTTACAATGAGTCACAAGCTCAGCCTTATGCCTCGTGCTCTCCCCCCAAAAACAGTCACTTGATTTTTCACCCAACAATGTGTCTTCTCAAGATAAAAAGAACAATCCAGCAACAGTGTTTTTCAGGCATTTTATTTTCTCAGGATCACTTTAAACACCTTAAAATTATAGGGCCCCTCCCCAAGAATCTTTTGCATATATGGTTTCTATCAATGTTTACTGATTACAATGTAAGATGGAGAAAACTTTTAATTAGCTTAAAAGTTTCTATGCAGGCCTTCATGTAACCCAACATATTCTGCTTTTTTTTTTTTTTTTTTTTTTTTTTTTTTTGGTTTTTCGAGACAGGGTTTCTCTGTGTAGCCCTGGCTGTCCTGGAACTCACTCTGTAGACCAGGCTGGCCTCAAACTCAGAATCCACCTGCCTCTGCCTCCCAAGTGCTAGGATTAAAGGTGTGTGCCACCAAGCCTAGCTATGTTCTGCTTTTTGTTGTTTTGGGGTGGGGCCTCACACTAGACTCTTCTGGAACAACCCTCATCTCTCTCAAATGCTAGTATCCAAGTTGTAAACCACTCATGCCTGTTTTGCAAGCATTTAAATAACATAACGTTTTTTCTTTCTTTTTCTTTTCTTTTTTTTTTTTTTTTTTCTTTTTGGTTTTTTTGAGATAGGGTTCTCCGTGTAATCCTAGTTGTCCTGGAACTCACTCTGTAGACCAGGTTGGCCTCGAAGTCAGAAATCTGCCTGCCTCTGCCTCCCAAGTGCTGGGATTAAGCACTTGTGCCACCACTTCCCGGCTTCTTTTTCTTTTTTTTTTTTAAAGATGGGGGTCTCACCATTATGTATTTAAAAAGGGCCAGGTGGCTGACATCTGTCACTTGGAATGCAGAGGTAGGAGGAATGCATCGTATTGGAGGCTATTATTCATTTCGTAAAAACTAAACCAAACAAAAAAACAAGAACAAAAAATCTTTGTCCTCCAACCCTGGTCTTGGCTTTGGGTGCTTTCTCCTGGTTCAGAGTTATTCCTTCGCACAGTGCAGAGATGCACAAATGCATGTAGTCTGTGGCAACGTTTTCCCCTCCATGTTTCCATACATCTACTTTGTTCTTTTCCTGTGGTATTCCATAACGAGGTTGTGCTCATTTTGTTTTCCCTTACTCACAAATCGACTAGGTTTCTCGGTTTTGTCATCTCACCACCCCTTCACCCACCCCCACCCCACCCCGGATAAGGGATAAAGACAGAGCTGTGAGGGCTTCCCTCGGGGGACCAACCCCGGGGGAGCAGGACTAACAACCACCAGGGGCGGAAACCTCCGGCTTGGCAGGTCTGGAGCCTGCTTCCGGGAAGCCGACCGGAAGCCGCTCCGGGTGCTGCGACAAAACCTGACTTCAGGGGCCGTCGTAAAAGTGTCGTCCCCAGCGCGTCGGGTCGGCCACAGGTTTCCGCTAGCTGGCGGCCGGGGGTCGGGGACTGCGGGCGTTCGTTTCCCTTAAGATGGCGGACGAAGAGATGGACGGCGCCGAGAGGATGGACGTCAGCCCGGAGCCTCCCCTGGCTCCACAGCGGCCGGCATCGGTGAGTCTTCATCTGCTAGCGCCTTTTGTCCTCTCCACCAACCGCTTCCCACCGCGCCTGGGAGCGTTTGGGGCTCCGCTTTCTATGGCGCCGCTGGGGAAGGGGAGTCCTAGGATTGAAGGACCGACCTACCCTCCCCCGATAAAGTTAGTCGTCTCCTACACACATTCCTGCCAGCCAAATTTACAGAGTTTAATGACTGTCATCTATTAAGTCTCAACGTGCTCAGACACGCACCTCTCTATTCTGAAGTAGGAAGAACTCGTGCAAATTTAGGTGGTTTGCTGTAGGAGCTGAGATGAGGTTGGAGAAGGCCATTTTTTGGTAGACGCATTGCTGACTCCTCTTGTTGGTAGGAATAGGGACCAGCACCTGGTGTGATAGAGCATTGTCGGGTGGACTTGATAGTGGCAGTGAGTGCTGCTGGCTGTCCAGATATCCATTATCGTAGCGTCTTGAGAACTCTAGATCTGGCTCCCAGTGAGGGAAATTTGTCATTTGTCATACCTTTTACATGTAAGAAGGGACATTTCAAATGAGAGAATACTGGAATCTATACTTGGGTCTTAGATTTTGAAAGGATGAGAAAGGAGAGACAGAATAAAATCGAGTCAACAGTCTGGCTGCAGGGAGAATACAAACAGGCTAGGCTAAAAGGTGGGGCAGTGTTCCCCAATGTTCTGATGTGGTCCCTTCAGATAACCAGTTGGGAGGGAGATACTTACAATACTCTCAATTGATCATGGCATCTTTTATCAGTTTGTCTATAGCTGCATATGGAAAAGTGTAGGAAATATACCCGCACCTACTCAAACCTGTTGTATATACACAAACCTCTTAGTGAAATTGTTTGTAGTTTTAATAAACTCATTCTTGGCTTGCTTTATCCGAGCAGACTCTAAAACATTATTATATGAGACAAGAGAATGACTCAGAAATAAGTCAACCACGGAGACTAGAGAGAACGTCTGTAAGATAAAAACCCAGGAGGGATGGAATTGGAATCAGAATCTATATCCTAGATCAGCACTTGGTATTCTTCCTCCTCCATCCCAAAAAGTGGTTGAAACTCACTCCCTTTATTGTGCATAATGTAGCTTAGATGAAAACATCTAGAAAATGCTCAGAAGTAGCTAAACCATTTTCGTTTTTGTTTTTTAGTGCTGGGGAGAAAACTCAAGGCCTTATGCGTGCTAGGCAAGGGCTCTTCTTCTGAGCTATAGGTTAAGGTAGAAGGATCATTTACTTTCAGGGGTTCCAGGCAAACTCCAGGCTCCATCCAAAAACAAAAATAGAAAAAAAAAAGATTCATAGATAGAATCCATTGCTTTTGTTGTTGTTGTTGTTTGTAATCTAGTATGTTATAGTTAGAAGAGTTGTAGTTTCCTATTGCCAAAGATGAGTAATGTTCATTTAAATCTTTGCTATGCTAATTCTTTTCTGCTATCACTGTAAAACCCCATTAATAAAACCATAAAACATCCATTAATTTGGAATTGGAAATAATGGTATAGAAATTGAACAGAAATCTGTAACAAACACTCATTCAGCGAATAATAACTATTTCTTTGGGCAAGGCTTTTTAAACTTCACAGAGAAGCAAGGAGTGGTGTCATGCAGCCTCAGGGAACTCAATCTATAGATAATATAAATGATGAATTTAGATTCAAGATAGGGTTATGTAAGTGGATACAGACCTATGACTGTGAAGCTGTTGTTTTTTGGCTTGAGCCTTTCTGCTTGACCCCAGAGTTCATTCTACTTCCTGTACTTTTTCAAGCTGCCTTTTCCCATTCCATTCTCCCTATTTAAAGCCCTTGTTAAGCCAACATTGCTCAGCTTGAGTCCCAATACCCCATAGCTCTTTGCTTAATTTGTATCTCAAATCACTGCTGGGTTTTGTGGAAACAAAATAACAAATATAGGACAGCTACAAGCTGTAATAAAGGTTTCCATTCTCATTAGAGTGCTTTTCTAGTTATAGTTGCCGATTTCTTTAAATTAAATATCCTTTTTTTTTTTTTTTTTTTTTTTTTTTTTTTTTTTTTGTAGATACAGGGTCCTTATAGTAACCTTTCAGCAAGGTCTACCTTCACCTAACAACTAAGTAGAATGAAATGATAGGGCTGGCAAGATGGCTCAGAGCTGCTTTCTGCACAAGCTTGGTACCTATTTTTTTGTTTGTTTTGTTTTTTTTTTTTTTTGGATTTGGTTGTCCCCCCCTCTCCCCCCAGACAGGGTTTCTCTGTATAGCCTTGGTTGTCCTGGAACTCACTCTGTAGACCAGGCTGGCCTCTAACTTAGAAATCTGCCTGCCTCTGCCTCCCAGAGTGCTGGGATTACAGGCGTGCACCACCACCGCCTGGCTGGTACATATATTTTATCATTAGAATCAATGAAAATGTGGAAGGAGAGAACCAACTCTACAAATATGTTCTCTGACTTCCACATTCATGCTGTGGCACGAGTATACATTTCCCCCCCACAATAATAGTAATAATTTTAAAAAATGAGATGAAATAATAATTGAGGGTTATTGGACATTTGTTTTGTTTTGTTTTTGAGACAGAGTTTCTCTTCATAGCCCTGGCTGTCCTAGAACTCACTAGGCTGTCCTCAAACTCAGAAATCCGCCTGCCTCTGCCTCCCAAGTGCTGGGATTAAAGGCATGCACCACCAGTGCCCGGTATTATTGGACATTTGTACAAGACATTGCTTAAGATTTACCAAGATAAAAATAAATAATTTGAGTTAATAAAAAAGATTCATCAAGAGAGTTGATTCTTTGACCGTGAAAGTCCAAAAGGTCCAAGAAGCTACATATTCACAAGAATGCCTTAGTAAGCTAGCCACTTGGAAGTTACCAGTTTAGAATCGATGATTGAGGCTATAGGAATGAATATCTTTGAGGTCAAATTGTGTGCATACACACACACACACAAATACCCAGAAACTACATAGCTGAGAAAACAAGAGTAAGACAATGTCTGGGATGTAGTTTTTAGGAAAGGGTAGTTTATTAGATCCAGGACAAGGAATGAGAAAATTGGAAATCCAGAGGGCATTGGGTGGTTTGCCGGAGCATCTGCTTTCTTTGACTGGATTCCTGCCGAAGTTCCTTCTAAGAGGAAGGTGTCACGTGGCATGGCACTGTGATCTTTTTCTCTATACTGACACTGCATATGTGATTTTATCCAGTCCTACAGCTTTTCATACTCCTATGTATGTTCAGTTCCCAGCTTATAGCTCTAGGTCATCTCACTTGGGAGCTTTAAAATCATAAACTCAGTTGCTTCCTTGTCTCTACTAGCATATCTGATAGTTGTTTCAAAAAGAGAGAGCAGATAGGAGTCAGCTTGGACTTGAGAGATTGTTGCAGGAAGACAGAAGTGTATCAGTTTTAGGAAGATGTTGGAAATATAATAGAAACAAAGATGACCTAATTATTAAGCTGAAGGAAAATGAAAGGAACAGATGATATCTGTTCCTCTGGTTTTTGGTCTCTGCATTCATGGCAGATTTTAGGAGGGCACTAGGAAGGCAAATCAAGGGTTTTGTTATTCTTGTACAGGGCACCTCCTCCACGTTAGCTCTGGGATACAAATGTCTCTCTGTCTTTACACTCATCGTAGTAATCTAAGCCACCATTTGTTGCCTAGACAACTGTAGCTTCTTAACTGATCTCTCTCCTACTTTTGTCATCTTCCAGTGTGGGGATGAGAGGAAGCCTTGAGTGAATATGCACTGTTGGCATGGACAAAAGCTTGTGAAGGAACATGACCTCAGACCCGTAGAGAAAGGCAAAGCTTCCCTCTCTACCGCTGCTCCGAGGGCAAGGCTCATAGGGATGGCACAGTCTTCTTCTGGTCCATTTGCATATACTGATAGTGTTTGTTGAAAAAAAATGCCTACCATTTCGCTCATCTCCCCTTCCCCAAGATGTTTATGGTCTGAAGACTGCTTCCTACAGAGAATGGTCCTATTGAGATTAGCTAATCTTATCTCCATGATCCAGACCATAGGCCGTAAACCCTGTTTCCTTGTTTATCAGTATGTCATAACCCTGTCTTATTCAGCTGTATGCAAGAGCCCCTGCATATATATATATATATATATATATATATGTGTATATATATATATATATATATGTATATATATATATATATATCCATCTGTGAGTCCCAAACTATCTGATCCCAGGTCTTTGTCTTTTTGTGTCTGTCGTTTCTTCATTCCCTTGCCATCCCTAGTCAGGGCAAGTCCTTGGAGCGATGCTGGACAAAGCATTCTAGTCATTTCTATACAGAGCAACCAGTGTAATCTTTAAGACTAAATCAGTTCTACATCAGTCTTTAGTACTTCATAGAGAATCTGTAGAAAGACAGATGTGTAAGTCAGTGGCACACGATGGGCCAGGGAAAGGTGCCTTTGCCCTTCTCTATGTGCTGCCTTTGAAGGCTGTTTCAAGTTTCCCTTGCCATTATATTATCCAGCTTCTCTAAGAGCATTAATCCTGTGCTGTATTTTATGAAATAATTTCATATGAACTTTAATCCATTGTCTCAGGTAGCTTAAGACAAAGTATTAAGACCTCACTACTCCCTGGTGACTTACATGACCTAACATGGCACTTGTGAAAGAAACAATAGCTGTTTTTATTTTGATTGATGAATTTGGTTTTTTTTTTTTTTTTTCTTCTTTACTTTCTTGAGACAGGATTTTGTTACATAGTTCAGACTGGCCTTTAACTCACAATCCATCATGCCTAGCATGATGCATCCTTTAAAAAAAGTATTATGTCCTTATAACAACTGGAGTACTTGTAGAAAGAGGCTATATTCTGAACAAATGCCACAGAAAGAACCAGAAGAATCATTGTGCTTCCCTAAGTACCCACTTGTTCCCTAGAAGCAATTCGGGTCCTGTTGAGAGCCAAATCCACAGTTACTCTCTTAGTATCCCTTCTAATAGTTTACTTAATGCTGCTCTTCTAAACAAGCTCTACCCGCCTCAGTAGAGTGAGACTTGAACCACTTACTATGCTTTTATGGGCAAACTTTTAAAAAGCCTTTCAGCCTTTGTTTTTATGAGTAAGCTTAGAAATGGCATTAGCCATAGGAAGGTATGTCTTTTCATTCATTCTTTTTTAATGCACATATGCTTTACTTTGAAATATAAGAAAATATTTTAGCTGTTTTCGAAGTGTATAGTCCATACACTGAAAAGAGCCATAGGAAAACATTGCATTTATCCAAAGACTCAAAAGAAATATGGTCAGAGATGAAAATGGAAGACAGCTGCTCAGGAGTGATAGGATGCCTATAAAAACCAGATGTTGACAGCATACTTATGCTTTTACTAAAGAGTAAAGAGGAGAGAGAGACAGACAGAGATGGAGACAGAAGAGACTCTGCTTGTCATAGCCTCTCTATATTGCTCTGACTTATATTGTTAATGCCACAAATACATAGGAAACTTATGTTTACAGACAGCACAAGGCTAGCAGGAATACTGAAATGTAGTATGGAAGAGAGACTCAGTCAGATTAAGGTTTACAGTATGGAACTGACAGAAGAAATAAAGTCATACAGCCAGGTTTACTTGTCCATAGGACTAGGGGTCTCCTTGGGACTAGTCTAAGAGCCATTAGTTTCCTACATTCTCCAAGTCAAGAATGTACTCTTTGAAAGCAGGAGTTGTTTGTTTTTTAAAATATGAACTTGTTTTCAGGCATGGTGGCACATGCTTTTTAATCCCAAAACTTGGGAGACAGAGGCAGGCGGATCTCTGACTTCGAGCCCAGCCTGGTTTATAGTCAGGTCTATGCAGAGAAATCCTGTCTCAAAAAACAAAACAAAACAAAAAGTACTTGTCAAACAATACAAGGAAACTTGTATGCCCAAGGATTTCTTAATGCCTAGAAATGTTGTCTGATTGCTAATTCGGTACTACCTTTGAAAAATTCCAGAGCCTCTAGGTTCTGTACTTCTCTTTTAAAAAGGAAGGAAGGAAGGAAGGAAGGAAGGAAGGAAGGAAGGAAGGAAGGAAGGAAGGAAGGAAGGAAGGAAGGAAGAAAGAAAGAAAGAAAGAAGCAGAAGCAGCCAAGTCTTTAATCCCACAATTTGGTAGACAGGGCAGGCAGATTTCTCAGTTTAAGACAAGCTGACTCTACAAGCCAAGTCCGAGGACACCATGGTAAGACTCTGCCTGAAAAAACAAATAAATAAAATTAAAAATCTTTTTTTTTTTTTTTTTTTTTTTAAAGACAGGGTTTCTCTGTATAGCCCTGGCTGTCCTGGAACTCACTCTGTAGACCAGGCTGGCCTCGAATTCAGAAATCTGCCTGCCTCTGCCTCCCAGAGTGCTGGGATTACAGGTGTGCACCACCACCACCCTGCTTAAAAATCTTTTTAAGTCAGAAAAAGGAATTTAAGAAGTGGCAGGCCTCTGAAGACTGTAGATGTCTAGCTGTTGACTTATGGAAGGGTGAATTGTGGTTTGAACAAGAATCTACCAAAGTTCCTTTTTCAAAATGATGTTCCCACTGGGGAATCTGTTAAGAGTTGCAAATTTAGGTTTTAATTTCCATGGGGACGGGAAAAATGTTCCGAATGTCTGGAATTTAAATGTTGTGAGACCTTGCCTGTGAACTGTCCATAAGGAGAGCTTGCCCTTAGTTCCAATGCTGTGGAGGAAATGTTTTTTGTTTGTTTTTCTGGTCTTTCAACTTAAACATTTAATTCCTGTTGCAAGTGGAAGTAAACACTAAAAATAACCAAAAAGGGGAAAAATGAAACATTCACCAATAATAATTCCTGGATTACTTGTTTACTCAGTAAAATACATATTCTATAATTTATTTTTACTTATTTTGTATATGTGTAGGTGTGTGTGTACATACATATGTATGTATGTAGGTATGTATATATGAGTACAGGTACTCTTGTGTCTTACTGTATATGTAGAGGTCAGAAGACAACTTTCAGAAGTCAGTTTACTCCTGCTGCCTTGCTAGGATTAAACTTCAGTCATCAAGGCTGAGACATCTTATTGACTGTGGTGTGTGTGTGTGTGTGTTTTTTAATCTGGAAAGAGATTACAAAGATTTTAATTGAAAAATAATTTCTGAGCTGGGTATAAGAAGTATTACAAGGGATTGGAGAGATGGCTCAGTGGTTAAGAGCACTGACTGCTCTTCCAGAGGTCTTGAGTTCGATTTCCAGTAACTACATGGTGGCTCACAACCATCTGTAATGGAATCTGATGCCTTCTTCTGGTGTGTCTGAAGTCAACTACAGTGTACTCCCATACATAAAATAAATAAATCTTAAAAAAAAAAAAGAAGTATTACAAGCTCATACTTGCAATTCTCAAACTTGGGAGGATGAAACAGGAGAATTACCATGAGTTCTAGGCCATCCTGAGCTAAATAGTTTCAGGTCAGCCTGGGCTACTAAGTGAGACCTTATCTCAAATAATAATAATAATAATAATAATAATAATAATAAATACAATAATAAAAAATAAAAATAATAAAAACCCACCTCTCCTCCCAAGGCCCAGTCATCCTTATAGAAAATGGGCAGGAAAGGGTATAAGAGTTAGAGGCAGTGGATATATATCCAATGAAGGAAACAGTGTCTTTGGACACAGCAGGGAAGCTGCACATATGAACTTACAGGGGTTTTGCCAACATATACAAAACCTGTGCAAACTCAAGTCAGATGAAATCATTGCATGGAGATGGGAGGCGGGCATGAAACCCCGCCCCTAGCAATGGAACCAGGTGGTTGTTAGTTTCTGGAAGAGGGAGAGAATTTTCTTTTAAGAGTGTCCCTAGTAAGTCAACCACACTCCAGAGGAAGACCATACATCCAAGAATATTTGGGCAGCACAAATTGGTCTTGATAGGTTTGAAAAAAAAAAAAGGCACAGAGTTGGGTTTGTAGGGAAGCAGGGAGAGGTGGGTCTGGGAAGGGTTGGGGGAGAGGAGCTGAGTGCAATCAAAACATGTTGTGTAAACCTCCAAAGAATTAAAAAAAAATAAAACAAAAAAGCAAATTCTATACTTATGACAATAGTGGAAACTTTTGTAAAAGTATATAATTATACTGTATCTACTGACACGCATCTATAGACAAATTTACAAAGGCTTAATGACAAAATATGTTATTTTTAGCAGCAAGTACTTAATATTGTGATAACTGAGAACTTGTGCTGTGCCTGTGGATATAAAGGGGTTTGAAAGGCAATTCTTTTCCTTGGGAGCTTCCAGTCTACTGGAAAGGACTAGTTGCAAACATTTAAATTAATCAATTTAATGGCCATGTGTGGTGGCCCTTGCCTTTAATTTCAGTACCCCAAGGTGGAGACAGGCAGATAATACACCAAATTTGAGTATATCCAGAGCTAAAAAAAATGAGTTTCAGGACATCCAGAGCTACATAGTGAGACCTTGTCTCACCCAGAAACAAAACAAATATAGGTAACCAGCTTAGTGTGCACCAGGCCCTGGGTTCACCTCCCAGCATTGCTAGGTGAATGAATTGAGTATTTGTAGCTGATAGTGTTAGATAGGGAAACAGAATGAATGTCTTCTGTAGTAAGTGCTATATTGGAATTAATAGGAGAGAAAGTTTCTGGCATTAACTGTTTTGCTTTTATGATTAATTTTGTACTGAGATATATGAGATTAAATAAGCTTTTAGAATGATATTTGTAGACATTGTGCATACATGTGCACATGTATACATGTATGAATAAAAGTTTGCAAGGTGTTTAGTTTTTTTTTTCTCTTTGCTGGGACAAAACATCTGATAGAGGCAGCTTAGGAGAAAAATAATTATTTTAACTCTAGTTTCATGGCCAGGAAGGCATACTTATCTGACGGTGGGAGCCTGAGGCGGCTTGCTCATGGAAACAGAGAGATGGGGCAAAGGGTGCTGAGCAGCTGGCGATGACCTTCAGAGCCAGTTTCCTGGCTACCTCCTGCCGCCAGAGAGGTGCGGCTTCTCCAGGTTCCATGGCCTCCCAAAGTTTCACATCTAGCTGGTACCAACTGTTTAAAGATGTGGGTGGGCCTGTGTGGACATTGTATAGTCACACCACAATAAAGGTACACAGTGAAAAAATCAAATTTTTCCCAGGACTTTTTCCACTTTTAATTTATTTTGAAAATTTCAGAGTTGTTTTTTAAAAGACACAGGTGTCATATAACACAGGCCTTGAATCTGATGTGTAGCTGAGGATGCCCTTGAACTTCTGATCTTTTTGCCTCTATCTCCAGAATGCTGTGTTATAGTTGTGTGCCACCATGCTGTGGGTGGAACCAGGACTTCCTATATTCTAGACAAGCACTCTACTACCTTAGCTGTACCCACCCTATTCCCAGAGATCTTCTGTTTAAATATAAGCACACATACAGTGTCTCCTTTGTATAAGCAGTAGCATATGAAGTAGCCCTGGCTGTCCTAGAACTCACTCTGTAGACCAAGCTGGCCTTGAACTCACTGAGATCTGCCTGCCTCTGTCTCCCAAGTCCTGGGATTAAAGGCACAGAATACCACCAGGCCTTTTGCCTTTTATTTAACAGTATAACTTTAAACAGTTTAACAGTATAAGAATAATATATATCAGGACATATATTTCCATATATTTTCTAATTGTGTTGAATATATGACTATTAACTCAGCTCTTAAAAAAGAACACCTAACTTTCTTTTCTATCAATCTACCTATCTATCTGTCTATCTATCTATCTATGAGTGTGTGTATATGTGTGTTGGTGTGTGGGTTCACATGTGACTCAAGGCCCGCACATGTGTCGGTCAGAGCACAGCTCGCAGGTATCCTTCTACTCTTGGACCATGTTGGTCCTGGGAACCACCAGATCATTAAGCTTGATGGCAAATGCTTTTACTTGGTGAGCCATCTTGACCCACCTCTTACTTTATATTGATAAAGTATAAAAATATTGCAAATTGCTTTGAAAATACAGAATTATGCCATTACTTACTCAATCGTTAAGAAGTAAGTTGGCTTTAATGGTGTGACCTCTGACAGGCCAGCTATGCTTTAGTGGTTGACCCCACTTCATAAGTGTATGGGCAGCATGAATCGGACTTAAGGGTTAGATGTAATACATAAAGGAGAAGGACATGAAGTTAGGCGGGATGGGGAAGTGAGGGGCAGAGGTAAGGGGAGGGGAGGGCTTAATATGATCAAACGTGTCATGTGCACATATGAAATTCTCAAAGAATAAAATAATCTATTTTTTTAAACTAAAAAATAGAAAAAAAGAACTTGTAAAAACTCTGATTGTCCTCTTTTCTTCCTTTCAGTGGTGGGATCAGCAAGTTGATTTCTATACTGCTTTCTTACATCATTTGGCACAATTAGTGCCAGACATTTATTTTGCTGAGATGGACCCAGATTTGGAAAAGCAAGAAGAGAATGTACAAATGTCAATATTCAGTCCTTTGGAGTGGTACTTATTTGGAGAGGATCCGGATATTTGCTTAGAGAAGTTAAAGCACAGTGGAGCATTCCAGTTGTGTGGGAAGGTTTTCAAAAGTGGAGAAACAACATATTCTTGTAGGTAAGTATCAGAAATGTGTAGGCTTGGTTATGATTCACAGTTTATCGTTTGCAGCATGCCTGTTCCTCAGCGTCCTTTTCCTAGTTCATCGCTGCCTATAGCAGACTTATTCTGAAGTTCCTTTATTTTATACTTTAAATCTGGTTTTGCTCATGTAACTTGATTTTTAATATGTGACTCCCTGTTAAACACCTCTCTCTTTTGTTCTGTTCCTTAGAAGTATCTAAGAAATAGATCTTTGTTTTGTGTACGTGTAATGTAGTCAGCAGTCTCTAAAACTTTTGAGATCAGGTATATTTCAGAATTCTAAATACTTCCTCAACAACAGTTTATTAGAACCTTGTAATCAAACAGATTTGATTTCTGCAAGAGATCTACGAGTATTCACAAAGTTATAAATACTCATAAGTCTGCAGTCACATGTCATACCAGACATACAAACATGTGCAAATATATATATTTAAAGTTTTTACCACTTAGATTCTGTTGCCTGTGCTGAACTAGAACTCACTGTGGGATGAGCCCACTATCCAGGTTTCATACATATATTAAAAATGTATATTGTATATAAAGATCTGATATATAAAAAATATATGGGTTATATATAAATAAACATATGTATATAACAAAATAGAATTTGTTTTTCATCACTGACTGAAATTTGGCGTAAGCTCACAAAGTAATAAAACCTTCTAGAGGTTTTGGTTTTCAGAGATGTAGGTCAAAGGTTGTGTGGGAACAGCTGGAATATAGTTGAATGTAAAAGGTCAGTTTATGGAAACTGGAGGCAGGTGTAGGCTTTTGATTTTGGTAAAGGAACTGTCTTAAATGTCATTGTAAATCAGAGAAGTTTTTTACTCTGCATTCCTGCCTGAAGTTTTTGTTTTGTTGTTTTTTATTTTAAAGTTGTTATTTGTTGTTTGATACAGGGTCTTGCCATATAGCCTTATTTGACCTGGAACTCACTATGTAGACCAGGATGGCCTCAAACTCATAGAGATCCTCTTGGGACTTAAATGTCCACCTCTATGTGCACACCTCCAGCAGAATTTCTTTTGACTTCTAGATATTAGCACCACTTTCTGCTTTTCTTCTTTACTTGACGTCCTTTAGGTTACGACTTGACTTTTTAGCCTTTATCGTCTGTGCTTGCCTGGCACTGTAGGCCTCACTGAGTGTGTATAGTTAGGAGTATTGTGGGTTTATTTTTCCTGTATCTTACAATGTTTTTATTTTGTGTGTTTTTCCTGCATGTGTGTCTCTGTACCATATATCTACTTGGGACCCAAATAATCTCGAAAAGAGGCCCTCTAGAACTGGAATTAGAGGCAGTTGGGAGCTGTCTCTAGAACTGGAATTAGAGGCAGTTGGGAGCTGTCATATGGCTGCTGAGAATCAAGCCCAGGTCCTTGGAAGAGCAGCCAATGTTCTTAACCACTGAGCCATCAGTCCTAGTTAACAGTTTTCAAAAACTCAATTTTTGAAACAGTTTCCTGTTAATTCTCTCAGAGAAAAAAAGTTAGCTCTTGTATTTGTATTCTGTTTTGTTATGTTGTATAGTAATTTATTTTTTCTTTTATAAATTTTAAACCAAAGCTCATTTTCAACTAAAGCATATAACATTTGTGGCCCTCATCTTTCTAAAATTTCTTGGAAGCATTGTGACATGGTTTCATGTAGAAACCATGATTGCTGTTAAATATCCCGCAAAATGTAGGATAGTTCCCTCTACTCCAACAAAAAAATTACTAATTAATTGAAAAGTGTCAGTAGTGCTGAAGAAAATTATTAAGAGATTTACAATTGAATAAGGTCAAAATGGATAAGTGACTCTGGGGTACCCAGCTCCAAATGATAGACCTACGGTGTAGCCTTTATACCTACAGAACCATCCAGAAAAGGAGGCAACAGGGCGGGGGAGTTTAAGTGGCTCAAGACCAGGACACCCGCTACTAGATAGTGTCTTCTAAACATAATAAGGAAATCACACCTATGAAATCTCAATAGTACAGTTTCCTGAACAAGACCTGCATAATGATAGCACCAGTGGTATGTCAGCCGGGACCAGAAAGGGAAGTCTGCTTTCTCTAGGAACAAACTCCCTGGTAGGTTATCCAATCTTGGTGGTCAGCCCGAAACACATATGGGCAGGGTATGTGTGTGCTAGTAATAAAGTAGAAGTAATGAACTTAGGAGGAGTGGAGGAGTACTTAGAATAAGTTGGAGGGTAAAGAGGGAGGCATATAGATTTTGTAAAATGCAATGCTTGTATGAAATCTTAAAAAAAATAAAATTTAGTTTGGAAACTGCTTTAAACAGAGTAGATTATATATCTTTACTGAGACTTTTACAAAATTTGAGGTCCTGTCAGCTGTGTAAGTTTTATCCTCTTTTCCCTGCTCCACTTTCTCTATCTCCAGTCCTAGAATTACATGTGTGTGTGTGTGTGTGTGTGTGTGTGTGTGTGTGTGTGTTTGAGATAGGGTCTTAGTATATAGCCCCAGCTAGCCTTAAACTCACTAGAGGTACAGATGTGTGCCAGCACACCCAACTCTAATTTTTATTTTTAAACTTTTTAATTTTGTCTCTTCAAATATTTAAAAATTTTAATTCTGTACCTTGTAGTAATTTAGGTTATTGTTGTATTTCTCTGAAAATGTGAAATGGAATTATGTGTTGTAAAAGCACTTAAGGGAGGGCAAAGAGGGACTGGGTGTGTCTCCATGACTCCATGCTTATTCTTACGTGCTAGGTACTGCTCAGGGTATTTGGGACCCATCAACATATAACCAATGAGTCTTATTGAAACCTCAGTGACAGTGCACAGTGTTTGTGAAATGTACATGTAAATTAGAAGGCAACAATGGCAGATAATGAACAAAAACAATTTTCCTACGGTTTTCCACAGAATTAACAGTTTAAAAGCCAGGTAAAGCTCAACATTATAAACTGAACATCCTATGAACTCAAGTGTGTTAAGAAATGAGGCTAAATTATGGCTGCAGCGTTGCCTCTTTTTCATAGTGTTCTTAGAACTCAGCTTTTTGGGGCATTCAGTGTCATTTTGTTCACCACACAGGAAGCTCACTCATTGTGTAGTCATACCTTAAGTGTCAGTGCAAGTTGGTTTTTTGGAGTTTAATTCTTTATTTTTTTTAGGGATTGTGCAATTGATCCAACGTGTGTGCTCTGTATGGACTGCTTCCAGAGTAGTGTTCATAAAAACCATCGTTACAAGGTATGAAAGCTATATACATAAAATCACTTAGTGGGAATCTGATGACCACCTGGTCCAAGTTTTTGAACTGTTTTATTTTCTGCTAAATAGCTCTGATATGTATCTTTAATTATACTTGGATAATGTATGAAGCAATTATACCAATTTGAGATTTTTAAATTGTATATATGAGTTCCAGTTTCCTACATTCTTGGACAAATTGACTCTTTGTAAGTTGTTATAAAATTATCAGTTCTCAGGAAACTCCTGAGCACAGTAGACAATGTATCAGTTTCCAAACTTAGTTCTTCTTGTGTTCTCTTAATAATGGGGGTGAGGCTTTGCCTTTTCTGTTGAATTATTAGACAGTTTTGTTATTAGAGCTAAAATGTATTTCTCATATAATAATGCTGGTTTTGTATTCTGGGTTCAAACAGACATAATGATTCATGTTTCTCTTTGTATATATGATATGCCTCAAGTGCTCTGTAAACAACATTTTGAAGTTACAGAGTCCATATCTTTTGTAAACTTGAAAGTTCTAGGCCAGCACAGGTTACATATATAGAAAAAGAGGCTTTTGAATAACAAAGAAAAAATTATGTTTATAAGCCTAAAAGTACTCTCTTCAAAGGAGAGTACCCAGAAAGTGGGTCATTTTTATAGTTGCTCACATAGAGAGCTTTTTAATAGTATTGAAATCCCCTCTGTCTGGACTCCAAGTTAGTATTGTTCATTTCCTTGTTAAACTTTGTAAATGGCTTCTACCTTGTATAGATTCTCTGACAAGGTATTCTTTATAAGAGAAAGAAGCACAGTTGTTAACCATGGGAAGGAATCAGGAGGGATATGTAATGTGCCAGAGAAGGGGATAGGGGAGAAAGGGGCAACTGCCAGCCGAAAAGCTTATTTATATTCCTTATTATCAAGTTTTCCTAGATCCTTTTCAGTATATCGAGTAGGTAAATACCTCATTTTATTCCTGTTGGGGTTGGACTTCGAGCCTTATACAAGGTTGGCAAGCACTCTGTCGTGGAGCTGGTTTGCTGTCCTTGTATGTTATCTTGCAGTGCTGGAGGTTGAATGCAGTGTGCTTTGTACACACTTGTCAGGCAAGAGCTCTGTCGTGGCACTGCAACCAGTAAATTCAGTCTTTGAGCTAATGAGAACTGAGCTTAGACTGCGTACATGCTAGGCAGATGCTGTACCACTGAGCTGTATCCCCAGCGCTAATACTTTTTTAATTCTATAATATGTGTGTGTATGTTTTGTGTGTTTCTGAGACAGGTTGTCATTCTGTAAAATGAGCTCAAATTTTGTTTCTTTGTTGTTCTCAAACACTGTCTTAGGCTCTTCTGCCACTGAAGGGTTTCCCTGGTCCTCCATGAATGTATTTTTCATGTTCAGTACAATGTTGCTTTAGACCAATGGTTCTCAACCTGTGGATCTCCACCCCTTTTGGGGGTCACCTAAGACTATAGAAAACACAGATGTTTACATTGTGATTCATAACAGTAGCAAATACAGTTATGAAGTAGCAATGAGGATAATCCTATGGTTGTGGTCACCACAGCATAGCGACTGTGCTAAAGGGCCGCAGTGTTAGAAGGTTCAGTAGCATTGGTTTACACAAACACAACGTGTGATGCTGAGAGCAGAACCTAGCATCTGTACTGTATACTTAGGCCGCTCTTGAACTCGTGGCAGTCCTCCTGCTTCAGCTTCTCAGGTGCTAGAATTAGAGGTGTGAAGCACCTCACTCAGTTTCATACTTTTTTTTTCTTAAAACTTTTTTATTTTGCTTATTTTATTTTACTTATTTACATGTGTGTTTTTATTCATGTACATATGGAAAAAAAAGTATGTCTGAGACTTGGTCTGTAGAGATAGATTGTTTGAGGTTGAAGGATTTGGGCTTTTAATTTTGAAAGACACCCTCCTGCCCAATTTCTATTTCTGTAAAAGGAATAAAAAATGTCCTATCTGAGTCATGTTTCAGTGTGCGCAGCTGGGTGATAAGTTATAAACGCTCATACTGTGGACCCATTTCCATTGTCCAGCTCCATGCTTCGTTTCCCTTTGTGAAAACAAACCTATTAAGTGGTGGCTCTCCTGTCCTTGCTTTTCTCCAGGTAGCTGTCATTCTATTTCCTGTCTCTGTGACTGTGACTTCTGAAAGTGCCTCTGCTGCTGTTGAAATCAGGCAGTGTTTACCTTTTGTGTCTGGCTTGACTTGCATAAAGCTCTCAAGTTCAAATGCCGCATAATATCATACGTTCCTTCCTTTTTAAGTTTGAATAAGATTCTACTATATAGCATCACATTTTGATTATCTGTGTTTCTATTGATGGACTCAGGTTGTTCCACAAAATTTTGATAGATTTAGGTGAGGTCTTTTCCTGTGTTACTAGGCTAATTTATACCTTCATTAAAAGGGTGTGGGTTAAGGCTGAGAGATGGCTCAGTGGTTAAGAGCACAGGCAGCTCTTGCAGAACATCCAGGTTTGATTCTTAGTACCCACACGACAGCTCACAGCCATCTGTAACCCCAGTCCTCAGAGATCTGATGTCTTCTGACCTTTGTGGGTACACAAAGATACAAGCAGGCAAAATACCTCCACATGTGAAATAATAAATCTAAAAAGAAAACAAAAGGTATGGGAGCTGGGCGTGGCGGCAGGCTCCTGTGATTCTTGTACTAGGGAGTGAGGCAGGATCAGAGCTCATGGCCTCACTGGGCTATATAGAAAGTCCTGTCTCAAACTGACAAAAGAGATGTGGGGATGCTGCCTTTCCATTAGCTTCTTTTCATAGTTTAGTTGCACAGGGCTTCTTGTTGTCCTCATTGCTTTGTTTGGTTTTTTTCCTTTGGTTGTTGGGATTGACAATCAATACATTGTAGCCTGAATAAAATCTAACCTGTGACTTTTGTGTGAATTGCAAGCTAACTAAGAAAGGTTTTTGTAATATTGAAGGGCTTAAAGTGTGGCCCACAGGTGGGCTCCTGCTTCCTGACTGTGTGTGTGTGCAGGGAAGTTCTGAGAAAAGGTGCAGGTCATGTCGTTTTCATTGTCTTCTGAGTTAGCACATTTGTGGTTTTCCCCTAGGAGCACTGAAGGAAAATGATGGTAGTTGCTGCAGGACATTAATGCAAATGAAGATTTTTGTTTTGTTTTGTTTTTGTTTTTCGAGACAGAATTTCTCTGTTCCTGGCTGTCCTGGAACTCACTCTGTAGACCAGGCTGGCCTCGAACTCAGAAATCCGCCTGCCTCTGCCTCCCAAGTGCTGGGATTAAAGGCATGCGCCACCACTGCCCGGTGCAAATGAAGATTAATGTAAACTGTATTATGTAATTCCTACTGTGTATCGTTGTATTGATGTTTAAAGATTTATATAGTAAAAAATGAAAATTTATACTCGAGCATTCTAGATTGTAAAGGATAATTTTACTTTCTAATCTGTTCTCCATTGGTTCACATTTAAAAAACTATTATTTCTAAAATATGTGGTTACATTTTTAAAACTTGTACATTAGAAGGCCCATTTTTAAAAAAATTATCTGTAATCTTTTTTTTTTTAAGTCCGATTGTTATCCCCTTCCTGGTCTGCCCTCCAACAGTTCCTCATCCGTTCTTCCTTTCCTGTCTCCAAGATAGTACCCTCCCCCCACCCCGAGCCCCCCACTCCCTGGGGCCTCAGGTTCTTCAAGGGTTAGGTGCCTCTTTTCTCACTGAGGCCAGACCAGGCAGTCCTCTGATATATACGTTTGGAGGCAGTGTATACTGCCCAGTTGGTGGCTCAGTGTCTGAGAGGTCTTGGAGTCCAGGTTAGTTGAGACTGCTTGTCTTTCTATGGGCTCACCCTCCTCAACTTCTTCCAGTCTTCCCCTAATTTAACCACAGGGGTCCCCAGCTTCTATCCATTAGTTGGGTGTAAGTATCTGCATCTGACTCATTCAGCTGCTTGTTGGGCCTCAGAGGGCAGTCATGCTAGTCTCCTGTCTGGAAGTGCACCATAGCATCAGTAATAGTGTCAGGCCTTGGACCCTTCCCTTGAGATGCATCCCAATTTGGACCAGTCACTGGACCTCCTTTCCCTCAGTTTCTTCTCCATTTTTGTCCCTTCACTTCTTTTAGACAGGAACAATTCTGGGTCAGAGTTTTTGACTGTGGGATGGCAACCCCATCTCTCCACTTAATGCTCTGTCTTTCTACAAATTCCCTCTCCCCACTAGTTGGGCATCTAAGGTCCCTCCTTTTGAATCCTGAGTGCCTCGCACCTCCCAGGTCTCTGGTACATTCTAGAGATTCCCCTTGTCTGACCTCTGGAGGTTGCCTGTTTCTATTCTTTCTGCTGGCCCTCAGGGCTAGAAGGCCCATTTTTTGTTACAGTGAAATATTCAAGTGGTTGGTATTTCTTAGGTAACTAACTAAAATGATTTTTTTTTTAAAAAAAATCCTGATTCTGTTACACTAAATATCGCTAAGAAGTGTTAGTGAATATTATTTGGATCAACTTTCTTACTTTTCATTGCTTTATAATAAAATATGGCCCCATGAAAAACTCATTTGTTATTTATTAGATGCATACTTCTACTGGAGGAGGCTTCTGTGACTGTGGAGACACAGAAGCATGGAAAACTGGCCCCTTTTGTGTGGATCATGAGCCCGGAAGAGCAGGTACTACAAAAGAGGTAAGAAGCTTAATTGACGTTTTAAATTTTCTGAAATGTAATGAGTATAAGTGTTATCATCAAGGTGGGAACATGGTAACATTCAGGCAGGCATAGTACAGGCAGAGCTGAGAGTCCTACATCTTCATCTGAAGGCTGCTAGCAGAATACTGGCTTCCAGGCAGCTAGGATGGTCTTAAGAGTCCACACCCACAGTGACACACCTACTCCAACAAGGCCACACCTACTCCAGCTGGGCCACACCTTCTAATAGTGTCACCTCCCTGGGCCAAACATATACAAACCATCACATGGGTTAAGAGTGATTCCATTTAGAATCCAATATTTTTGTTGTAAAAGTTAATTTTAAGAATGTTTTGTTTTTCTACTCTAAAATGTTCTCTAGAGGAAATGAATTCACACATACCCAAAATGAATTCTACATACTTTTTGTTAAATAGTCAACTAGATAAAAGCTGGGCTGTGCTAGTGCCTTTAATCCCAGCACTCAGGGGCAGAGATAGGCCTAGTCCATAGAGTTCCAGGACAGGCAGGGCTACACGGAGAAACCCTGTCTTAAAGGGAGGGGCAGAGAGAGTGAGAGAGAGAGTGTGCATGAGTCGGGGAGGGGTGGCGAGATATTATGTATGGTCCAAAAGAACAAAAAGAAGTTGTTAATAGATAAAAACAGAATGCAATGAATTTGAAAACAGAATGAACATTTGATTCAGTTTTTCATTGCTTTTCTTAAAGGAAAAAGACAGATAGACTCGGTGGATACATCTTAGTCTAGAAAGGAACTTGAGGAAGTCTAGACATAGATACTTAAGATATCAGGTAGGAAGAAAATATAGGACCAGAGATGCAGATGAATTGCGGGAACCCCAAAACTGCTGAAGGGTCTTGCCTAATATGCATCAAAATGAATTGTTGGTTTTGGTTTTTTGATACAGGGTCTCTCTCTTTTTGGGGGGGAGGGGGTTGGATTTTTTTTTTCTTTCTTTATGTATGTCTGCCTGTATGTGTGATTGTTCCAACCTGTGCTCCATCTCTGAAATTTGTCCTTAACCCTTGGTCTTGGTCTACTGTGGTTTTGTTTTTTTTTTGTTTTTTGTTTGTTTGTTTGTTTGTTTGTTTTTGGTTTTTTGGATTTGGTTTTTTCGAGACAGGGTTTCTCTGTGTAGCCCTGGCTGTCCTGGAGCTCAATCTGTAGACCAGGCTGGCCTCAAACTCAGAAATCCACCTGCCTCTGCCTCCCAAGTACTGGGATTACAGGTGTGCGTCACCACCGCCCTGCTTGTGGTTTTGTTTTATTTCCAGAATTTGGTTTGGCTCTTTTTTTAAGCATCTGTTTCCTTACCGAATTCTCCCTTCATGTTTCTTAATTTTCCCTCAAAATTGCTGATACTTTCATCTGTTTCATAACTCTCTTGTGCTGATCCTACTGACTTCTTAACCTGTTTATTGAAGTCCTTCCTGCATATGGTTGTTGATCCTGTTTTAGAAATGGACTCTAAAATCTCTAAGCCTTTCAGTTAGGTCATTATCTTTGTGTTGGTGCTGTGAGTTTGTGGAGTGTGTTGTGGTGCTGTCTTTGGCGTTCTTTTGCTGGGCTTGCACATCCATTGGAAGGGAAATGGCCTTGAGTTCTTCCTCACTCTTTCTTGCAATTTTGCTCACTTGTTACATTTTATGTAATTCCCTGCTGTACTGTCTTTCTGAAGGAATGGTTTGACAAGGGTCACGGTGTAGGTGCAGGAAACACTTCTGTGCTTTACCTTTGTCCCTAGTGCAGCTTCGTGCTTCAGGCGCTAAGGTGCTGCCTGAAGAAACACGCTTCATAGTTGTTTTTTGGTTTGGGGACTAAGGGTATCTGAAGTCAGGAAGTGAGGAGGGAATGGGGAAAAGGTGAGAGGAGAAGTAAGAATAATCAGGATGTGTGAGTTAGAGGGATGAAAAATAGAGTGTATGTTAGGTTTAGAGAAAATATCCTGTTGCTGACTGGTTGTGCGTATCAGTGGGTGTCCTGAATGCCATTGCTTTGTTCATATTTGTTTGTTTGATACAAGCTCGGACTATGAAGCTCAAGCTGGCCTGAGACATGCTAAGGCCCCTAACTACACTGATCATTCTGCCTTAGCCTACAAGGGGGTTACAGGAGATTGTTGTCTGTTTACCTCCTGAAACAAGGGCAAAGGTTTCAATTTACTGAGAATGTTGTAATGGAGGGAATCTGCCAGACAGTAGGAAAAGTATTTATTGGATTATGAGTTACTTTTTAGTATATACACCCCTTAAAATGATACTTATACACCATCAGTCAGGATTGGGTGGGGCCTTGGGTGCCCTTTTCCCTTGATAAAATGTTGAGAAGCCTGGTCTTGTGCAAGCCTTGTGCATGTGACTACAGCTGCTGTGAGTTCACAGGCAGTGGCCATGGCATGTCCTGGGGCATCCTTTTACCACACAGCACCTATTCTCCTGTTCTTACATTTTTGTTCCCCCTTTCTTCGGCAGTGTTCTCTGAGCCCTGGAGGGTGGGATCCAATGTCTCACTTAGGCCTGAGCACTCATTGTCAATCATTTCCTGTTGGTAGTTGGAGCACTATGAGCTTCTGCATTAGCTGCCTCCCACAGCTATAAAACACTTCTCTAAGGAGGGCAGAGAGCAACACTAATAAGTGCATATAAACATGAACATTAGTAGCAGTTTCATATTCTTTTGTGTTTTGTGAGTCAGGGCCTCACTCTAGTCAGTGTTGACATTGCACTCATGGCCGCCCTCCTGCCTCAGCCTTCCAGATGCTGAAATTACGAGCATGAGCCACAATATACAGCTCAAATTGTACACTTAAGTGAATACATTGTAGTGGTACATTTTATGTCACAATAAAGTTGTTATTAACAGCTTACTTAGGAAACAGTCTTAGTTAAAATCTTTAATCTGGAAAAACCTTTAACTTCTATAAACTTCTAGTTTATAACAACAAACAGTGCTATGAAGAAAAGCATGGAACATAGGTGTTTGGCTTTGCTTCTGTGTTTTGTCTTTTTTTTTGTTTGTTTTTGTTTTTTGTTTTTTTGGGTTTTTTTTGGTTTTTCGAGACAGGGTTTCTCTGTGTAGCTCTGGCTGTCCTGGAACTCACTCTGTAGACCAGGCTAGCCTCGAACTCAGAAATCTGCCTGCCTCTGCCTCCCAAGTGCTGGGATTACAGGTGTGTGCCACCACCGCCCGGCTTTAGTAACCTTTCTTATTACAAATACATATCAAAGTACTGAAGGTAAATGTCATGACTGTGTTTTACCTTAAAATATTTGAACAAGATAAAGCATATATGGAAAAATGTTTCATTGTTAAGTTTAGATAAAAGTATTTGAAAGGGGGGATATGCTTTTCTGTTTAAAGTTTTTACTAATAAAAATGTAAAAAAAAAAAATCACTGAATTGATTAACCCTGAAGAAGTAAAAACTTATAAATTGCTCCAGAGTGTGGGAGAAAGGAAGGGAGCCTTACAAACTTGTTCTAGGAAGTTGGAACACACTGGGGTCAGATCTACCAAGATGTGCCATTCTAGATGAGTCTTACTAACAGCTTCATGCTGAAGCCCCAAGTGCAGCTTTAGCAGGTGAATTCACCCATGTAAGAATACAAGGTGTCTATTTTTACTTTGCTGAAGAAACGCCTTCTTGGAACTCACCTGTGAAGGTGTTTGTGCCAGCATATTTGGGGACTGCTGTCTTGGAAAGCATTCTCAATTTTTTTTCAGGGATATTTGCCTCAAATAAAATCCAATCAAATCGCAATTCATGTTGGAGTATAAAGTAGCTTCACCTGATGTAATTGTCATCTGGGAGGCTTACTGCTAAATAAGCTCACCCTTTCTAGTTCTTTCTGAACTCTGGCTGGGTACCAGACTCCTCTTCAAACTCCTCTCCAAGCTGACTGATTCAATCTGGCTTCTCTCAGCTTCTCACTGAATTGCTCTGCTTGGTCTCAAACTGAACTCTGGCAGTTTGTTCTAATCTTCTGATTTCTTTTTATTCTCTGGTTTCAACTGCTTCTGGGGGCCTGCACTGAACTGCATGAACTCAGGAAGGAACTCAGCTCCACTGCACTGCACTCACTGCACTGACTCCCAACTGACTCCCTCTCTGTCCCTGGGCTCCTCTTAAATTGCTTCTCTTTCATGTGCTTCTCTTGAGAGTTGGGAGTATCCTATTTCTGACTCATTCTGTCAAATCTTTCCCTGATTCATTACTTTGTTTGCTCCTCAATTAGCCACTTTTCAAACATGGCCTCTTCCTTCTACAAACGTGCCAGTGTGCGCTAACGGCTTGTCTGTATTCCAGCCAGAAGGGTTAAAGGTGTATGGCATGTCTGGATCACACTGACCTAGGTCTTTGGATGTGATCCCTTGTCAGGGCAGCCATGTCATTGGATTAAAATTCATCTACACTGGAGCTCAGTGTTTCAGAATCCTTCTGTTGACCCTGTTCTGGAAGAACTGCCAATCAGATGAACTAGACTGAGCCAAGATATGTAAATATTGCAAACAACAAGGTGACATAGTCATGATTGCAAGCCAAAAATAAAAATAAAAAATAAAAAAATAAACCTGAAGAAAATTAACCTAAAAGAACTGAGAAACTTCGGTACAGTTTACGAAGATTTCTAGTCTATTTTTGTTTGTTTATATGTTTGTTGCTCTCTCAGACAGCTAGCCTGAAACTCAGGTCCCTCCCAAGTATAGCCTTCCAGTTGCTGGGACTGTATCTGTTTACTACTGTGTGCATTGGAATAAACAAGCAACAGTAAAATGTCTGCTTTTTTTTATTTAATATATTTAACAAGTATTTTTTGATTAGCCATATGAGCAATAATGCCTTTAGGAGATGGAATGGGAGATGTTTATGATAGAAAACAATAAAATGCTTAGGTGGGGAGCGAAGAATTATGCTAGACTCATTCGTTCATTCATTCATTCATTCATTCATTCTTGAGACAGGGTCTCTGCATGTAGTCATGCCTAGTCTGAATCTCACAGAGATCAGCCCCATTCTGCGTCCAAAGTGCTACTATTAAAGACATGTCTCACATATCCAGGAAGCTAGCTTTATTTTTAGAAATCTGAATTCATTCTCAAATCTGATATTGAACATTTTGAAGTAAAAAAATTAGATTGGGAAAGTAATCAATATTCTGAAAGTGTTTATCTGGAGGTGAGAGCAGGCTGCTTTAGGTAGCAGGTTAACTCCTGCAGCACCATGGTTTCAGCATTTATCCTCTCTGCCTTGGTGAGTGTGATATCCATATTCTGACAGGTACATGTCATTGTGCCAAGCTTACTGGAGCATCACCAGGCATAAACAGACCTAACTAATAACATGAAGTGAGGTGTGGAGCATTGAAGAGAGGCTCCTTTAGTATGCAAGTAAAAGCAGTTCCTCTCATATTTCTGGTTGTTTATTTTCTTGTTTTGTTTTTTTTTTCATTGTTTTCATTAACTTCTGATTCTCTTGTTCCAGTTGAGTTTATTTCTAAGATGCAAATGCTTTTCTTGAAAAATTCTTTCAAAAGCACTAGGTGGAAGCAGAAGAGGTTTTCAACTCTTCATCTGAGAATATGTTTATAAATGGTCAAAAGAAGATGTGAAGGAGGAAAAGGATGAGCAGGAATGTTGTGTTCCAATGCTGATATTAGTACCTTTGACACTTTCTCTCTTTAACAAAGACCTCTGGACACACTGTTCAGAGAGGTGACTTGAAGAGGGAGTAAAACCAAAATTATAGACCATTGGTGAGAAGACATAAATGGTATTAAAGAGAAGAGAGTGACTTGGGTAGTTTACCATCCTAACCATAGGAAAGCATATAGTTTAGCTGTAGTAAGTATGCTCACATTCAAGTTTTTTGTTTTGCTTTATTTTGTTCTTGCCTTGCATCACTGAATCTCTGTACACAGCCAACACTCGTCTTCTCCTCCTCCAGAAGTCCCTCCCTCTCTTCCCAGCCCCTGGTCATCTAGTCTCTCCTCTCCGCTTCAGCAACTGTGCCACTGCACACACTTTGTGTGATCAGAATGTACCCTTCCGTCTCCTTCCCTTCCCTGCCTGCCTTTTCTCTTCTCTTTTCTTTCTTTTCTTGGTTTGTTGTGCCGAGGATCAAACTATGCTCATCCTGGGCAAAAGTTTACCACTGAACTTCACCTCCAGCCCTGTTCCTTTTTGTTATCAATACTTGCTTGTGAGTACTTTTCAAGTGACTGTGAGACTTGGTTGAAATAAGATATGAGTTTTTCAAGCTATAATGGATAGCCAGTTGTTACATGGTATTATCATAATGAAGCCATTCAGAAAGACAGTGAAGAGAATTTACAGGGGAAAATATGAAGGTATTCCATAGTCTGTGTCTCTTTTTGTCATCTGTAACATCAATTTTATACCAAGAGCTTATGAACTCAACTTGAATGGATTCCTAGTGGATATTGAAATGAACTCACTGATTATTTTAAATACTTAATAACATCTTCCTTACCCATTTATGTGGATATAATCTCTGTATATGTTTGCTGTTGTTTCCTCATAGACCTTGAATTTCCCATTGAATGAAGAGGTAATTGCTCAAGCCAGGAGAATATTCCCTTCGGTGATAAAGTACATTGTAGAAATGACTATATGGGAAGAAGGAAAGGAATTACCTCCTGAACTGCAGATAAGGTGGGAGCTGTCACAAGCCACAGGTTTATCGATGCTTATTTACATTGCCAAGCACTGCTGGATACCTGTGTTCGTGGTCCTTCCTTCATGTCTGCCTTCCTGCCTGCTTTCCTTCCTTCCCTCCTTCTGTTTGTTCATTCTCTCCCTCCTTTTCTCCCTTCCTCCTTCCCTCCCTCCTTCCTCCTCTCCTCCCTCTGTTTCTTTCTTCCTCCCTGCCGAAGCTCTTCTAGAATTTATTATGATTTTGGAATAGATATAAACACAGGCATCTACTATTTTGTAGAATAGTTTTATATGCCCAAGGCAAGAGTGGGTATGGACTCCTCAACAGGGAATTACATAATAGCCTTTCTCCTATGCTCTGGGAATTGTGTGCTAGGATCACTGCAGGCATCAGGATTTAATTTGTTTTTACATAAAACTCAGTAGTTTTAACAGCTATAAGTCTTCCATTGATAATAAGTAATAGTTTTTAACTTTTCAAAAAGTTTTTTTTTAAACTTAATTGAAAAAGGAGGCAGAGACAGGAGAATATCTATGAATTCAGGACTAGTCTATTCTACATAACAAGGTCCAGGTCAGACAATTATGTGGTGAGACCCTGTCACAAAGGAATAAAAGGAATTCTGGATATGGTAGTATAGTTCAGGCCTTGTTGGACTATTTCTACTTGTATAGTACTCAAGAGTTTTACAGAACTACAATATAAATCCATATATAAATTTATTTATTTATTCATTCATTGGTGGTAATATTATTTTGGGGGGGACTTTATTATATAAGAAATAATTAATAATTTTAATGACATAAAATATACTTTTTTCTTGTGTTGGTCATAAACTTCTTTTGTTGTTGTTGTTGTTGTTTTGAGACAGGGTTTCTCTGTGTAGCCCTGGCTGTCCTGGAACTCACTCTGTAGACCAGGATGGCCTTGAATTCAGAAATCCGCCTGCCTCTGCCTCCCAAGTTCCGGGATTAAAGGCATGAGTCACCACCACCTGGCTGGTCATAAACTTCTTGAGGAAATAAAAGTATTGAGAAGTTTTATCTGTAGGTTCTTGAATTTCAAATAGATGATAATGACAGTTCTTTAAAGAAATTTTGTATCAATAAACACAGTATAGATACATCTTAGCACAAACACTAGTGCTTGGATATCATTTGCGGGTAGAAAACACTGGACATAGATTTTCCTTCTTGTCCCTCTTGCTGCTTAGTTGTGTTGTGACCATGAATACCTCTTTTGTCCATCTGAACTCATGTTTCTTCCTTGGAGAATGGACATGGGGGTGGGGGTGGGGCAATTCAAGACAGTTTCTCTGTGTAACAACCTTGGTTGTCCTGGAACTCACTTTGTAGACTGGGGTGTCCTTAATCTCACAGAGATCTGCCTTTGGTCCTGAGTGCTGGGATTAGAGTCATGTACCACCATACACGGATTAATAGGACTTTTGAAAGGCATATTAAAGAAGATTTAAAGCTGACGGTATATAATCTACAAACTTTTTACATATTGCCTGAGATTCCCATATAACTCTGGAATGTAGATAATATCTTTCTAGAGGCAGACAAAGGTAGCAAATCTAAGAAGGTCAGTAGTTTATCTGAAATCCTGTAGAGAAAGTGGGAGTGCTGAAAACAAAACAAAACAAAAGCAAAAAACCCTCCACCTTGCTCTCATAAAACTGTAATAACAATATCACAGATTTCCTTTTATTTAGGCCTATGCCAGTATGAGTTTATGTGCACTGTGTGCATGCCAGAGGGTTTACGGACGGTTTTAAGCTGCTCATGTAGGTATTGGGACCTTGACTTGGTACCTACAAGAGCAGTATTTGGTTTGTTGTTGTTGTTGTTGTTTTTGGTTTTTTTGGCTTTTTTTTTTTTTTTTTTTTTGGTTTTTCGAGACAGGGTTTCTCTGTATAGCCTTGGCTGTCCTGGAACTCACTCTGTAGACCAGGCTGGCCTTGAACTCAGAAATCTGCCTGCCTCTGCCTCCCAAGTGCTGGGATCACAGGCATGTGCCACCACAGCTGGCACGTAGTATTTGTTTTTAGCCAATTAGCCATCTCTCTAGTCTAGATTGTCAGGTCTGGTATCACTTAGACAAGTACAAATATAAAATCTGGTTATCTATCATTGCCTGCCGGAAGGTTCCAAGCCTGAATCATGTCTTTCCCATTGTGTGAGGCAGCCTATGAGGAGAGGAGAGAGTGGAGAAAAAGCAGAGAGAAGAACATCTGAGGAAAGAATACTTAATGATTTTGTTTTGTTTTTTGGAAACGGGATCACATAGTGTTATCCAGTCTTTACTCAAGCTTGTGGGTGCAGGTAATTCATGTCTCAGCCTCCCAAGCATCTGTGTGCTGCATTCCTTGATGGGGTTCTTTTTAATTCCATAGCACCATGCTATTTAAAAATCATATCATATATCAATATTACAGTGTTATCTCTCTGCTGATAGGAAACTGTGTAGTGCTGCTTTAGAATATATGACTTTTTTCACTTGCTTTATTATTTGACTATCTTTTTTAAATAGGGAGAAAAATGAACGATATTATTGTGTCCTTTTCAACGACGAGCACCATTCCTATGATCATGTGATCTACAGTCTGCAGAGAGCTCTTGACTGTGAGCTTGCAGAGGCGCAGCTGCACACAGCTGCCATTGACAAAGAGGTTCGTGACCTGCATGTGGCTTACACTGCCTACTTATACCCACTTCTGGCATTCAGGTGTCAACTGCTTGTTAAAAAAATGGTCCATTATAGACTTAACTTCTCTGGGCATGAGGTAACTGTTTCCCTCTTGAACTCGTAGCAATTGTGATTACCTGAGCAGGATTAGGTATGTCAGTGTAGCATCATGGATAGGGGAAGGGAGTATGTGAGGCCCCACTCCTCCCTGAGGACTGGCAGCAGTTAGTGGTTGCTGGGGGTTTTCTTCAGTGATATTGTCACTAATAAGTTGTTCATATTCCTGGAAATAACTCCGTGCCCTTGATCACTCAAGCAGCTATAGTTAAATTCATCAACTTAACAAATAAAAAGACACAAACATAGGAGAGGATTTGTTTGGAAGAGAAGGGTTTTGGCATGAGAGAGGGCAGGATAAGAGATGATAATGGGGGTTGAAATGACCAAATTTATTATATACATGGCGTTGTTGAAAACTTAAAATTTTTGTCTGGGATTTGGTCTTGGATTTTGCCCAATCTGGATAAATGCTTTCCCATTGAACTACATTCTTAGTTCTTGGAGGTGTTTGTTTTGAGACAGGATACTTGTAGCCCAGCTGGCCTTAAACTTGATAGGTAGCCGAGGGAGCTAAGGGTGATCCTCAACTCCTGATCTTCCCACCTCCAGTCTGGGATTATGAGGAGTGTGTCAGCCTTATTGGTGTAGCTGCCCCCATGCCATCCCCGACTCTGTCATCGTCATCATCATCATCATCATCATCGTCTTTGTTGTTGTTTTGAGACAGCTCTGACTGTCTTGGAGTTCACTGTGTAGATCAGGCTACCCTCAAAATCATAAGCATTTGCTTGCCTCTGCCCCCTCAGTTTTGGATTAAAGGAGTGTAGCACCAGGCTCAGTTGGCTTAGCCCTTTTTGAGACACAGTCTCATGTAGCCCGGGGTTGGTTTTCAGTTTGAGATCTTCCTGCCTCCTGGTTGCTGAAGTCATTTTTATGGTGTCCTACCTGGACTTAATTGACAGTTCGTCAAGTCCGTGAGTTGTGTTTCTCTCGATTGTGCTTACCATCCCACTGCCTCATTCTCGTTTCTCTTACAATTAGGGTCGCCGGGCTGTCAAAGCAGGAGTGTATGCCACTTGCCAGGAAGCCAAGGAGGAAATAAAGGTAACTTTCTGAATTAGCCACAAAGAGAAGTTCTAGAGGAAACGGAGTTATTTCTAGGAGCCTAAGTAGAAAAGCCAGGTGATCTTATTGTTGCCATGGTTGGTGTCATGAGTAAAAATATGTCTGGAAACTTGGCAGTTGAAGGCTCTACAGCTTCCTTTATGAGGTGTAGGTCACTAAAGCCCCGTTTAGATCCTGTCCTCACTCCCCCTGTCATTCGTAGAGTCACTCGGAAAACGTCTCTCAGCACCCCCTCCATGTGGAAGTGCTGCATGCCGTAGTCATGGCTCACCAGAAGTTTGCTCTGCGCCTCGGCTCCTGGATGAACAGAATGATGAGCTATTCAAGTAGGCACATGCCCTTTTCTTCTGATTTCTAAGGAACTACCGTGTTTTATAAAAATGTTTATCATTGAAATTTCTTGGTTAAGTATCTATTTTGATTGACTTCATCAGGATTACATTTCAAGTGTATAATACCTTAAATTTGTTTTTAAATGCATATCAAATAACATGTTTTATTGGCTTTAGAGTCTTTGGTGACATAATTATTCTTGGCATCAAACATAGCAAGGTTAACTTTAATCTTTTTACATATTATTATAGAAACAAGTTTTAGGAGAAATATCATATGAAGAAAAGTCATTTGACTTCATTCGACTTCCTTTATTTGTAGGTGACTTTAGGCAGATATTTTGCCAGGCCTGCCTCATAGAAGAACCTGGCTCTGAAAATCCATGTCTTATAAGCAGATTAATGCTTTGGGATGCAAAACTTTATAAAGGTAAGTAGACCTCTACTTATGCTTTCTGCAGGGGCAGGGGAAGTTTATAGTTTCATAGGACCAAGGTCTGTCTTATGTGAAATCAGTTATTGAACACGATCCTGATTTGTGTTATTTGTGAAGGTAAGGTAAAATTTTTCTGGTAAAAAATCCAGCAATACTGTCTTTTAACAATAGTGCCTTTCATTTAGAAACAGCCAATTGAAAAGCGTTTACTCAGATTTATGTAATAATGCTTTTATTAAAGCAATGTTTTCACTACTATAACAATCTAAATGAGACATAGAAAGTAAGATGAGAGAGTCTGAAAGGTATGGAAGAGGAAAGGAAAGGAAAGAGTTAGCGTAGTTTGGAGCTAAATGGTTAAAAAAAAAAGAAAGAAAGAAAGAAAGAAAGAAAGAAAGAAAGAAAGAAAGAAAGAAAGAAAGAAAGAAAGAAAGATAGATAAAACAGGGCTGAGCTGAAGAAGTTAGGAAGGAGCACTGCTCTTGTAGAGATCCCAAGTTCAGTTCCCAGTACCAAAGTAGGGGGCTCACAGCAGTCTGTAGCTGCAGCTCCAGGAAATCTGACCTCCTTTTCCATCTCCTATGAACATCTGCACTCAGGCACACATACTGTCACACAGACACCTGTGCATATTAAAAGTAAAATAAAATTTAAAAATATGATGAAAACACAGGTTTGAAGGGATCAATAGTAAGGTGAGTGATGGGAAGAGTTGGTAGTGTCTTGTGTTTAATTCATAATATTGACTGTACTGCATCTTTGAAGCTGTTAGCATAGTAATTAAAAAGCAAAGCAAGACAAAACACCTCTGCTCTTCTAGTTCTAATGCCTGGACTAATTTGTCTCTGTCTTGGTGATGCCCTCACCTTGTGCTTCCTATTGATCTACAGGTGCCCGTAAGATCCTTCATGAATTGATCTTTAGTAGTTTTTTTATGGAGATGGAATACAAAAAACTCTTTGCTATGGAATTTGTGAAGGTAATTGCTGTTTATAACTGTAACATAATTTTTACAAATGAAGTTATAGAAGCAGAGAGATATATATGAAGCTCATTTTAAATTGTAATCAGTTTCTTCATTAAAAATGTATTATTTTATGCAACAATAAGTATTTTCACAAATGGTAGTTGTTGGGTTCAAATTTTAGATAGAAAATAGTTGGAAAATAGCTGTTTCCCAAAGCCGAGGAAAGGTGGGTTATTACAGTCATCCAGAAAGTCACTCTGCTTGTCTTTTTTTCCCACTCATCCTTTGTGATCATTTATTTGCCTGCTAGTAAAATTAGTGTAAGAATAGAAGTGTCTACATAAAGGGAATAGCAGAAATGAGGAACAGATACACAGGTGGCAGGGGCAGGAATTAGGGGACCAGTATATTCAACTGACATTAAAATTGCAAAAATAAAAATAAAACTCTTTTATGTTTCTCTATTGATCTGTTTTATATGCTGTACATTATTATGTCATTTTACTTATTGCCCAAGGACAATTGCAGGGTTACACAGAACAGGGCCTTTGAGATTGTTACTTTGCCTTATTCAATGATACTTAATTATTGATTCTTTTTTATTTTTTTGAAGATTTATTTACTTTTATTTTGTGTATATGAGTATTTCATCCACCTATATGTTTGTGAACCATGTTTGTGCTTGAAGCCAGAAAAGGATGTCAAACCTCTTGAACCTGGGGTTAGAGATGGTTTTAAGCCACCTTGTGGGTTCTGGGAACGGAATCTGATTCCTCTGAAAAAGCAGCCAGTGCTCTTAACAGTCATGTCTCTAGCCCTTTTTACCCTTCTGAGACAAGGCCTTACTATGTCATCCCAGTTGGCCTTGAGCACACAGCAACCTGCTTGCCTCGGCCTTCCAAGTGCTGAGATTAAAGGTGTGCACTACAATGGAAACTGGGTAACTCCCTCTGATTTTAATTTTCAGATGGTTCTAAGAGGCATAGGACAGGGTAGAGACAGAACCAAAACTAGAGTTGGAAGGGTACAGGAAGTAGCAATTGTTGTGGGTAAATGACAGCATGGGGATAAGATGCCTTCTAAGCAGAATGTTAAAAACTAACATTTAGGGGCCAGAGAGATGACTTAAGGGCACTTGTTCTTCCTGAGGACCTAGGTTTCATTCCTAGCACCAAAATGTTGGCTCACTCCAGTTCTAGGTGATCCAAAGCTTTCTTCTGGCCTCCACGAGCACTCCACGCTCAAAGGGTGCACAGACACACAGCCAAGACACCCAAACAAGTAACAACAGGAATTAAGAAAACATATGTATGTCTTGTTCTTGGAGGTGATGGTGGCTGAAGATGTAAACATTTTCTAAAACATTTTAGATGTAAGATAGAAGAATATCTATTAGATAGATAGAAGAATAGATAGATAGGCCTAGATAGAAGAATACGTGATCTGAAGTGAAATTAATATGCTTATTACTTGGTAAATGTGATGTTGACTTTGATCTAATACAGGAGAACTGGTGTGTACCCCTGTAGACAAAAAGCTATCTAGCCCACTCTGCTTAATGGTTGATTGACTATGATTCATCTTCTGGTTCATATAAGTTGCTAAATACTTTAAATATATCAAACTGTGTACTGTTAGAGTAGAAACTGTAAGACGTTGCCTGAGGGGTATTTTTGTTTGCTTCTTTTTTTTTTTTTTAAGAAAGTGTAAGCTACACTATTGTATATGCCATGATTTTCACCTGTGTCTTTTGAATTTAAAGTTACAGTCTAACTGTCTCAGCTAAATCAAGTAGTTGAATTCATGTGTAGTCTTCTGTTTCTTGCTCTCAGTGGTGCTTGTGTCAACCATGATGATACCAGAAGTCTATTAACTTGTCATCTTATGAGTTGTGTCATTCTTGAGGCCATTACTAAAGTTCAGAATTTAAAGGTTTTAGTAGTGATTTGCAATGGGTTCTTCACTTGCATCTTTCAGTATTATAAACAACTGCAGAAAGAGTATATCCGTGATGACCATGAGAGGAGCATCTCTGTAACCGCACTGTCCGTTCAGATGTTCACTGTCCCAACCTTGGTATGTATGAGATGTTCTCAGTAAAATTTGCTGTGCTTTTCAAGACTTTCACTTGACGAGGATCAAATTAAAATCATAATTTTTTTGATAATCACAAAGTTGGGCTACTTTCATTTGGAAATTGGAAATAATAATTCTTCAGTGGTATCTACCTGGGTAGTAACTCTAGTGGCACTCAGGGAGACATAACTGGAAACGCCTCTTGTCCAGAGAAGTCCCAGCTCTGATTTCTTACTCGCTGGGGTGTTGTCTTTTCAGTACCAAAACCTTGCATTTTTATTCTTTGCCTTTCTTTTGTTCTTTAGTTATTGTTTTTGGTAGATAAATGCACTAAGGGAGAAAGAAAGAGTGTGCCCAGCAGACCCTTCTGTGAGATGTTGCTGCATTGGCCTGGAGGAAAAAGGACTGCTTCCTTTTTATGCTGTTCATTTTTCTGTTTCTTCTTGAAAGTCTGGTTAACTGTTCCTATTTCCCCATTGCAAAGGGCCAAAGAAAAGGTTAGGGAAATGAGTTGAACAGGAAGGAGAAATACCAGACAGATAGCAATATGAAAGAAGCTATGAAAGTTGTCTTTGTGCTTCATTGCTCATGGTATGATTACAGATGATACATATTTGCTTAGAGAATCTGGGTCATAGGTTTGGCATACTTGGCATAGGTATTTCCTAGTAACTGAGGAAAAGGGAATTTTACTTGTAGAAACTATTTTTTACTCTAGGAGTATAGTTCAATAGTATAACACTTGCCAGGCATCTACAAGGCTTAGGGCTCGAGCTTCAGAACTGAAAATAAAGATAAAACCCCAACCCTAGAAATTACCTTCTGAAGTTGCTGCTATTCTTTAAAGACTAGGGACTTATTTTACTGTTCAATGAACATTTATTCATCTGAGCCTGGTGGCATACAGCTTTAGTCCAGCATTCAGGAGACAGAGGCAGAGGCAGACAGATCACTATGGGTTCAAGGTCAGCCTCGTTTACATAGTGAGCTCCAGGCCAGCTAAGGCTGCATGAGACCCAGCCTCTAAATAATAAATATGCTTTGTTAAAAACTATTTCTGGCCAGGGCGGTGGTGGCGCACGCCTTTAATCCCACCCAGCTCTTGGGAGGAAAGCAGAAGCCAGCCTGGCCTATGTAGCCAGTTTCAGGATATTTAGAACTAAAATAAATAGAGAGAACCTACCTCCAAAACAAACAAATACATTTATTTATGGGTGTGTTATTTATTTGTTTGTTTGTTTGTTTTTGGTTTTTGGTTTTTTGGATTTGTTTTTTTTCAAGTCAGGATTTCTCTGTATAGCCCTGGCTGTCCTGGAACTCACTCTGTAGACCAGGCTGGCCTCAAACTAGAAATCCGCCTGCCTCTGCCTCCCAGAGTGCTGGGATTACAGGTGTGTACCACCACCACCTGGCTGTGCTTTTTTTTTTTTTTTTTAACTGAGACAGGAAAAATTTTAAGTTTGAAGCCAGTTTAGGTGCATAGTGAGATGCTATTTCAAAAACAAAATGAAATGCTGGTCAACCAAGCATGAAATGCTGGTCAACCAAGCATGTGATAAATTAAGTCCATACTATGGTAAGATAATGCTAAGACAATATTCTTGAAATATTCTACAGGCCCGGCATCTTATTGAAGAGCAAAATGTTATTTCGGTCATTACTGAAACTCTGCTAGAAGTCTTACCTGAATACTTGGACAGGAACAATAAATTCAACTTCCAGGGTTATAGCCAGGACAAACTGGGACGAGTATATGCAGTCATTTGTGACCTAAAGTAAGTGGTTGGAGTTCAAAGGTGAGGGCATCTGTTGACCAGTCTGCTTGCTTGCTCTGTCATATAAGTCAACATTTGATCCTCTTGCTTGGCTAGGATTCTCTTTACCCTGATGGCAAGCACAGGAAATTGTAATTGCCACATGCTAATGCAATTGACTCCACATCCAGGGATCCAACCAGCAACTTGGAAGTAATAAAATGATGATCGATTCTGTACTGAATTTGTACAGTTTTTCTCTTGTTTTTATTTCAAAACATTGTAGTACAACAACTGTTTATAGAACATTTGTATACGTATTAAATTGCCCATTATATATATAGATTATTTGCAAATACTTTATTGTTTTAAGTATCTATGGAGTGGGATCCTGGAGTCAGTCTCCCATGAGTAACACAAGACTTCTGTCAATATCTTCAGCAAAGTCTTTCTGAGTGTAACCCAGTAGCATAAAGAAGGTACTGAGGACAGGACCGGCAGCTGTCCTCCGGCCATCGAGCGGCTCCATGATGTGGCCTCCACACTTCACCCTCACCCTTCGCTTACACATGTCATGGTTCTGTCCCCTCACATACTCTGTTTCCAATAATCTGTTTCTTTCTCTTTCCTTTTCACCTGAATACCCGCCTTTTGATACTTATCAGAGTGCCCGTAATTAAAATGTTCTCCCTGAAGATGACTGAGAATTTCTTTTTAAACTAAAATTTGAAGCTACTGGGATAACTTAATGGTCAAGAACACTGGCTGCTCTTCCACAGGTCGAGCTGAATTCCCAGCAATGGTTTGGTGGCTTATGACCATCTATAAAAGGATGTGATGCCCTCTTCTGGCATGCAGGTGTACATGTAGACAGAACTGTCATTAAATAAAACAAACTAAAATCTGCAGGCTAGAGAGATCATTCAGTGTTTAGGGGCACATACTAAATCTTGCAGAGGATCTGGGTTCAGTTCCTGCTATCCACATCAGGTGACTCAGAACTGTCTTTAACTCCATTTCCAAGGGATCTCACTGTCTCTCTGGTCTCCAGCTCCAGGGGGTCCCACTGTCTCTCTGGATGGTAACTCCAGGGGATCCCACTGTCTCTCTGGATTGTAACTCCAGGGGATCCCACTGTCTCTCTGGATTGTAACTCCAGGGGATCCCACTGTCTCTCTGGATTGTAACTCCAGGGGATCTCATTGTCTATCTGGATTCTAACTCCAGGGGATCTCATTGTCTATCTGGATTCCAGCTCCAGGGGATCTCACTGTCTCTCTGGTCTTTACAGGCAGTTGCAGACACATGTGCAAACACATGCACACCCACCCAATACACTTTGAAAAATAATTTTAGCTGGGCCATGGTGGCGCACACCTGTAATTCCAGCACTCTAGAAGGCAGAGGCAGGCGGATTTCAGAGTTCGAGGCCAGCCTGGTTTACAGAGTGAGTTCCAGGACAGCCAGGGCTATACAGAGAAACCTTGTATAGAAAAAGAAAATCCGAAAAAGAAAGAAAGAAAGAAAGAAAGAAAGAAAGAAAGAAAGAAAGAAAGAAAGAAAGAAAGAAAGAAAGAAAGAAAGAGAGGAAGGAAGGAAGAAAGGAAGAAAGGAAGAAAGAAGAAAAGAAAAGAAAAAGAATTAAAACAATCTTAAACTAAAATTAGAATCCCATAATAGAATTGTTCTGATTATTAAAATAAATTTCCAGAGCTGGAGAGATGGCCCAGCATTTAAGAGGACTGATTGCTTTTCCAAAGGTCCTGAGTTCAAATCCCAGCAACCACATGGTGGCTCACAACCATCTGTAATGAGATATGACGCCCACTTCTGGTGTGTCTGAAAACAGCTACAGTGTACTCAGATATGATAATAAATAAATCTTTGGGCTGGAGCAAGCAGAGGTCCTGAGTTCAATTCTCAGCAACCACATGATAGCTCACAACCATCTGTACAACTACAGTGTATTCATACATAAAATAAATAAATAAATCTTTGAAAAAAAACAAATTTCCATTTCCTTTAGAAATGGTGAATGTTATAAAAAATTCTAATAGACGAACTATTTAATAAATCATGGGCTCCGTAAAACTTCTTTTAGCATATATTAGAATAAATTACATACCTAGGATGCTGTTTTTTAAAAGGCTCCAAGATAGGGATGGAGAGATGGCTCAGCAGTTAAGAGCACTTGTTTCTCTGCAAGGAACCCAGGTTTGGTTCCCAGCACACTCACATCGTGCAACTGGAACCTCCAACTCTATGGGCTCCACAGGCAGCTACTCTCTCTCTCTCTCTCTCTCTCACACACACACACACACACTTTTTTTAAAGCTTCAAGTCACATATGACTGGAAACAAGTTTTACCTACTTGTAATGACTGTACATAATAAGGAAGGTAAACTGTTATTTTTAAAATTTTTTTATTTTTTTAAATTCTCAGTCTCTCAATTTTACCAATAAAAACTCAGGAGCCAAAATCTGGGGTAAAAGCCTGCTAGCTCAGAAAGGCAGAGAAAGCACCCAGCTGACCTTCTTCCTCGGCTGATGTCCCAGAACTAATATCCCCTCTTAGGCCATCTCTAAAAAGTTCTTCAAATTGAATGTCCCTCCCTTCTACTTCCTGTGCATCTCTCTATCAGTCCTTTTGACTTCCCCTTACTTTCTCTTTTTTTTCCTTAATAATCCTATGTTCACTTCCTGTCAACTGGTTGTTTGCTCCACTTCTTGACCTATGGTTGACTTTTTAGTCCTGTTTACATCATTCAAAGAGAAAGCTCTTGGATTAAAGGTATGTGCTAAGATTGAGCCACACCATAACTAAAAAACAGGTTTTTCTAGTAAACAGTCTTAGAGTTCACAGTATGATCAAATATCCTGCAACAGTAAAGAAATAGGCTTCTAGTTCAACTTAAAAATAATCTAGGCCTTCCAGCTGCGGGGACATTCCGAGTGGACACAGTGGTCGTTGCCTCTGAAGAGAAGAATTACCACACCTATGGCTGGGGTTCTGCGCTCACTAGTTCAGAGGCCTCCAGGCAGACTATAGACTGTGAAGAAAGGTGCAGAATGGATTCGTCACACATTTACCAGATCAAGAGTTCCAGATAAAGTGTTTCAGCCTAGACCTGAAAATCATGACAAATACAGTGGGGACCCCCAGAACCTTCATAAACTGCACATTGTTACAAGAATAACAAGTACAAAGAGGTAGCCATCCTGGGACAAAGATAAGTCCAAGATGCTCAGACTGCAGAAAGCACACAGCCCTCAGATTCACAAGAACATCCCGTTCGTGAATGCCAAGAAGTGATTAAACACTTGATCTGTATCCAGCCCCTGAAGGTGCCACAAGGACTTCCCACAGAAGAGACCATGTCCAGCACATGCCTCAAGAGCACTGGGGAGTGGTCATGCAGTGGCATCTGAAACTTATGGAGCAGGAAGTGAAGTCCTGATGCCACCCATCTTCAGCTCAAATACTCTTACTGAGCAAACCATCCTCATTAAAGTGTGTATTAATCCAGAAAAAAATTTTTTTAGTCTGTTTAAAAGTGGGGTTAGGAATTTAGTAGTTGAGTAGACTCAGTAGTTGAGTGTTTGCCTAAAATACTCAAAGCCTTGGGTTTGATTCCCAGCCCTGGAAAAAAATAAATTGACAGATTTCTGGAAACTACAGTAGATTCTTGTTTTTACCAAGTCTTAATTTTCAAAATTATCTCAAAATCTTTTATTTTAAAATGTCATTGTGTCTACAAATTTTTTTTCTTTAGAGTTTAGTAAATTGTTAAATTTACTAAATCACATTTCTAATATAAATATAGATGGTGGATAAGCCCAGTAGTAATCAGCATATAGTAGTGATCAACATTGCCATTTGGATTTGTTCCTTTGTCATACTGTGTGTAAGTCATACTGTTGAGAATATAACTTCCTAATGGCTGTATTTGAAATGTCCCTGTTGATTCATTGATGAGCCATGGTCATTT